>NC_066621.1:119511431-119811939 GCF_025201925.1 Gopherus flavomarginatus | reverse complement strand
GGTAGTTGGATCGGCAGGGGTATCTATCCAGCGCTATGGCGGCACCACTCCAGGGGGCACCCAGCTAACCCACCGAGTGTTGCTAGGGTAAAAATCTTCCAACGAACGTGCACACGGCTCACGCACACCTAACTGGAATGGATATGAGCAATCACTCGAAGAAGAACATTCTGATACAGATTTTTATTTTCTTCCCATTTTAGCGTGTCAAATCTTTAAACCGTTATCTGCTAACAACCTGAAATGTGTACATGGTGGGTATGAAATTCATCAGTACATTCGGATGCGCGCACACTTCAGAGTTTGTGTGCATGCTTGTTAGTTTATTGTGTGTATCTTCTAGACTAATACATAGCCTTACTTCAACAGGCAGTTTTGCATATACACACAGATTAATGTATTATCGTAATACATATATCTCATGCAATGTATTGTATTTTCCTAAGTTCTTTTTTTATATAATTGAATGATACAAAAGTAAGGTGAAAATTGGGGGGAAAAAATGAATAATACTTTTTGTAAAACCTGGGAAATTTTCTGTAAAAATTCGTTTAAACTGAAAACGAAGAGCTTAATCATGAAAAATGTAATCTGGCCAGGAAGCCTCACTCATAGGGAAGAATGAAGGCACAGGCTTCTAAACTACAACATCCATAAGGCATTGTGTCGCAATAGTGAAATGCACTTTAAAGTTGAAATGACTCTAAATGAAGCATTTGGGGTCAGTTCAACAAATAAAAAACTTTCCGTTAAAAACACTTCAATATTTCATTTTGATCAAAAATGTCAAAATGAGATTCCAACATTTCCAATCCAAATGTTTCAGAATATTTAGTTCTGCAAAAAAAATTGATATTTCACTTTTCATCCTGATTCAGGACAAAAAAAAAATGCTGAAATTTCCCTGGGGATGGAAATTCTGAATTTTGTTCAGGTCTGCCGATAACCTTCTTGCACTGCAATATGAGCAGTAATGTGATTCAGTGGTTAGATAGGGAGGGAATTGAACTCAGGACTCATGAGTTCTATTCCCAGCCATGCTGCTGACTCCCCGTGTGCCTCCGGGCAAATCACTTTGCCTTTCTAGGCCTCACTTTCCTGAATGTGTAACAACACTTACCTAACTCCCCAGACTGGTCTGTGTGGTTTAAGTTATTCAAGTACATAAAGTCCCTTGAGCTGCTCAGATAAGGAGGAGAGCAGATGGACAGAGCAGTGTGGTTTTAAATAGATCTGTTACAACTAAAGTATTTTTTTTTAAGGAAAGAGTCCTCCTCCCATTTGCTTTTCCTATGTCCAAATTATGCACAGAGCAACACGTACAACCCACACAGTCATCTGGATTCTCTTTGCCCTGCATTCCAGTTTCCAGGCTGGGAAGGAGATTTCATTTCCCACTCCTAGTCCAGTGCCTCAGACTAGAACAAGAAAGCCTCTACCCCCTCATCTCCACCTCTGTCAACATGCCTTAGTAACTTGCAGCAAGTGCCAAGTCACTGAGAGAGTTGCCAGTGTCACATCAAACTAAGAAAGAAAAGCTCTTCTGAGCAAGAACTACTCCCTCATTGCAGAGAGAAGGGAGGAAAGGATGTGGCCATATAATTACCAATTCTAGCCCCAGGCTGGTCATTTTAAAAAATGCTTTGGGTATCCTTCCCCCTTTATCCAGTTAAGAGCAATTAGGGACTCCAAAACGGAATTAAAAAGAGGTAAACGAGTCATTTGAATCCAGAATGGTAATGAGAGGAGTCATTGGGAGTCCCCACACTGACTATGACTCCCCTAGGGAGGAGAGAAGGAAGAGCATGTGCAGCCAGCCCAAGAGGAGAAGAAAAAAATCTCATATAAGCCTGCTGCAGAGCCCCACAGTAGGAGAGGACAGCGTGAAGTAATAAGAACACTACCTGGTTTCTGGCTGACCCAGTGAAGTCACCACTTAGCATCCACCCTCTGTCTCCCCATCCCACTGCTGCAGGCTGGGTCCCTGCTAGAATTGCAGAGACTGGTTAGACCGTTAAGTTAGATCAGGGGTCGGCAACCTTTCAGAAGTGGTGTGCCGAGTCTTCATTTATTCACTCTAATTTAAGGTTTCGCATGCCAGTAATACATTTTAACGTTTTTAGAAGGTCTCTTTCTATAAGACTTATGACAGATCCAGACCAGTCTGGTACAGGAGTCTGGTAGAGGGCAAATATACTGGTCACTGGATGAGTAGTTTTCTGTTCCCTGAGTGACCAGAGCAGGGGCTGCACTAGAGTAATCAGGAACCTGCTAGAACCAATTAAGGCAGACAGGCTGATTAGATCACCTACAGCCAATCAAGGCAGGCTAATCAGGGCACCTGGGTTTAAAAAGGAGCTCACTCCAGTCAGGTCAGGAGGAGCCAGAAGAGAAGAAATGTGTGTGAGGAGCTGGGAGCAAGAGGGATAAGGAGCTGCGACTGAGAGGGTGTGCTACTGGAGGACTAAGGAGTACAAGCGTTATCAGACACCAGGAGGAAGGTCCTGTGGTGAGGATAAAGAAGGTGTTTGGAGGAGGCCATGGGGAAATAGCCCAGGGAGTTGTAGCTGTCATGCAGCTGTTACAAGAGGCACTATAGACAGCTACAATCCACAGGGCCCTGGGCTGGAACCCAGAGTAGAGGGCGGGCCCGGGTTCCCCCTAAACCTCCCAACTTCTGATCAGACACAGGAGGAGTTGATCCAGAGTGTGGGGAAGATCACTGAGGTGAGAAAATCTGCCAATAAGTGCAGGACCCACCAAGGTAGAGGAGGAACTTTGTCACAGTCTATAATATATAACTAAACTATAATTGTATGTAAAGTAAATAAGGTTTTTAAAATGTTTAAGAAGGTTCAATTAAATTAAAATGCAGAGCCCCCCGGACCAGTGGTCAGGACCCGGGCAGTGTGAGTGCTTCTGAAAATCAGCTCATGTGCCGCCTTTGGCATGCATGCCATAGGTTGCCTACCCCTGAGGGAAGATCAGCAGCAGGAAGGAATGCTCTCCCTTATTCCACACAAACTTGCATGTTCATCCCATGTCCTTACAACTTCTGTCCAAGTACGGGGGCAGCTGAGCAGTATAGTACTCATGGCAAAGGACTGGGAGTCAAGATTCCCGGGTTCTATTCACAGTATGATTCTTTCAAAGTAACACAGGTAAGGCCATTCCACTTCTTTATGCTTCAGTTTGCCGCTTTGTGAAAGGCCGGGCTTCCAAAGTGTGTAAAAGTTGGGAGGAGCAAAGGGGATAGATAATCCTGGCGCAGAGCACTGACCTGTAGCTTTTACAAAACACTTAAACTCAATGATATGATTGAACACTCTCAGCCTTCACCCTAGGGACATCCCTAGTTTGCTGGGTCACAGAGCTTACCCCCAGATTGCCTTCCTTATAGGTAGGTCCCAATTGTCACATGTAAGTCTTGAGGTAAAAACAAAACAAAACATGTAATTCAAAAATAAACAAAGGACTAATGTATGCATCTTACAGTGCTGCACACATCCTATTCATAGATCACTCAGGCCCCAATCCCAACCATGCATTTATTATTAATCTGTCTGTTATCATAGATAAGGCCCTGTGGGGGCGGGAGTGGGAATCACAATTTTTTGTTAAAAACATTTCACAGCAGCATCAGGGTTGAAAGTTGGAATTTCAGGGGCTATGCACAGTTGCTCAGCTCCCCTAGAACTGCTACGATTTTTCCAACAGCAGGGGGGCAGAAGCAGGCATCCCCACTTCTGCCACCCTGCTGAGGCCACGGCTGCTCATGGGGGCTAGCAGGCCAATCCCTTCCCAGAGGAGGGCAAGGAGGTGGCATTCCAATCCTATTCTTGGGAGAGGGTCTCATCTCATGGTGCTGACCAGTGCAGCAGGGATTGGGGCCCCAGCACACTCTGGACTCAGCTCCAAGCCAGGCCATCGCTGCTGCCGCTGCTGCTTCCAGTCTGGATGGCAGGGAGACAGAGCGGTGCTGACAACATGGTAATGAAGAGCCTCAGCCTGACCTACCCCCAGCAGCCGCCAGAAGGCCTGGACCAACACTGTAGTGCTGTCTGGCAAGGCGCTGAGACCAGACTCCATCTCTGCCACCCCAGACTCCCCACTGGGACAGGGCCACCCTCACACACCTGCTCACATTCCCATCTCAGCTCTTGCAGTGTCTGCCCCAGGCCTGCCAGGGGCTACTGTGGGGTGGGCAGGGTCATGGTTCCTAATCGCAGTGTTGTCAGTGCCACCCACTCTCCGCAGGCAGATAGGCGAAAGCTGAGTGTGGAGTGAGCCAGGCCCCAATCCCTTCCCCAGACCAGGCTAGGCCAGGTCAGCTGATGCCATGTAATGGGACACCCTGCTCCCAGCCTGCTCCCCCAGCCCATCCCCACCCACACACCCTACTTCTCCCCAAAATAGGACCAGCCTGCCACCTCCCCAACACCTCTGGGATGGGACCAGCCTGCTAACCCTCCATACCCACAAGAGCACTTACAAAGCCTCAGCAGGGAGGAAGAACCAGGGATGCCTGTTTCCACCTCCTCACTGTCGGAAACATCGTGGTATTGGGCTAATTTCACAATTTCCACGCACTCTATGAAATCATGATTTTCACCAGGCCTTAGTTATAGAAAGGAACTCATAACTTACAGGAAGTTATGAGTTCCTTTCTATAAGTTATGAAGGAACTCATAACTTATAGAAAGGAACTCATAAGCATTTTACATCAATGAATGTCCTCAAAGCCTCATTGTGAGGTACATTATCACCATTTTACAGAAGAAGAAACTGAGGTAGGGAAGTTAATTGACTTGCTCGCCCATGATCACAGAGGAATCATCAAAACCCAGGATTCCTGACTCCTAGTCCCTTGCTCAAGTTACAAGATCATACATTAGTTTTAGTCCATTCACTCACCAATAAAATGCATAATGTTTCTCTTTAAAGTCTTTATCAGAGGCTCATAGTTCGGTGTACAGCCATAGAAAGGATGTGTGGGAACAAGACAATTTGTAGTAACTGAGTAGAGAGATGGTATCTCAGGGTTCTTCCCTGGCAAGTTTGGAAGTACTAAGAGCAAGTTCCTGAATTTCAGCAGATCTTAATATTAAGATTTCAGGCAGATGAAGCAAAAACACCAAATACACATTTAGAAAACCAAACCAAACCAGGAAGCCTACTTGCTATCTGTCTTGAATTCTAAAATAAGTTCTCAGTAGCAAATTATGTTCTATTAAAGGGACACCGCCAACTTAAAAAAGATCACACTTTTATGTGAAAAAAATTACCTACTATTGTTACAAGCAACACTTACGATTACTAGAACTGAAAGATTAGCTGGGGGAAAATGCCTCCCCCCCCCCACTTGTTTACTGCGTGTATTTGACAGCACTTTGTGTATAGTTAGTTTCACCATTTTCCCTGTATAGTCAATCAAGTTTTCACTGTTATTTGCTGTGTATAAGACCAATATAATACAAGAGAAAAACGCATTCTCATATTTTTAAAATGTGTCTGCAAAACCACAGAATTGGCAGATGGGAACCAGAGGCAGTAATTATTTTTTTTATATGGACTAAATTGAACCTGATGGTAGTTCCTAAAACAAGAGACATGCACTGATATTCCTAGGCCTCAAATATATATGTATTACCCATCAGACACAGAAACATATTACACATTGTACATTGTTAATATTGGTTGTGTTCTCTCATTTTCCAATAAAGTAGGTGCTCCCCTTCTCCATACTCTCTCTAATACCTCACACTTCCATAACCAGCTCTCAATCTTCCAACCCTGACCCCACTCCTCTCACACAAAGATTCCAGAAACATAAGTGTGGGGTTTTAGAATATTTTAGGCTAATTTTTACGTTAAACAGTTAATAAAAAACCTGAAACTTACCGTGTCTCCTTTGGTTTTGGTTTCTTCTCAAAAAACCTCTTTGCTCAACTCTTTCCTTTTTGGTCTCTGCTCGATAGGTCTTTTCCCTCCTCCCCTAGCGAACTATTCCCTTCTCTCCTCTCCTACTCCCCTTTCCAGCCTTCACCTCCAAGTCCTGACTGCTAGCTCTGTCCTCACCCTTGCATGTTGTACTGCCTATTTCCCTTTGCTGCCTGTCTAGATTCTTATGAGACACCCAGAACCAGGCAACAAAGTACCTCCTAAGGTGAGCATGTAAAGCTCTGTTGAGATGGACACAACTGTAGAAGCTACTATTCTGCTCTGTTCCTCATTAACTCTATGTTGTTCTCTTCACTCCAGGCCTTTTTCCATCTCCTGCTCCTAACCCCTTTCCACAGTCTGTTCTCTCACCCAACACTTCCCAGCGTCCCTCAGCTTTTTGCCTCTTAGAGTCTACTCTTTCCCCATCAACCTATCCTTTGCCCCAGTGTATCCTCTGCACCCTCAGCCCCATCCATCCATCCTGAATCTAACCCCACCACCCAAGCCTCCTCAATGAATTCTCAAGCCCTTGAGCAAATCCTCAGGCTGCCCAGACTCCCTATTCATTTCCCTCCTCTGCCCTTCACTGAGTCCCTAGTACATTTTGTGCCCCCATCATCTGAACCACTTTTCCTCCAATCTATACTCAGCCTCTCACTCTTCTCATACATTCTGAGGCAGCTCACTCACTCACTCATGCCCGTCACCCCAATCAGGGTATGGGCCACCAACCACAGATCTCCAGAGTCCTCTATCCTGGGCCAGCTAGCTGGGTGATATTGAGCAGCAGCTCAAGGGAGACAGAGCAACTGGAGCTCAGAGCTCCCTGCTTACATAGGGGGTGCCACCTCCTCCCTTTTGCAGCAGCACCCTATGGTCTTCCTATAGCAACATGCCTTCTCACTGAGAATTAGTCAGAAGAATTGAATGAAGCTTTAATGGTCAAAGTAGCCTTAGTGTGAGGCTTAGATAAAGGTTCCAGTTGGTTATTTTGAGCAAACCAGTTCACTCATCCCTACTAATGATGTAAGGGGTGAAAGATTCAGCTGAGACTTCTTGGAGAAGCCGAGCGAGGATGTACTTCACTTCCCCAGGAAGAGACAGCCAATCTCACAGCTTTTATCAGCAATCAAACCATTGAGGTGCTATTTACATCTCGAACCCCATGCACTTCCAGGAGACAATGCTGTGTAAGGAAATACTCTAAATGGCAACGTGGCCCCTCACGTGGGCAGCCTTTACAGCCATCACATCCCAGAGAAAACAAAAGGAATAAGTCAGCTGCACCTGTTGTTTTTTGCTGGACATAGACTTAGTGCACCTCCAGGGACAAAGACTCCTATATGACAGGGAGGGAAGGATCAAGAGTCTGGCACAAGGCCGTGTCTCTCTACTGAAGTTTAAGTAACCTATTCTCCCACATCTCACTGTAAGAAGCTCCCAGAGTTGCCATCTCTAGGCAGATCTGTAATGTGATGTGTTACCCAGCCAGATACAAGGGTGTGGGGGGTAGGAGGAAGGAGGAAGGGGAGGACATACAGGCAGCCTGCAGTTCAGAGCTCTGAAAACCTAAGGTCTCTGCAAACACCCGAGTTAAAAGCTGAGGCAGCCTTCGGGATTGATTATGCATGCACGCCACTGAAAACACAGGCTGCTACAGTGCCAGAGCTCTGCTGGATAATTTATATGCTGGTGTTAGTATTCACAGAGCAGTGGGCAGAGTTCAAAGGAATGAGGTGGAGAATAGAAGTTTAAGACTTAGGCAAACACAGTGACAGCCAGCACGTGCCTCAGTGCTACCAGGGGCCTCACTTGCGTATGTTACAGGAAGCAGCCAGGACACATTTCAAAGCAGGAAGGCAACAGGTGCTTTGTCTGCCTAGTTGGCTGGTGGGACAAAGGAACACTCAGAATCAGTATATGCACTAATGTTCAAACATTAGGGATTGTGTGTGCATGTGACAGTGTGTCTGTTCATTTGGTCCTTGTGAAAATGTGGGCTGTTGGCTGGGCAGTGTGTGAGCTGTCTTTCTCAACAAAGTTTCACAAATGTCCCTCCAAACACTGTCCTTTGACATGCACAGGGCCACATATGCACAACTCTACCAAAACCTTTCAGTCCTGATCTGCAGCCCTTCTGCTATTCCTGTCCTGACAAGTACACCCCCACACCAACACAGCTCTGCTGAAGCCCTCAGGTCCTGGCCTACAGTCCCCCACTCTTCCTCAACAATATTATGCTAATATGCTTTTTCTGAGCCAGTTATGCTCCAGATGCACTAGATTACATGGTGGTTTCTGCCAACACAGACTAACACACATTAGAGACTAAGCCGAGACCTTCAAACTCCTTTCGCTTGTGATTTTACCAAGATTTGATCCTAGGTCTTCAGCGAGGAAGGCCGGGGTATTAACTACCACTGGCCACCCAAAAGTTGAACTCTATGCATTGGCCCAGCTTTATCACTTCCTGTGCCTCTCAGCCATCTGGTTATCAGGGGAGAAAGATGGGCAGACAGCAAGGTCATCAATTTACCTGTCCCTGTGTCTGCACACGTTTTAGATTAGACACAACACAAACGGCATTAGAATAAGTACCAAGAGGTTGACTTCAGCAAAAATCAAGAGCAAAGGCTGTCTGCTCTCTCCCACCCATGAACTCCAGCACACATACTGTCTGGACTAGATCGCAGAGACGTACAGCCGTTGGGTCCATCATACACCACTACTGCACCCCTAACACAGCTAGCCAGTCTGTCACAGTGTGGGAAATGCAACCCTACGTATATGATGAAGAAAGAAGGGTCCTAGCCAGGTGCCCTGCCCTTTGCCAATGCTCTGAATCCCATGCATCCTATTCATCCAGCCACTGCGTTCACATCTCACCCTCATTTAATGAGAGGCCTTCCCCACAATCCCCTGCCACCAGGGGCATCCCAAAATACACATGATCTGAAGGGACAGCCAAGCCTGGGCCACTTCTGAACTAGAGATAGGCCTAAATGAAAACCTACATGTCTGAATTCTGGAGACAGAACCAAACTGGGTATCATGTAAAGACTGTGCTGGAACCCCAGATTGTTAGTCCACCTACAAATCTGTGTCCCGCTTATCTGTTCCAACAGAATACAGTATCTGCAGGAATGTCTGGGGTGGGCTGGATTCAGTAACAGAAAACTGTCTCTACCAGGGACCAGTTGGGGGCAGGTTTTGGAGAAGTGGTTTGCTACACTTGGCCCTAAGGACAGTTGCTAGAAGCACCTCTCCTCTCCACATCTCTATCGGGTCCTTTTACAAAGCAGTATGTTTTTCCATGGAGCCTGGCAGACTCCCTCAGTGCTGAGTTTCTTTCATTTCATGAGCCTGTCTCCATATTCTGCAGCTAAGACCATAGCTTTGGAACAATTACACTGTTTGCCTTACACTTTGCATTAGGCTATGGCAGGGACTCCTGAAGGGAAGCGGTGGCAGCCCTATTGCTTGTGATATTCGGAACAGGACTGGATAAAGCACTAGAGAACAGAAGGTAGGGAAACAATCTTGCACCGAGCCCCAAAGTGAAGAATATAAACTAGACGTGAGTAAATTCAGTCTAATGTCTAGGATCCCTCAGGTGAAGAATGTAACCCCCTTCTCCTGAATTTTGGGACCCATTTTAGAGATGGGGAAACCAAGCTAGAGACCTGCCTCCAGTTACACAGCAAGTCAGTGGCAGAGCTGGAAGAAAAGCTTGTGTCTCCTTCCCTATCCACTTGACTATATTGCCTTTCTTCTCAGCCCAGCATGGGAGTGTGGGGTTCGGAGGGGAATGGAAACTTCAGGAAGAACAAATGCTTGAACCTAACTGTATGAAAATATCTGGACAGGTACAAGAGAAAAGAGGCTTTACAGCAGAAAGGGAGAAGTTGTTTTTGTTACCAGAATAATGGATTTAACATGGATAGAAACAAAAATTAAAGAGAACAAACAAACTTGAAATAGTAAGTAAGTCAGATCAAGAACAGAGGCATTTTCCCAGTGTGACTTTGGAGAGATCAGAATCACTAGGCATCTCTAAGAAATGGTTTTCTGAGCATCTATTAGGGACAATCCACCAAGATCAGAGACTAAGAAGAGGAAAAAAAAAACCACCACTGAGCAACACTACCTGTTTGTCCCCTTCATTTTACAAATGGGAAAACTGAAGCTCAGAGGGACATGAAGGGCCCAAGACCACAAAAATACCAAGTGCCTTTAGTGACTTGTCCCCAAGGGCACACAAGTCTGTGGTAGAACCAAGATTAGATCCCAAGATTCCCAACTCCCTTTTCTAGAGGCCTCTCTTTAAGCCCCTTTTAGCACTAAAGGTTAAATTAATTACATTAAGTGGGGTCCTCTGGAGTAGAGGATTCCAGACAGCCACTCTACCCAAAAAAGATTACCTAAGTGGGCGCTCCATAAAACAGGGCCATAGTCTTACAGCTTGTGCTGTAAGTTTTAGGCCATTTTAACTACCAGCGGTACCATGCTACTGAACATACACGGTATGCCTTAACATTCCCTCAGTCCCCACTGGGCTGCTAAAAGATGTCAGTGGCACAGCACATGTAAATAAGAGGAAGGCTGTGAACAGTAACCTAGGGGTTAACAACAAGCACTTTCCTATCACAACTGTGGTCAGCAGGTAACATGACCATGTGATATTAGCTAAATCACAAGTGACAGGGGGAGTATAAATAAGAAGCTTGGTATTGCCAGTCAAAACACTTTTCCAACAATGATCCATGGAAGAACAGAACAAGAGAATTTATTGGTGACAGAGGTAAAAATACAAATTAAATTTATAAACATGGAACACAGTATACAGTATGTCACTGCCCAGAGAGAGATGTTCAAGTACAACCAGAAACCAACAGAACAATTCCAAAATCATTTGATCCTTTAATGTTCCCTGAGTACACAGGAGAGACATTCTTGTAGGCACCTGAACATAAATACCCCATAAGTATTAAATGAAGTGGATAACACAGAAATCAAGTCACCATCCCATCATGAAGACTTTCCTTCCAAGAGCAAGTGGATTCTAGACCCAGCTTTAAAAAGGTGCTGACACCAAGGTTTGGAAAGGGAAGGAGAGTGTTTCAGGCTGCAAAGGCATTGATATAGTCAGCAGTGTCCACAGACTCTAGGTTCTCTCACTGATTTACAAGGAACCCCATAAGAAACAAGTTAGTCAATATTCAGCTGGAATGTCATCCAACTAGGCACTAGCCAAGATGATCTCCTGACACCTAGTGGTCTAGCATGACTCAATCATATCAGCTGTTGTGATTACACAACAATTTATCCCCAGACATATTCATGTGCTGCAGAGTAGAATCCTAAGTCCTTCAACTCCAAAAAGCACAGGCCTCTGTCATTCGAACTAAAGATGGTAGTAATAAGTCCCTTATCCTTCCTGAAGGTCAGCCACTAGAGGGCAACATCACCCAAATACAAAGAATATAGAGTTGTCATAGTTAATTCTAGCAAAAATTCTGAAAGGGATATTGAATTCATAGATTAGGACCCAAGCCACTCTCTAACTATTAGAGATCAGGATAAGATTTAATGGGGAGGGAGCAGATTATCCCACATGTGCCTGCTGCGGGGTTCTCCAACATTCCTCTCAAACATGTGGTACCAGCCACTGTCAGAGGGAGGATACCTGCCTGGATGGACCCCAGGTCTGATCCAGTATGGCAATTCTTCAAGAGCCAGTACATTACAGAGAGAAGCTAACTCTAGCACTTACACAACTCCTCTCATTCCAAGGAATCCTGAAGTATTTTACACATGCGCGTGCGCACACACATTGTGGAAATACAGTCACTTCTAAGGTTGAACATGGCAGCTATTTAACAGTGCACAATGGCATTACACAACAAGTTTAAGGCAGCAAATGAAGATTGTAACAACTAATTTAAATGGTAGGGGTAACTATTACCCACAATGGAATTTAATCAGATGAACAACATTTTTTGTCATGACAAGAGCTCTGTAACATCTCCCAAAATAATTTCGTTTCATGTCACATGCAAGAGAACTCCTCACAACATCCATGTAACTTTATGTGTGGGCACTGCGGTAGCTCACACAGAGGGAAACACAATCCCTGCTGAATCACCTCCACCATTCCCTGCAGCACAGTGCCCCCAGCATGACTCAGAAGAGAGAGCACCCCACAATTACAAGTTTCAACACATCCAACATTTTCACTAATGCATGGCAATGGATAGACTTCTTCTCAGACACTACACCCTGTCTCCTTTTCTCACTGACACCACATCACTCTAACTCATACGCTCTTCCATTCCACAATCCTAAAACCCTTCTCTCCTCTCTTCCCAGCTCCCAACATCCTCAAACCCTCAATAACAAAACCCTGTATTCAGCACCACACTCCTCTTCTGACCTCTGCAGTGCACACCTCATTGCTGGATCCAGTGGGAAGTTTTGAGACAGTAAATCTCATCAAAGGGAAGAGAATTCATTTAAACAAAACAGATGGAAGATGCATGCACAAAACACTCAAGGAAGAGCTGCAGCTTGAATTTCTACTGTAATCCTTTGCCATCATGCCAACAAAAAGCATAACAGCAGTTCGACTGTTGGTGTGCTGAGACCACTGCCGATCATGCTGACCAAAACTGACTTATTGTCTCCTTGTACTCCCCTGTCTGTCTGTATCCATCTGTCATCTCTTGTCTTGTAAGCTTCTTGGGGAAGAGCCTGATTTTTTTGTTCTCTGTTTGTACAGCTCCTAGCACAATGAGGTCCTGGTCCACAACTAGGGCTCCAAGGTGTTCCCACAATATCAATAAATAATAATCAGGTTATATCTCAATATCTCTCAAGGTTACATAGCCTCCTTCCTTACCTTACAGCAGTGTTCATGAAGGGCTATTCATTAATATGACATGGCACCTCATAAACAAATAATCACAGCACAACCTAGCTTTGACCATTTCACCAAAGTCATCTCTTGAGGACTGAATAGGCTGAGCTTTCCATATGCTCCAACTACATTTGATGGGTGTATGAATTTAGCTCCAGAGGAAGATGCTGGAGTAACACCACCAGGAGACTAACATCCTCTGCATAACCCTCAAACAGATACAATGCCCCATCGAGTGGTGACATAAGCTTCCAACATAAACGTTTGCTGCTTCTGACCAATGTGCTTCAACCACAACTTGCCTCTAAATGGTGCAAGGCAGGTTAAATCTCCATACTCCATTCAGTCCTGGTCCTCTCTGAAGACTAACAACAAGAGGCTGCTTTTGTACTAGGCAAGTTTATTGTGGGGGTGAAGGGGTAGGGTAAGAGGGAATCATTAGGAACCATCCAGACACCTCACAGCCAGACCCCAAACCTAGCTCTGGTCCCACATACACATGTTCCCAGAGGTTCCTCTGAACCAAACAGGAAAACCTCTTTCTTATAAAGTCCTCAAGGCATGCACTACTAAGGAATTGACTGTAAGGCCACCACAGTGCCCCTGGGTTGGCTGCTTATACAAACCCAACTACTAGTCAGACAAAAAAATAAACAGTCACACACAGTATCTGAACTCACTTTTCAGTAACTTCCCAAGTGGCTTTCCTGAACTTCTATGAGAAATGAAAAGCAATTCCCTTAGCAACCTCTTCAGAACTGCCATAAACTCCATCATTAGCTATGAAGAGCACCTGCCTTTAGTGACTCAGCTTCCAGGTGTACCTTCTCAACTCCCTTGGGTCCTAGAGCCCTCCCACATAATATCTCACTTAGACCACTTCCCTTTATTGGGGAAACTGGGATATGGGGGTATCATGAGCATGAGGACCTCCTCTGTGGCCCCAAAGGGTTTACAACCCCCTTCGTGCATCCCCACATTTCACATAGGCCACAAAATAATAATCTCAGAGTAATTGTCATTCACTACACAAATCTGGGCTAGATTTTAACTGCGGAGCCATAGGTGAAAAACGCTCTCTTCTTGCCTCCCAATCGTATTACTTAACCATAAGGCTTTGCTGCCTCCACTACTTGCCCTCCATACAACCTTACTGACTTCAGTGGGGTTGCACAGGAGACCTGCAGGTACAGAATCTGGCACACCATGTGTTTATCTTCCTGAAGAACTGCTCTTCCATGGCTAGCCAGTTCCCTTTTAGGTTCGTCTTGAAGCTGCAGTAGGTTCCCGCAGTCAGATTTTTGCACCTTCTAGTCTGGTGCCTGTGAACCAGATAGGAAGGCAGCAGCCAGTTAGGTTCTCTCCAGGAGAGGGGAACCATTTAAAATAAACTAAGAACTAACTGAAATCTTTGCCCAGAATTTGAATCTCACTTTTTCAGAGGTTCAAAAAAAGGTCAGATAGATTCTTCCCTCACCCCATTATTTTTAATTTACCCAGCACCACCCCAGATTGGAAACAAAAGGAAAAACAGAAGCTGTTCAATCTTTAAAGTATTTCTTAAATAAATGGGGGGGGGGAGATTTTCCAAACAAGAAGCCATAATAAACCTAGAACTCCTACCACCTGCCCTATGCCACCTCCCCAGGTGAGGAAAAATGTTTTCCCCTCTCTGATGTAGGGAGTAGAGTGCACTGGAGTGGGGGAAGAAGGGGATGTCATGTCAACCCATCATACCTTCCAATATGCTGAATTCCAGGAGAGGGCATGTTAAATATGTGCCTCACTCAATGTTATATTCATGTTCAGTCATCATCTCCTGCACATGAAGTCCAGGTGAATTACTGTTTCTGGCTCTTCTGGCACACTGTTACAATTGATGTTTTAATTTGCACCTTTGTTTAATTAATCCGCGACTCCACTTTGTAGAAGGGCAGCAAGTATGGAGTGTATTGGGCTCGGAGCTGGTCAGAAGGCTGCCTTGATCTCTATCACTCCTTGAAAAAAAAATTTCCCCTATGAAAATAAAGTTGGGGACATTCAAGTGGCTGTGTGGCAATTCTTCAGTTTGCAACATGCCAAAGATCCCACTTTTCTGGGAAGCTCCTCTTTAGAAGGAGTGAATGTCTCTAAACGGTGGGTGGACAGATTTGTCCCCAGCCCTTTCCTCTTCTCCCTCCACAATCCATCATGGAAGCAGCTGACAGCAGGTCCCTCCACACATCTCTTACCAGATCCCACTCCTCCTCACACCAGTTAGTTTTTGCAAGTCATGCAGATTTCCTTTTCCCTTGAAATCAATGTTTAATTAACACATTATTGGGAAAAAATTGGGCTGTAACACACTGAAATGAAGCCAACAAGTCCCTGCTCTGCAGACACACCAGGTCTTATTGGATGGTTACCCCACTGGAGAATTGTTCCTCCCCACCCACCCCATGTCCTTCCTTTGCTGACATTAAGGCTCATCCCATCAGATAGTTACCCCCTTTTCCACTGCCACGGATTCTTCCCCTCCTCAAAATGCTCACCCCCAGAATAAACACTTGGCCAGGGAAGTTACGATAGTATTGCAGAAAGAAACAAATGCTTCCCAGATGTTATGTGCATTGGTACAGCCATGCAACATTCCAAGGGGTAATCTTCCCCCTGCCCCATTCCACTTAGGGCGGATCTTTGAATCTGTCCTGGCCTCGGGAATTCTGCCCCCACCCATATTTTTGCTAAATTCTTACCACTCGCTAGTCCTCACTATAGCCCTCATTCCACCTGATGAGGCTCCCTTCACCACAGCAGTAGAAGGGGTGAGGCTGCAGAGACAGGATGCTCTCCACTGCCATGAGCAAAATACATTCCCAGGGTCAGTCCAGTGAATGGATGCTGGGATCACCTGTTGCTATACTTTCTGATGGCAGACGGAAGCCTACTGCCAGCTTTGAAGGCTTAAATCACACCTCAAATCATCCACCCTCTTCTATCCTTATCAGGTATTAATCCAGACCACTCTTCATCTTTCATCCTGCTGCTGGGATTTGCTTGGGTACAGGGAATGCTGCAGTAGCATGAAGGGCATTTTGAGGAGCGATCTCAGCCTCAAATATCCCTCTCTGCCAAATACACAGGCACTCCCACCTCCCAGGGTTGGTGCAGCAGTCAAGAGAGATTACCCCTGATTTCATGATCTCCTAGATCAGACTGTGCCAGTTATGAAAAAAGAAATCAGGACAGTTGAGAAATCCAACTACCCCAGCACTTCATTCCGGGGATCTGAGGCTCCTGGTGTTAATTACTTCCTGTAATATGATGGATGACAGCAGCAGGGCCAAGAGTGACACAGGCAGATTGTGCTCCGAAATGAGCTGTCCTTCATCATCAAGGGCACAGGAAAGAGCTGTGGAAACGACAGGAATTGAGCCACACCACCACTGGGACATGGCAGATAAGCTCTCAGAGCCCCCCACGTCTCTATCCCCAGCCACCAAGAGACAAGAAGTGGGCAGAGGGAGTAGGGGAGAAGGAGACTGATCTACCATTGGGATATGGCAGATGACAAGGGAGCTCCAAGAGACAATAGGGGGAGAGGTGGAAGAATGGCTAATCCTCTCTGTCAGTAGAGGATGCTCCTTCAGATAAGCTGAAATGAATTTTTCAGCTATGCCTGAGATACTCTGTAAATGCCTCTTCCTGTTCCCTGTCCACCACACCCTTCCCATTCCGCTCCTAGCACAGAACAGCCTGTAAGTTCACAGCCACGACATGCTGCTTACACACAGCTTGCGGTTCTGCGGGAACATGTGCCACAAGGGTCAGACAGCTGAACTGCTTTGGTATGAGACTGCTATGGATTCTCACAGGCAAGTGTTTTCTGAGAAAGGCAGTAAAAAACCCCACCTACCCTTAAAAAAACCAGCCCACGCTTTCCCTCCCCATTTCCAGACACTTAACATTTCAACCACACCAACAGGGAGGCTATGATAAATTCTAGCTCAAATCAGCCCAGCCCAAAATCCTGGCAAAAGGTGCCAGAAGATCAGCAGTGCTGGAGACTGCCATTCTCTGCCCATACAGCAGTGGTAAGAGCATACTTCCTCTATGCTAACCTTTGACTAGTGTGTCTCAGTCTATCTGCTGAGACTGCTGTCAAGAGGGCTAATAAATGTAATCCAAGATGCTCAAAGCCCTTTATACATGTTAATCCTCACATTCCATTCATCATGTGGGGAAACTGAGGCAAAGAGCTAGGCAGTGACTCAACCCTAAAGTCAAACAGCATGTTGGTGACTAGAACCCAGAGTTCTGCCTGCCTATGCTCTAACCAGTAAAGCTTACTCCATGCCACTTGTTCTCTGCATAAGCAGAGGGATATATAGGGCTTAAATGCAATGTGGCTGACTTGTGGGTCCAGATACACTGAGAATAGTCCCAGAATAAGTTTTGTGCCCTTTTCCTCCTGGATGAATCTATTAAGCACAGGGGGGCTTGAGAATAAAGTTAATTTTCATTTTTTTATTTTTATTTTTTATTTAACCAAACTTCTCATGAATCTCCAGAAAGGTTCATCTTTGACTTTGGCTGGAGTTTAGGACAAAGTTTCTGGTCACTTCTTACTTCATTCCCAGAGACCTCATCTGTCCTTACCCCATTGTAGCATAATACGGCTCTGCCAGCACCCATATTTCCACCTGCACACACCCCAAAGTGCAGCAGGATGTGCAGAGTCTCTCACCAGAGAACAGAAGCGGAAGAATTGAGGAGGAAAAGTAACTGTCTTCTCCCCCAGCCCAGAGAGAGATAAGAAGACAGGAAGAGATGCTGTTGGACTGTGGAGCCCTGAAGGAGGCTCCAGGAGTCACAAACAAGAAGCAATGAGATCACTGGATCCACTGAAATGCTGCTGCTGGAGCAATGAGAAAGGTGGGGAAGAGTGATTTCTTGCTTCCCTAGAATGCAATGCCCAGAGACCAAGAGGGTAATTGGCTTGGAAAATCACAAATGGAATATGGAAACTTTTACCTCTAGGGTGCTGATTTAAATCCAGTCCACACTGGTGAAGTTTAAATGCCATCCCCATCTGACCACTGCAGTTGGGCAGCTTATAAGAAATGAATCAGTGGGGGTTTCAGTCCATTTCCTAGTGGGAAAGGTGTCTCAATCATATAATCCACCATCACTGTTGGCACTAACTGCCCCACCCTCAGCAGAAAGGCCAACAACTACATGGGTTGTGCAGACTGAACTCCCCTCTCACTCCCAGAAGTGGAGTCACTCCAGGCTAGGGATGCGGAACATTGGCAAGGGAGACTTGCCCATCTGCTGTCTGGACTGTGCTGCCCTATGAATAAACAGAATGTCAACCTGTGGGACTGTGGATCTAGTACTTTCCACCTGCACACAACTCACTTTCAAACCATTACAGTTTATCTAGAAGAATCTTTTTTTTCCATCTTCCTAATTATTAAACAGAAATTCCCTCTCATTTGGGTGGGTGCTGGATGTGCCATTGGGATGTATCAATAACTCCATCACTGGGAGAATGAAGGAACCATAAAATCAGTGTCTACCTTCACTGTACAGAAAAGTCATTCTTAGGGTCAGAGCAACGACCTGGGACCTGCAGCACCCTCTGCCTGTTGCTCAGCCAGCCACTGCATTGTTAGCTCTACAGCAGCCATGGCTGGCTCTCAGGTGCTGGAGCTGCAGCGCAACAGCCATTTACTGAGTGGTTCAGGAGGGAGGAAGGAGTGGAAAGGGCCCAAAAAGAAACAATTTGCGACTGAAACTGGCCAGCTGAGGCTCAAATGGGATCAAACCTGAGAGGACAAAGCAGCTGAATAAAGGAGCCTTCATTTTTCTGTGCATCACCCATGCAGACAGCAGGTGTCTGACCCACTGAAAATCCTCCACCCCACCCCTTTGGCTATAATTTGCCACTCTTTCTGAAGGTCAGCTCCAGAAAAGAGAGATGAGGAAAGCGAAAGGCACATAAAGATGGCCCGGAATGTATCTATTTCCCATTTGTTATCACTTGTGAAGCAGAAAGATCCAGAAACACGGGGACTTAGAAGGGTGCAGTGAAATTTAGCCACATGCAGGAGACAAGGGGAATTGGCTACAGGAAGGCGGAAGCCATTAGAGATCCTTTCTCTCTGCCAGCTCCTCTCAGAGCCCTGCAAGAGACCAGCCAGACCATGACTGAACAACGAATGTTCACTGAAGTGTAGGGAGGACTTTGGATCCAGGGAGAGGAGGGGGATTACAGGTTTTGCCAGTCATTGGGCAGGGTTCCAAATGGACAAGCTAGCCAGCTGTGTTCTACACTCTGTTAACAATCTCTCCACTGCTGCCTTGTCCTGCACACACACTGTCCACCCACTACCCAGCTACAATCACCCACACAACCTCTCCAGGGCTCGCTTGGTCCTTCCCCTTGCTAGGGTTGGGGAGAGAGGGGGGGATTTTCTCCCTCTCTCTGCTCACACTAGAAAAGCCATGCCTCTCCTGCACATCCTATCAGAGAAAGGCAAGTAGATTTTTCCCCTTTTTGCTCACCACTCTGGAGTCTCACACACACAGCCTCTGGCACAGAACTGCGTGGAAATGTTGATATTCCCGTGATGTCTGATCAAAGGCACGGACAGGCTCATGGAAGAAGAGGAGGGATGGCAGAGGAAGACAAGCCAAGAAAGGCTTTGTTTGGTCCGGGCTCCAATACAGCCCACACCCTCTCTATATGCCCTCTAGCTTGGATACTCAAGTGGGCTTTGTGAGGGCAGGGGTCTGTTGGGTGCATGTGTGTGTTTGTCTCCCCCGAGTGTGGACATCATGCTTCCCAGAGCCCGCCAAGCTCAGCCCAAGCTCCCTGGAGTAACCTTTATTCCAGTGCATTGCAAGCATGTATTTTACAGATGGTTAAACTGAATCATTATCACCAGGCGTTTGTTTGACCAAAAAAATGTTATTAATGTCGTCAGGTTCATCCATCCCCCCAAACACACACACATGCTCCCTCCCTCCCCCAAGCCGCTGCTCTTCACACACACACAACATTCAAATCTCATGATGTGCGACACAGCATCCTAGAAAACCGAACAGCAAGATGGGGCGGAGAAATGGATGGACGTGCCTTTGGCATTTGCTGCATTTCCCACCCCCCTAACAATGTCTATCCAGCCCCTGACCCAAAAGAAAAGAAAATGAATTAAAATCATGGCCCAACTTGGGTATGAGTGCATGTGTTTGTGCGGGCGAGCCGTGGTCACACTCATATCAGGAGCCTGCATCTGTGTGGCATGAAGCAAAGGTCATCGTGCCACCGTTGTGATGCACTAAAAAAAAAAGCCGCAGAGCCATCAGGATGTAACACGGAATTTTCTCGTCAAAAGATGAGATGCCTTCGGGGGGAGGAGAGAGGGTGTGCAGATGTGGGGTGAGGGGAAATGGCAGAAATAGGGGGGGGGAATGAAGAATACAAAGCCCTATGCTGCTAATCCAAAAGCGACAATCCATCCCTTCCCCCCCTCCGCACGCCCTCCTCCCCCCGAAATGTTGGTGCAGATGGATTTCTGTATCTTGGTTTTGCAGCAGTGGGTCTAATGACTCCCAGACCAAACCCCCTCGCTAAAATAACCCCTCCCACATTGTTTTTATACTGGTCTGAAGAATAATGTGTTTTTAGAGATAATGGGCTTTTTTTTAAAAAAAAGGAAAAGAAAAAAAGGACGCTGCGCAGACATTATGCGAACAAGCTGTTCCCCGCATCACCTCCATCTCCCCCACCATGTTCCCCAATTTCGCCCCCTCCCACATCTCTCCATCCTTCCCCCCACCAATGGAAAAAAACCCACAACATGATCTGGGTAACCGATCTCAAAATCCCAAGCACTAATCCGCTTGAATTTGTTCTTTCCCTTATATAAGCAGCAGCACGTCAACATGTTCAGTAGAAACTCAGCGTAAAATGAGGCCAGGCTACAGCCATGGAACAGGATGATATCGGCAGATATCGGTTCTGCCAAGAAGCCATCATCACTGGAATTATGACATCGAATACGGGGCTTTTATTTATTTATTTACTTATAACTCATTTATCTTTCTTTTTTTTTTTTAAAGAACAAAAATAAAATAAATAATGAAAACCACACAGATACACACCCCATCAGAAGGTGCCCGAATACTCCAGAAAGGGAATTTTCACATCCCGACTTTGCTTTTTTTTTAAATAAATAAATACAGCCCTGTTGCTCGCGTGATCCCCAAACTTCCAGTGTCCCCAGATGCAACTCCCTTTGCCCCTTCCAGAAAACAATATGCTTTACAGGAGAAAGACGGACATTTAGGAAACTGCCAATGACTGAAACAAAAAACATCAACAGGAATATAAAATTATCAAAATATAATACCTCAACTCCTCCAGCAGATGAAGTGTGTCCGTCCACAACAACAAAGGCAATAATCTCAGCTCCCTCTCGAACCTCCTCCTCCAAAAACATGACTAGCCCTTAGATAAACTTGCCCAACTTAACACTATAGCCCGCTTTACCTTACCTGGCTAGAAATACAACACCCTTCAGTCTCACGCTACAATTAATAACCGACTACACCCAGTTAGCAGGCAAATCCTTTGTGGTTCGATTTTTTTCTCACACACCCAACATCACTCTCTGACTTTTCACTAGACTAGTTAAGAGTTCAGCCCCTTAAAAAACAGTCACTCAAAATATATTGTTAGTGTTAGTGAGCGATCAGGTCAATATTCACCTCTTTAGGAGAGCTGTGTGCTTAACACAGAACAATCACGTGCAAGAAAGAAACAAGAATAAAAATTAGTATTTTTTTTTAAAACTATTTTCAACAAAGCTTTGAATAGCTGTGCCAAGAGGTGGTGGGAACGGGGGCTTGGATAAGCGAAAGTGGTCTTTTAAAAATTATTCCATTTTTTAGCTTTGGTTCTGCCTCTCTGATCCTTTCGCTTTTCTCTCTCTAATTTTTTTGGGGGGAGCGGTGCGGAATGGAAAAGAATTTTTTTTAAAAGAGAGATTTCAGTTATAACGAAATGTGTCCCTAAAGAACGGTGGTTAGTAAAAGTAGTTCTTACCTATACTGCAATTAAAATAAAATCAAGGGAGTAAGCAAAAGACAAGTCACGTGCAAAGCACCAGAGTCAGTGCCCATAAGTAGGGGAATTACATCATTGCCCTAGAGTGGATGATGTTTTTCTTTTAAATTATAAAGTGCCATAGTTAGAATTTTTTTAAAAAGAAAATCATGGATATTTTGTATGCATCTTGCACGAAGAAAGGATCGAACCAACCTTTAAGGTCACTCGCTGCCTGAAAATGCACAGCAGTCGCTCACAGTGGAAGTTTTCAGGCAAGACGGCTACTAAATCATTAATATAAACAAATGGAAGGCAGGGAGGGAAGGTTCTTCTGTAATGGATCCAAAGACGAAGGAAAAAAGAAAACTTTCTTCATTTCCCCCCCTTCCTTCCTCATTAGTAAAAATTTTGCAAAAGAAAAAAAGAAATCCTTCAGCCACTAGTCAAATAGTTTGATTCCTAAGCAGGTCCCTGTTACAATTCAATGTAGCAGCATCTTGTCTCCTCACAAAAACACCCCCATTCTCTAGTTTTAAAAACCAGTCCCTCCAAAATAGTAATTTAAAAAATAAAATAATAAGAACAAAAAAAAGCAAAAATAAAAGTATTGGTTAGAGAGGAGAGTTTGTGCTTGTCACCTGAAAACAGATCATCCCACCAGGTGTGCCGTTTCCAAAAATCTTTCTGACTTTTCATAACAGGGAGGTGAGAGGGGGAAGAAAAGGAGGGCAGGGGCAGGTTGGTAAAAACTCGCAGGAAGAGACCGAAAAATAACAAATCTCCAGGTATTTGTGATCAAAAATTAAAAAAAAAAACACAATCACCCTTGGAACTCTCAAGTGAAAGAACCCACTACCTTTTAAACTGAACGACTTTCTACTGGATACACAGAAATATCTGTTCATTTTGGGTCTTTCTTCCATCCTGCCATCCATCCTTCCCCCAAAGTCTTACCTTCGCAGTTGAGAAGAGGTTTTGGCTGTTTTATCAACTCTTTGTTTGTTTCCTCTTTGGGGATGTAAGAATCCAGGGTGTCTCTCTAGGAAGAACTGGTGGGGAAAAGTGGGGGTATTGGAGATGCTAAAACCGGTCCTTGATGGCTTGGGATGCAGGCAGAAAGGGGAGGTTTGGCTTGCCTCTCCCTCTCAGTGAGTTGCATGCAAGAGGAGATGTGTAGAGCTGAGCTCTCTGCCTGAGACTGTCAGAGGAGCCCAGGAATTTCACGCACTCCAGAGCCGATCCCTCCCTCTCCAGCACACAGACCCCAGCATTTAAAGAGACAGCCAGGCTGTGTGGCTCAGGGTTTCACCTCCTCCTCCCATGGCTGTTTTGCAAACAGCTGACAAGATGTAATCTGGGGACATCCTTAAGCCCTGGATGACTAAGAGGCAGGTGCTTGGGAGACCAGCTTTCCCACACTGCAAAGGATTCTTACTCAAACTGGAACAGGGAGATAACACACACACTCCCCTCCTGGAAAAGTCCTGTAGAATTTAATAGGGATGAAACTAATAGGGTTCTATAGAAATTAAACAGGGATATATTTAAATGACTCTGAAAACCTACAGCACATGATAGAGAATGATCTCCTTCCTACAGAATTATTAAATCATCCTACTGAATTTACCAGAAAATTATTTCTATTCTGTTTGGATTCTTCTTGCTGTAGGATTCTATAGTTTGTCTTAAAAGGGCTACAGAAAGATAGTCACTCTGTTAAATTCTATAGGACTTTCCTATAAGGGACATGCATACTCATGAATGTATACACCTCTGCCTGTATTTTACATTCATATTCACTACAAATAACACCAGAGTTAAATAATAAGAAGATGGTAACACTGGCCAGTGAAAGGCAGGCAACATTGAGTTCAGATGATACTCTGTCCGCAATTCACAACTGCCTTGACAGGAATAAACTCACAGCAATGTGAGTCTTTGACACTGCATAGAAAATTATAAAAGGATACTGTCAAGATATACAACATATATCTCTAAAGAAGTATGTGTTACAAATAGCATATCTTTTCCTCTGTCTGCCTATCTTTTATTCATTCCACACTCAGCCCAGAGGTATCTGAATATAACAACTGAAAGACTTAAGAGTCTCAACTTTTCCAACTGCTGTTGTTTGTTTATTTTTGACCCATCACCAGCTTGAGAAATTAGACTGGTTGGTTTCACTTTCCCTTTCTAGCCAGTTTCACTTCCTGGGTCTTATGAACTAGCCTAATTCTGCTGCTACATTTTCATTTACAACATAGTTGGAGAATGTTTAATTTTTTTTAAAGGACAGAGTCTGCCCACATGCATAATTCATTGAATTCAACAAAATTAATCGGGTGAACAAGGACTACTTGCATAAGTAAAAGGCAACAAGCTTTGGCCCAAAACACTACTCACAGACATTTAAAATAAAAATAAAACAAACATTTTTATTCTATTAGATTTTTCAACCTAAGAACCCTTCTAGACAGATCCTATAGTGCTGTATAGTGTGTGTATTGTGCCTAGAGGACAGGCACTTAGAAATGCATTTACCCTGTGGACAGATTGGAAAGGTACCTACCCTTCCTTCTCTTTCATATCCTAGAAAAGAATCAAGGCCTCTGTCTTTCTCTATGTTTGCACAGCACTGAGCCGACTCACAGTGCTCAATAAATAATAAATAATTATTATTACTTACAGAGCATATTGATCACTTTGCCCAGTGCAGAAATGCAGCTGCCTCTGAGGTGTATAACAGCCACGCAGCAGCATTAAATAGTCCAAAGTAGTATTAGGAATCCCCAGGGATGGTATATCTGGAAAACACAAAAGAACTTCACTGTTGACTTAATCATGTAAGAAAGTGAAATGGCTGCATAGCTTTCAACAGTTCTGCACATGTCCTAACAAAATCAGATGTCTTGGGGGCCAGATGCAGACAATTTCAACAAGGTGACAATGGTTTTTCTGCATCAAGAGCATAGTGCTTAGAGCAAGACTGTATCCCAAAAGAAGTCTGTGCAAAAACAGTATGCCCTTCAGCCTTTTGCTTTATAGGGAAAGCATAAGAGCAATGAGATCTGTGCAAAAACAGCATGCCCTTCAGCCTTCTGTTTTATGTGGACCACATAAGAGCAGTGCAATCTATCAGTCCCCTAATGGGGGCATGGGGCCAAATTCTGGTCTCAGCTACACTGAAGTAAATCAAGAGTAACTTCATTCACTTCAGTGAGGTTACTACAGATTTAGACTTGCATAAGTGGAACAAAATCTGACTCGTGGTCCTTTTCTTTATCCTCTCTAGCTCATAGTCTTGATGAACCAGCGCCTCCCAGAAATGTCTATTGAGGTAATGTTCTGGAGTCCGAAATACCTCAGCACTTCCAGCACCATGTAGCTACCTACCAACTGTGTTGTCTGCCCTCTTGGCCAACACACCAGCGATTGAACCAACACCCTGCAGAGCTAAAAGCATGCGCTGCTACAGCTTGAATTAAAGATAGGGGCTGTAACAACTCATAGCTGCTGCAGATTGGTACCTGTAACACACTCATCGGTACTTCACGCTATCTTAGAGGTTTTATGCTGCCATCCATCCGCACAATAACTGAGTGTCTTCCATGTAAAATTAATAGCAATAGCAAAGTCCCAATTGTTAAAGGTCTCAAAATCCTTGAACCTGCTGGACACAGATCTGTATGCTCCCAAGCTGAAAAAAAAACTAGTACCCAGCATTCTTAGTCTGAAGTCAGGTTAGTAAGCCAGGGACAAAGTGAGATCCTGATTGTAGAACAGTTTCCAGTGGACTATGGTGGAAGCCCCACTCTCTGAGTCATTTAAAACTGGACTGGATAAAATACAAAAATAAACAGTGCAATGATCAGTCCTACCACTGTCTCCCAGGAGATGGACATGATCACTTTATAGGTCTTGATCTCTCTCATTCCTATAAGGAATTTCACTAAGGATGCAAGAGTTCACTATACTAGTGGCTCTCAACCTTTCCAGACTACTGTACCCCTTTCAGTAGTCTGATTTGTCTTGTGTACCTCCAGGTTTCACCTCATTCAAAAACTACTTGCTTATAAAACCAAACATAAAAATACAAAAGTGTCAGCATGCTATTACTGAAAATTTGCTTACTTTCTCATTTTTACCATATAATTGTAACCCTTCTGCCAGGTGCAGCCAGCAGCAACCAGGGCCAGGTTCAACAATACGACACAGAACCAGCTCAAGCCCTCACCCAGTAACCTGGGAAAAGTACGCACCATGCCCGGCGCCCCCTCGAGAGGCAATACTTCCCCACTCACAAGCTCAGAGTCTGAGTGTAGAAAAGCAACTTTTAATGAAAGGAGAGAAGTCACCCAACATTAATTAGAGAAAATGCCACAAGCAGGATTCATAAACATAAAATTGTGAGCAGGACACTGACCCCAGAGTGCATGGGGCAGAGTCTTCTGTCTCATAGTCTTGAGCTCTACAACCAAAAGTTCCTTTTCTGTGCTCCCCCCTCTGTTCCCTCACCATACCTCATTCACAGTGCTTGTCCTTGGTCAGTGAGAACCCAGGGTTCAGAGGTGCATCTGTGTGAGTCACCTCCCACTCGGGGATGAAGGCCCCTTGCTTGCTCCACCATCTGAGCACTTGCTTTGGCCAGCCACCCCATCAGCCGCTGTTCCTCATAGGGTGACCAGATGTCCCGATTTTATAGGGACAGTCCCGATTTTTGGGCCTTTTTCTTATATAGGCTCCTATTACCCCCACCCCCTGTCCCGATTTTTCACATTTGCTGTCTGGTCACCCTAGCTCCTCGCTGCCTGGCTGCCCTGCCAACCACTCCTGCCGGCCTACTGTTTGCCACTTTTGCTGGCCACCCATCAGTTTTCTTCTGCTGCCACCTTCCTCTCTGCTGTGACTTTTGTGATTTTTAGCTCTCAGCAGGCTGGGCAGAAACGCTGCCCCACCACAAGTGATTTCAGCTCGTGTTGAGTACTTGAAATAACAAAAGGCTCCTAATGAAGCCTGATTAGCTCTATCTTTGAACAGTGGGGAGGAATAGGTTAAACCAGACCAAGGACCCTTAGGGATACCCTGTCCCCATCCCTCTTACTCTTACAGGGCTCTGGCATTCAAGACCATGGCTTAACAAGGTCCTTTCAGCTGAGGGTGACCCTCTCGTTTGGGACAGGTTAAGCACAGTTCTGCTCCCCTTTATTCATACAATAAAGACAACATTGATAACATCTCACTATCCCTGATTTCAGTACTAAAGTCATTTATAACCCAACACCAGCCAAAGTTGATCACTTTGAGCAACACTGCTCTATCTGTTGGATACCTACGCAGAGTAGGTGTGTGCATATAAATACAGTTTGCTCCTGAAGTCTCATCCCCTCCCACAACTAGCTGTCAGAAGAGAGGTCATTCAGACCCTGTTTACATAATTATAAAATAAATCAATTGGAATATAAATATTGTACTTACATTTCAATGTATAGTGTATACAACAGCATAAGCATGTCATTGTCTGTATGAAATTTTAGTTTGTACTAACTTCACTAGCGCTTTTTACATAGCCTGTTCCCCTCTAACTTCTTGCTTCTCATACTGTCAACCTCAGCACCAGCCATGGAGTTTACAAACCAGTTATGTGAAAGGGGTGAGACCATTCCTTAGTGAGGCTCCTTTGTTGTTGCTACACTCCTCGATAGAAAGCACCCACTTGCTGCCAACATTTTCACAAGGGTTCCCTCAAAAAAATTCTGTCTCAGTGGGCAGATCATGTGACATGCCCTTGATAAAATGCTCTGTCCACCTCCTCCAAATCTGTCAAATAATCAGCTGGCATCAGTTACATTTTCAAAGTTCTTCAGGATTAAAAGGGCAAGAAAGATTCTTTTTATATTAAAGCTGAGATGCATTTCCATGAGGCCCAGTGGTGGCTTCATAAACAGGGAACTTACACAAGTCCCTTCCAGCTCATCAACAACACAGACACTCCTGCTCAGCTGCCCAGGGATCCTTCTATCCTGACACAGCCCCTGCATTCTCCCCTTCAACCACCAGGATCTCAAACATAAAGTGGCAAACCCTGTAAATAAAGCCGGCAGAAAGGACTAAGCATAGACCACTGAGTCACTCTTCTCTTGTCACGTCTCCTTCTCCCTTTCCAGATTAATTTCCTTTAACCTTCTATTTCATTCTTTCTCCTGATGCATCATTTTATTCCAGCTCCAGCAACATGTGCTGGTCAGCCACTCACGTTGGCATAAAGTGCTGGAAATCTTACTTCCTGTGAGCAACATGCCAGCTCTTAGCAACTGGGACCCCATAGGATATGTCTATACTGCAAATAGACACCTGCGGCTGACCCGTGACAGCTGACTCAGGCTCATGGGGCTCAGGCTAAGAGGCTGTTTAATTGTGGTGTAGACATTCAGGTTCAGGAGAGAACCTGAGCTCTGGGACCCTCCCACCTCACAGGGTCCTAGAGCCTGGGCTGCAGCCCGAGCCTGAACGTCTCCACAACAATTAAACAGTCCCTTACCCTGAGCCCCATGAGCCAGAATCAGCTGGCATGGACCAGCCACAGGTTTTTAATTGCAATGTAGGCATACCCTTAGGGAATTGCTGGCATGTGGGGTCACATTTGTCAATTTGGGTCAAACGTAGCCCAATGAATTACAACTTCGGAAGCAGAGACACAGCCTGGGATGTGTAAGTACAACTTGGAGCACATATGTAAAGCTTGAGATATGGGCATCCCTTAAAATATGGATTCTGTGCGAAAGCATGGGACACATCTTGGGGTGCATGAGCACAACTTGCGAGGCAGAGGTATATTTGGAAATGCAGGGGCACGGCTTAGAATTCGGAAACACGGGCTGGGCCATGGGACGCAGGTTTTAAGCGGAGATGTGGGGACAGACAAAAATAATCAACACTTCAAATGTAGAGAAATAAAGACCACATGAGGTGTGTCACAATGATGCTATTTATCAATACACAGCCTTCCTGATGTCTGGTTCTCAGGGAGCACACATTAACGGTACGCCTGCATAGCAATTGGAATGTGTAACTCCCAGCTTGGATAGCTGTATCAACAAATAGCACTGTGGCTGTACAACCCAGTTGGTGGCTCCGGCTAGTTACCCAAGTACACACCCAGGGACTGAGCAGTATTGTATACAGATGACTAGCCCAAGCCACCACCCTGTAGCTGTTGATGCATTGCTAATTTTAGCACACTGGCTCAACCACAGCTAGTGCCTGTACACCTACCCAAGCTGGGAATTACACCTCTAGCTACTGTACAGATGCACGGTTGAGGGGAGTACTTCAGTTCCCATACCTCTCTCAGTGAAAAAAGATTTTGTGGAGCTGATTAGGTCAACACTGGGAATGGGGTTATTCATCTCTAGGGCCCATTGCTATTCAGCCCCATGTTGGGGGTGGGTGGGACTGGCCAGCTGGCTCAGGGGCACTGGGGAATGGGAAACGGGGCTCTTCACCCCCAGGCAGAGCCTCCAGCTCACTCTGGGTTGGAGGGACCAGCCTGCTCAAGGAGGTCTGCAGAGCTGCCAAGTTTGGCGCAGATCCATGTGTGGCATTGTCTGAGTAAGAAACAAACATTGGTTTCCCCCTTAGAGCCTCTTGCAGGCAGGGAGGCAGGCACAGGGTGGGGCCGGGCTCTAAGCCTGGCACTCTGCACAAAGAGATGGAGGATGTTCCCAGAGCCAGGGGAAGCCCTAGGGTTGCCAGCTTTCTACTGGCACAAAACCAAACACCTTCCCCCGCCCCCTGCCCCACCTCTCCTCTGAGCCTCTGCCCCTTATCGGCTCACTCCATCCCCCCTCCCTCAGTCCCTTGCTCTCCCCACACTTACTCACTTGCTCATTTTCCCTGGGCTGGCTCAGGGATTGGGGTGCAGGAGGAGGTGTGGGCTCTGGGGTGGGACCAGGGATGAGGGTTTGCGGTGCAGGAGGGGGCTCTGGGCTGGGGGGAGTTGAGCAGAGGGGTTTGGAGTATGGGAAGAAGCTCTGGGCTGAGGCAAGGGGTTGGGGTGTGGGAGGGGGTAAGGATTCTGGCCTGCGGGTGCGGGTTCCGCAGTGGGGCCAGAAATGAGGGGTTCAGGGTGCTGGAGGGGGCTCTGGGCTGGGTCATGGAGTTGAGGTGCAGGGGGTGAGGCCTAGGGCTGGGGTTATATGTACAGGGGGAATGAGGGCTCGAGCTGGGGGTGCAGGCCCTGGGGTAGGACTGATGGGTTTGGTGTGTAGGAGGGTGCTCCAGGCTGGGACCAAGAGGTTCGGAGGGAGATTGGGGGACCAGTGGTGGGACATGAGGTTGGGGCATGGGAGAGGGTCAGGGGTGCAGGTCCTGGGCAACATTCACCTCAAGCAGCTCCCAGAAGCAGCAGCATGTCCCCCCTCTTGCTTCTAAGCATAGGGGCAGCCAGGGGGCTCTGCATGTTGTCCTCCACCACAAGTGCCACCCCGCACCTCCCACTGGCCGCAGTTCCCGCATAAGAGCAGGAGTGGGGACATGCCACTGCTTCCAGAAGCCGGGTGGAGCCAGGACAGGCAGGGAGTCTGCTGACCGGACTTTGAAAGGCCTGGTCAGGGGTGCTGACCCGAGCCACCAGTGTCCCTTTTCAACAGGGCATTCCAGTTGAAAATCAGACACTTGGCAACCCTGTGGAGGCGGAGCCTGGGGCTTGTTGGGGGCTGGAGGCCCTGAGGCAGGCTGGAGGCCGGGGCAAGATGGGGGGGCTAGTTCAGCAACTTCTCTGCAGCCTCTCACCTGCCTTCCCACACAGCCCTGGTGCACTCAGCCTCCCCTCTGCCAGTGCAAGCCCCATGATGCCTGGCAGCTCAGCCAGCAGTGGGAGCACCGAGACCAGGGGAAGGGAGACTGTACCACAGCAATCCCCGGTGACCCAGAGGAATCACTGCAGTGCAGGTTCAGCTCAACTCCTGCAGCTTTAGCAGGGAAGAGAGAGTCCAGCAGGGCTGTAGGAATGGGGGTAGGAAATGTGTGAGATCCACACCCCATACCTAATACATAGAAGCCCTAGGATCAGGGAATGGGTTCCACTCTGACCCATGGCGGGAGGCAGTGACTGGACCAGGGAATGAGTTACAGAGCCTGTCATTTCTAGGCACTAGTTCCAAGCCAGTTCCATCTGGCTTCTTTTCATCTGATGGCCATTAGAAGGCCTGGGTGAAACGATTTGGGGGCCTTAGTCTAATTTTCAGTAATGAATGGTCTGCATTGTCACTGTGCTGTCTAAACAAAGCAGCCAGGATTGTCTGTGCCACGGAGAGAAACCTTCCCTCTAACCAGGTGGTGGTTCCTTCAGGGCAGGGATGAGCCACATTTGCTATTGTGTTGCTTAGAAGGGATATAGGAAGTTTGCCTGTCACTGTGCTATACCTGTTCTCGGGACAGAGAGCATGAGACTCCAGATCTGTTATCTTTCACCAGCATGAAAATGACTTTAAAAAATAATTGAATACATCGTAGTCATGTAAAACAAGGGATGGAGAAGATCTGTCACGTCCCACCTAATCCCTTAGGCGGTCACAATGCAGGATTGTCCCCTATCATATGTTAGGGCTTTTCCCTTAGGTTCTCTGAATGGCATCCATTGGTTCTTTGACATAAAATTGACACTGAAGTCAAATGTCTGTGTGACAGGGTCATTACCCTGAGTTTAATGGAGATGGGGTCCAAGGGAAAGTTGACACTGAGACCATGGCAGAGAAGACTGTGTAACAAAGGTAACAGCGGAATTTATCACGCTTGATCTTATATATATCAGCTAGCTTAGCACTTTTAGTGTCTTTTCTGCATCCAAGGTGAACTTAGAAGCCGCAGTCCCAACTGTGATCAAATCCTCTCAGTTGTGCCAAACGGATCTGATCTTATCTGGATGGTGACCTTATCTCACTCTGGAGAGCAGAACTCATTACAATAATAAGGAATAACAGAGTCAGGGAAAGAGCAATCTTAGCAGAGCCTGAAAAGAATTCACATTACCATCATTTCAGGGGATTAGTTCTAAGCCTTTCTCCTGTAAACGTCATTTTTCACTTCAGCAGGAGGTCCAAGTTCAGAAATTATTCTGGCCAAGTCACAGGATTGTATCTCAACTCCTGATTTGCAATCCATTTCCACCTCTTCCAAGTGAGCTGAAGTGCATTTGCTTAATAGCTATATAGACACCTTACATCTTGTGAATGACACTATTTTATAATGCAACATTTTGGGGTAGGGGTGTGTGAGTGTGAGACAGCAAGTGCATAAATATGTGTCTGTGTGCAAGAGAGTGTGAATGTGAGAATGTAGGCCTATAAGTCTGACATGGGAGCTTGAGTGGATAAGTGTGAGCATGTGAGAGTGAGACAACTTGCATGCCTAAGAGAATGAATGCATAAGAGCATATAAGCATTAGTGGTGTGCAAGACAGCATATACATGAGTGACTTAGAAACGATAAGACTGATGTAAGTATGTGTGAGGGCATATTGTGTGTGTATGTTTATATGAGTAAGTTTGATTGTGACATGTAGGTTGTAAATGCACATGTTTTACAGTTTACAATTTAAGAAAAGATATTTGAAGGCCATCACTATGGCCTAGTGCTCTCTGCTGCCATCTGGAAGACATAGTTTCTCATCTCACACAAAGACACACATTGCCCTCTAGCACTGACTCAGAAGGAAACCCGATCTCTACAGAGTCACCATGCCACTCCCACCAGCCTAGCATCCCCCGGCACCACACTGTGGCACTGGCTCAGAGGAAAAAGAGATCTGCCTTCAACCACTTCCAAAGGGCTTCCTAGAGCTCCCCTATAAAAATTAACCAAGATCAGTCCTGCTTTGCTTGTACAGTCCAACAGATTCATAGCAGCAAATGGAATGGCTGAAGCTGAGAAGGACCAAATCAAGAGAGTGAATCTGCAGTATCTGGGATGGCTTGTCCTGGGAGGTTCCACTTTTAGATGGACAATATCACTCTCAAACTGCATTACTTACCCAGAGAGGCTTAAACAGAGCCTCACTGGAAGGAGATGCTCCCAACAGTAGTTGCTCGCACATGGACTGGATGTTGTTTTTACCTCAACACTTGTTCATTTTGTTTTCCTCCAGAACTCAGGCTCTTGCCCTGAGACTCCAGCATACTCAAGGGCACCCAGCCAGTCAAACAGGACCATTCTTGAGAAGTCACTGATGCCTACTGGAATATCCAGTAGGACTATGCCCATGTGCTCAAGTTAAGTGTCACCCCCACATGCGCTACTTAACTCTCGATCCTGCTTTGTCACTAAGGGTGTTTGTTGTCTTGGAAATGAGATCTTTGGAGATTTGCTAGTTCCTGATGTTTGCTCCTCACCTGATAATGCCATCCTGTGCGTCTGTATGATCATGTCAGATGGGTTAGGAGAAGCAGCAGAAAACACTGAAAGTAGCAATGGTCCTGATGTAATTCAATTACCCTTCAGTCTGAGGAGAAGGAAAGGACAGCGCTTAGCACTTCTACAGCTCTGTACACTGGTGGAACAGGCCAGTTATAAAATATAAGCTTTTTAGCCATTAAATTTTCTCTCTCCAAAGTTTGATTCTTGAGACGCCCACCAGATTCAAACCCCCAAAGGTTCTATATAAACAGAAAGAGCCTAGTTTCACTTCTAACTTGGGATGGATCTCTCCTTCTTCAGATCTCTCACTCTCTTTTCTGATTACCAGGGGTCCAAAGAGTTCCATGGCTCTCCTCTGATTGGACCTTCAATCCCCACCGCTGCTTTGCTATGTCGCCTTGTCCACTCGGACAGCTGAGCAGAGAGTTAATCCCCACTTGCTGGGCTACAAGCAGGACACATGCCCTAGTTCTACAACAGCAAAATCTGTTCTGCACACAGCCCCTTCCATGTGAATGTTACCTTCTCCTCTTGCTGAATCCTGCAGCAGAATTATGATCCTACACTGATGACATCACAGTGTGCTGCCATGGAAACAAATGTGATGTCAAAAAGTCAGCAGGCTCAAGGAAGAACAGAGGACAGGAAGCAAGGCTGAGGGAAGGAACTCCTTTTTTGACTACAAAGAAGAAAAAGAGCATGAAAAACATGTGAAAGCTGGAAGGGCCTGTGTTTAAGAACGGTGGATCTAGCACAGGTTAAAGGAAAGTCTCTTTCTAAGGAACAGCCAGAGCACAAGGCTGGTGCACCCAGGCACAAGCCCTGTTCAGCTAAGGAGTTCAAAACAGCTCAGAAACTTGGTTGAATGTAGCCTCACAACCCCACTGAAAAGCAGGGCAGTAGCATGATCCCCCTTTAATTCATGGGGAAACAGAGCCACAGAGGTTAAGTGATTTGTCCAAGGTCACACATCAAGTGAGTGGTACAGCTAGGAACAGAACTCAAGAACCCTAGCTGTCAATCCCCTGCTCTAACCTCTAGGCTATGCTTCTTACAGACAGGATGGGATATACAAGCTGATTGGCATCTTTGTTTGTATTGTTGGTAAGTTCTCCAGTATCCACCACTTTGTATCCAATCTAAAGTCCTCAGTTCAGACTCACCCATCTTCCACACAAGGAGGAATCCCTCCTGAACCCTGCAATGGCAACAGGAGGAAGGGTGTCAGTGAAGGACAAGATGAGACACTCTTTCCACTTCTTGTCAGGGACAAGCTGTCAGCACAGCAATTCTAACACCCTTCAACCTGTTCATCTGATGGCTGAGTGTGACTCTGATGTACAGCCACTAGTGTTAAACAACTCTAGCAGTGTTTTTTCTCAATAGAGTGTTCCTTACAGTTTGCCATGGGGCATTGGCACCTCTTTAAATAATCACAGTTTGTCTATAGCAGAGCCCTCATGCTAGGAAACAAACCCTATGTCACCTGTTCAGTATTCAAATGGTTGGACTGTCCCATTTTAAAATCATACATTCAGGTTAGGGAAAGGAAAACAAAATGAAACCATTCATTATTTTCACCTTTCATATGCCAGTGACACTAAAGGTACCTCTGTCCATGAGTGGGAGTTTTCTCAGTCACAGCCAATCTGAATAAACCTCTTTTAAGTATGGTAGTCCAGAACCACAGCTGTGTTCATACTAAAAGACCACAGGCAGTGATGAGTTAGATTGGGGTTTCTCATCTATCTATCTATCCGAACCCAAAGTAGGGAAGAGGACGAAAATGTCCGTCTCATTGTTATAAAGAAGAATCCTCTTTTACTCTTGTGGTTGGGTTATTGGAAGGTGTTTGGCACAGGCTACAGCATTAACCAGATGGAAAGTACACGACATAGCTTTCCATTTATTAAGCAGTGTTTTGTGCAGACAGTCCTTTACCCTGTGCTCCACAATCTGCACTGACCACTAGCTGATTTCCAGGTGAAGTTTAAGTCATTGATTCTGACCTTTAAAGTATTAAGGGACAGATTTTCAAAGATAACGAGAGTTATGCACCTAGCCTGCTTGTGCACTTTTAAAAATCCCATTAGGCACCTATTTGCAATTTTAGATGCATATCTACCATTGAAAATCTGGCTCTTAAGTGGTCTAGATCCCATCTAATGAGACACCCACCTCGCTTGTCAAGTGACACAACTATAGTGATCGTCCAAGGAGCTTGGGCTGACAAACTCACTTATGCTATAAATAGGAGGGGTTGGGACCAGGTGATCTGGAACTCCCAGATCACCCACCCTTCTGTGGATTTGGTGACACACTTTAAAATTCATCTGCTCTGCCAGGATTTTCCTGGAGTGGGGGTAGAATAGTGAAAGATTATGATCATGCTAATAATGGAGACCATGTTGGCAGATGAGAAGGGTTTTCCAAGAGCTCAGTCTCGTTAAGATGCAAATTGTATTGGTGACACTTTATTGATGCATGCTGTAGTCAGCCAAGGTGTGTTTTTATATTCTCTGCGCTGTGCTAGATGTTAAGGCAGACATGTTGGAAATCTAAATAAATAGTCAGGGAGAGGAGAGCAGAAAGGGAGGGCAGTTCCGCATCTCCAGCTGGGCCCTTGCATCCAGACCAAATACAAAGTTTGCTTCAGGGCACCATATAAATTGGTATTATAAATTCAGATGGTGCGCCTGGGAGTACCTCATTCTATATGACTAGAATCAGTCTCAGGAGCAGTTTAGGCACTCAGCCTGCCACATGCAATTGCTGCCCCAGGGGCTACCGTAACAAACGCATCATTACAAAGCGCTGTAATAAAGCATGAACTAAAACAACTTCATTGAAATGAAGATTAATATGGAACATGTGTTCTCCTCCCTCCCTCAAATGGAACAGTCCAGCAAACACAAGCTCCATGGGTCTCAGAATGTTGGGCTGGGAGAACAATCCGATTGGCCGACCAACACTGTCGCTAAAGGCGAGAGATACATTTCCATAGCATCTCCTAAGCATCCATGGACAGAATTAATGCAGCCTTTGTAAAGCAGGGAGTGAGGTGAGCAAGGGATGTGGTACACTTAAACATTCAGACAACGTGAAGATTTCAGAGAAAGGAAAGTTTGTAAGTGTATGGAAACAATATATAGAATCACTTTCAAAGGGCTCAGTGCCCTTACCTCTCAGTGAGTTCAGTAGGTATTAAGGATGCTCAGCACTTCAAAGGATCAGACCCCCATAGTAATTCGAGATGGGAAAAATCAATTAGGTCACATCTTGCCCATCTCCCTCATGGCCAACGCAGGGTTATTCCCTTCAGTCTATTCTCTAGTGCAGTGGTTCTCAAACTTTTTTTCGCAGACCACTTGAAAATTGCTGAGGGTCTCGGCAGACCACTTAATGATCTTTCCAAACATTGTTTGTATTGTTAGCTAATTATTGTAAAGCATTTTGGATAAAAATGCTATATAAAAAAAACCTTTCTAATAATTCATGTTTTTTTGTTCTACAGATAAAAGCACACAACTCATATAGCTGGGGTTGGGAAGGCGGGGGGTCTCTCCCTCTCTCTCCTGCCGCAGCAGCCCCTGAGCTGGGGTTGGGAAGGAGGGGGGTCTCTCCCTCTCTCCCCCACCACAGCAGCCCCCGAACTGGAGCTGGGGCTGGGAAGGAGGAAGGTCTTTCTCTCTCTCCCCCACCACAGCAGCCCCCAAGCTGGGGCTGAGAAGGAGGGAGTCTCACCTGCTGTGGCAGCCCCCGAGCTGGGGCTGCGAAGGAAGGGGCGATCTCTCCCCAGCATCCGCAGACCTAGAGCTAGGGAAAGGCGCCTCTTTCTCTGGCCGCCGAAGCCCTGCACATGCCAAATTCCCCCCACCCCCTCTTCTCACCCCACTGCCCCCTCCCACCTACTCTCTATTCCCCCCAAGGCCACCACCTCACCTTATGTGTGCATTTTCTCTAGGGTCCAGGCCCCTAATTAGCAAAGCCAGGCCTGTGCAGCTCCACTAATTAGGTGGGTGGCCCTTCATTCTTTCGGGTGCAGCGCCCAGGTGCGCACCTTAGAAGGAACTATCCGAGGACCACCTGAATGGAGCTTGCAGACCACTGGCAGTCCATGTACCACAGTTTGAGAACCTCTGCTCTAGTGCCACCTACAGTCTCATTTTAAATGTCCCAAATGATGGGGCTTCCACTCTCTTTCCCTTGCAATACTATTCCATATCCTCCTAGATCTCACCCATCGGGTAAGTTCACGGATATTAAGTCAAAATATGCCCCTGCTCAGTTTAATCCTTCCCACTTAGTTATAACGCACTGCACCACCCTGAGTACTTCCTCTCTTTGGTGGAGGCCTACACCCTTCTGCTCCTTGTACAGCAATGTGAGATTCCTGTACCAAACTGGCTGCAGGCCTGTGCTGACTCATTTTGCCATCTGTTACTGGTGTGAGAAGACTGCCATCCATGCAGCCCTCCATTATGCTACTATGTGAGAGGGTCCAGAGAGTTCTGGCCTCTGTGAAATGGCCAATAAAATGTTATTTTATACCCTGAGGATTGGGATGGCCTTCACACAACTCACAGAGTGCAGGGATCTCACACCACCACCAATACAACCTTGAGATATTACACTGCAGCCAATATTCCTCTGATTGAGGGCAACGATGAAATATTCTTAGGAGCTGACCAACTCTGAGCTGGAATTGCCCAGAAAGTCACATTAAGATCAGAGTTCCCACACCAAATCCAGAGGAAAGAACATTAACTGACCAGTCCTGTGAGATGCTAAGCGTGCTCAATTCACTTTGAAATCACTGAGAGATGACATTGTGTGAAGTCAATAGGAGTTGAGGGTGCCCGGCCCCTTGCAGATCTTGTCCTAATTCCTCAAGAAACTGTCAACATTTTCCCACCCCTTACAAAAAAATTGTTGAGGAAAAATGAAACCATGCCATTTCACAGAGGCCAGGGAAAGCAAAGAAAGGGCTGGATAAGTGATGTGGCAACCCTGGCACTGGATGTTTGTTTGGCACCAAGAACCAGGTTTAATCTACATGATGAACACTTGACAACTGAGAGGGAAGGCTTCAACCTGTCCCTGGGGCAAATTTTGCTCATTCCTGGGCCTGGCACCCGGAAGTAAACCATATCCAAGCACCAGAGCCTTTTCCTGTTAGCTGCCTCTGGTAGTGAAGTCCCCCTAAGAGGTGTGTGTCTCAGCATAGCACCCAGAAAGCAGAAGGATTGGCACACTTTAGTGGATGGTGCCACAGATAGATTAAAAGAAAAAAGTCATGCATGTCTATGTTTGGGATGCAAGCGAGTAGGAAAAGGGACTAATTAAAAGTAGGAAACAGATGCCCCAGTGATGCTGGCATCTCTAGCACTTACTGTTTTTGGAATGAAAACATCATTTGTCATAAAAATAAATGAACTGACATCAAATATTTAAATAAAAAAGAGAAAAGATTGAAAGGGAGATAAAAATATACTGTAAATAAGCAAAGGCTACAGCTAGCAGGTCTGTTTCCCCACCCCTCAACCCTCCAAATTGGCTGGCACTGCACCAGTGCAGCTCAAGGGGAGAGCAAGATCTACAACATTAACAGAATTTCTAAAGGGGCTGAGATTTTGCACTGAACTCTCTTGGGCAAGGCTGCAAGAGCTTTGGTTGTGTCAAAGGGCAGTGCTCAAGGAGGAAAGTGGATGTTAAAGAGGTTATTTCATAGCAGGAAGCCCATCCAGTCATTTCTTGTGTTATTTTATACCCTGAGGACTGGGATGGCCTTCCCACAACGTGCAGAGCCCAGGGATCTCACACCACTACCAATACAACCTCGAGATACAACATTACAGCCAACATTCCTCTGATTGAGGGAAACTTGATGGAACATTCTTACGAGCTGATCAACTCTGATCTGGAATTGCCCAGAAAGCCACCATTAAGATAATCTGAACTGTCTCTTCCCCCCATCCCCTTCTCCAATGATACATACATCCCTATAGAGTGGATCTACATCATTATGACATGTAGATCCCTACAGAGTGGATTCACACTACACATAATGACATGTGGATCTCTAGAGAGAGAGAGCATATCCTCCAAACAGAATGAAAGATAGGCCCCTATAGACATCAGATCCCTAATGTGATTATGCTTAGATCTCTACAGACAGTGGATCCCCAATGTACAGAATGACATGTGCATCACAGCCATACAGAATGACTATAAAGAATACATTCCCACCATACAGAATGACATATGGATCTCTGATGGGATATATAACCCCCACACTGGGAAACACAGGGTTAATGAGCTAATGTGGGCTGAGGTGACCCCACTCTGCCATGCCTGCATGAGATGTCAAATTTGGAAACAGGCACTTACAAGGGAGAACCACAGCGCAGTTGATGGCGAAACAGTGGGAACAGGCCTCCAGTCCTCAGCTCTTAGAATAAGGACTGGATGAAAGTACAACCAGCCAGTAAGCTTAGCAGGGGCCACAACTCAACAGAAGCAATTTAAAGGAAGAGAGCTTTACCACACTTGGGGGACAATTTGTTTGTGTTTATTGACATCTCTGGAAGAGGCGGACTATCCATGGCTCAGCCCAAGGACTCAGCCTCTTATGAGTGGACCAGTGTGGTGGAACACCTAGACACCACAAAGCAGAACCCTAAGTAAGTGATGAGGCCTGGTTCAGGGGGCACCCTGGGGAAAGAACACAGTGATGGGATCCCTAGAAAGACTACTATGAAAGGCTGAACCTCCACACTCTTTGAATCAAGAACGTGCATGGTAACGAAACAGTACAAGTGTCTAGTATGTAGTTGATTAAATGATGCTATGATGCCTCTCAGCATGGGTCCCTTGTAAGGGAAAAGTCAGAATCACCTCTGGGAAATTATTGGGCTATTGAGGAGCAGAAAAAGAGCCAAAAGACCCATATGGTCTCTGATTGCTATATTTTATATCACCATGCAAGGTAAAATGAAAGGCTTCCAAATGGTTCTAATTAATGAAGTTTTGTCTAGCCAGTCAGGCGTCTCAGTGAGAATCTCCAAGGATTAAGTCAAGGGGACAATTACAACCAGAACTCAGAGCTGGGCAAGCGTCAGTCAGAGCTAAACTGCAGTGTCCTGAACAGACTGATCCTGACGCCTTTCACAAAGACTTAGTGATCACATAAAGCTCTCTGTGTCATACCCCTCCATGCAAAGGCAAGCTTCTTAACAATAGAAGACTCCAGCATAACCCCAGCATAATGTTTCCTGCATTCCCTTTCTCCACCACTGCTGCTTGTCAAGATGCTGGTGTGTGGACAGCAGCCTCTCCCTTCCTGGTCCCTTTCCATCTACCCAAATCACATAGAATGATAGAATATCAGGGTTGGAAGGGACCTCAGGATGTCATCTAGTCCAACTCCCTGCTCAAAGCAGGTCCAATTCCCAACTAAATCATCCCAGCCAGGGCTATGTCAAGCCTGACCTTAAAAACCTCTAAGGACGGAGATTCCATCACCTCCCTAGGTAACCCATTCCAGTGCTTCACCACTCTCCGAGCATAGCAATAGCACAATCAATGTCTGTGGCACCATAATCCATCACCACAAAAGCTGATATGGCATCACTAAATTGTGGCAAGGATCAAGGAGAGAGTGCTGGCTGCACAGGGGAATGATTATTTTAGGGCTTGTCTACATGGGAAATCTTTAACTGTTATACCAATATAACTATACCAAATCTAATTAAACCAATCTAGCTATACGAATATGACTCCCCAAGTAGACACTCTTATTCTGGAGTAAGAGTGACGTTCTTTGATTTAGCTTAAATCCCTTCCAAAGAAACATAAATGAACTCAAAAAAGATCCTCTTATGTTGAAATAATAAGTGTCCACATGTGGAGTTACACCAAAGTATAACTATATTGGTTTAAATTCACATCTTCCCTTATACTGATGTTAGAGAGACAAATTAGGCAAGGTAATATTTTTTTTTGGACAAACTTGTGTCTGTCTCACCAACAGAAGTTGGTCCAATAAAATAAGTCACCTCACCCACCTTGCCTCGCTCAGATCCTGAGACCAACATGGCTACAATAAAACAACTACTGCTGATAGAACTTTCCCATGTAGGCAAATTCTTACACAAAGATCTTGGTAATCAAATCAGTAGTGATGGGGAATGGATTATAAGTGAAAGGAAGCAGCATCAGTGAGTAGTTATGACAGAGGACTGGGTCAGGACTTCTGGGCTCTATTTCTATAGCTGTGGAAGAAGAGCATGGTTTAGTGGTGAGATGAGGTGACCGAGCACCAGGAATCCAGGGTTCCAGTACCAGTTTGGTCAAGATCTCTCACTGTGAGACCTTGTCAGTATAACACTTCACCTCTCTGGGCCTCCTTTCCTCCATATGCAAAATTAGGGTAATAGTCACCTGCTTCCCAGATGTGTTCAAGGATTAATTAACATATATTTGGGAAGGGGTTCTGGGGACCTCTAATAAATAGGGGTGTGTATGTGAAAAATCTGATTAATAAACTAGAGGGTGGTTAACAGAATTGGGATTTTTAAAAGTAACAAATATGTACACACCTATCTTTCCAGGTTGTGTCATTGGCTGTTCAGCAGCTTCTGATACCAGGCTTCTGAATATACTTCACCTCTCTAAATGCCACCCATGTTAATGAGAGCCTCCCTACTGTGAAGCACTCAAAATTGCTCCTTCTTTCAAAAAGAAGCTCCTGGAAGGGGTTATGATGCATCTTTAATGATGGAGCAGAGAGAAACACTTGCCACACAGAGAAGCTAATCAGTCAATCAACAGCCATCTTACCAGACAGAACTCATCAGTGCCTAACTGCTCTGTCTCCACCTGTATGGGGAGCTACAAAACAACCTGGGATATGCCTGACAATTGAGTAGAAAAGTGCAAAAAATATTAATATATATTTTAAGCAGTGATGGGTTTTATTGTTGTAAAGAACACTTTTCAAGAATAAAAGGAATAAACCCAGCACCACACAGGCACTAAGCTGCCTTGATATAGAAGAGCAACAACTCTATCATATAAATTTCAAGAGTGGGAGAAGGGCCAGAGCTCAGAATTTCTGCCTTGCAGGGCTATACTACTAGCTGTGAAATCCTCCTCTGAAAACTTGTCGCTCTAGATCAGTTACATCAGTGGTTCTGATGGTGGTTGTTTAGGTGAAGAAATTTTTTTAGAAGTCCCAAAGCAATAGTACGCTGAGGTTTAGGAGGTGGAAACCTCAGGAGTGTTTTCTAGGACCTAAAGACGTCTACTGAATGTCAGGACTCCTTGGTTCTATTCCCAATTCTGTTCCTGATGCTCTGCAACTCTGTGTCTCAGTTTCTCCACCTGTGAAGGGGGAAGAATGAATGAAGTTTACCTATCTCATAAGGGGGAGGGTTGGATTGTGAAGCTCCCTTCATTAGTTGTTATATAGAGTGCCTTGTGACCCTTGGATGAAAAGTGCTGTCATTGTTAGTGCAGATGATTTAATCTGCCATTTTGCTGAGTGCTCTTGTAAAGGACTTGAAATATTTTTCCCCAACACACTTCAAAACAGGTGGGTGTGTGGCAACCACTTGGTGCTTTTGTAAACCCTTTGTGCCAAGAGACTTAAAATAACTTGTGTATTATTTCACTTCAGCATGTAACACTGAAGTAAGCTCTTTGCCCAGACTGCATTATAACATAATACAAGTGCTCCTGTCCATGGTACTGAATTTTAAGCTTTTCCTTTTCTTCCTCCCGCCCCCTACCCTTCAGAGCAGTTTCTTGTTTCCATTTTCCATGGTCTGAGCTTAATGACCAGACATTTATCAGTGTTCTTTCTGTAACCAAACAACATTTACTCCACATTATATGCTGTCTGGGCTGCATCACAGAGATATTGCGAATAACTCTGCAGTGTGTCATTGTATTCTTTCAGTGGAGAGACCTGAGCCATAAGTATAGATTCTATTTTCAATAGAGCTTCCCAGCCCAGATCCACTGACTATGTGGACCTGTTAGTTCTGAGAAAAAGAGATCAAGACAATTGATCTGTGACCTCTCAAGATTTCATTCCATGCTGGTTAACTCATGGTGGGAGAATCCTATGCCAGAGCATGTCTAAGGAGCAAAGCTTTTGGGTACAAAGCTGGTTGAAAGACCATACTTAAAGAATGGTTATCAGTGATTCACTGACAAACTAGAAGGGTGTATCTAGTGGGGTTCTGCAGAGGTCAGTCCTGGGTCTGGTACTATTCAATATTTTCTGTTAATGGTTTGAATAATGGAGTGGAAAGTATGTTTATAAAGTGTGCAGATGACACCAAGGTAGATGGGGTTGCAAGCACTTTGGAGGACAGAATTAGAATTCAAAACAACTTTGACACATTGGAGAATTGGTCTGAAATCAACAAGATTAAATTAAACAAAGATAAGTGAAGTACTTTGCACTTAAGAAGGAAAAATCAAATGTGCAACTACAAAATGGGGAATAACTGGCTAGGTGACTGTACTGCTGAAAAGAATCTGGGGATCACAGTGGATCACAAAACTGAATGAGTCAACAACCTGAAGCAATTGCAAAAAAGGCTAATATTATTCTGGGGTATATTAACAGGAGTGTTGTATGCTGCTCTACTCACCACTGATGAGGCCTCAGCTGGAGTACTGTGTACAATTCTGGGTATCAAACTTTAGGAAAGATGGGGACAAATTGGAGAGAATCCAGAGAAGAGCCACAAAAGTGATGACAGGTTAAAAAAACTGGGCATGTCTAATCTTGAGAAAAGAAGGTTGATGGGGGACCCGACAAATCTTCAAATATGTTAAAGGCTGTTATAAAGAGGACAGTAATCAATTGTTCTCCATGTCCACTGATGGTAGGACAAGTAGTAATGGGCTTAATCTGCAGCAAGAGAGATTTAGGTTAGGTATTAGGGGAAGTTTTCTAGCTATAAGGATAGTTAAGCACTGGAATAGGCTTCAAAGGGAGGTTCTGGAATCCCAATCATTGGAGGTTTTTAAGAACAGGTTGAACAAACACCTGTCAGGGATAGTCTAGGTTTACTTGGTCCTGCATCAACTCAGAGGGCTGAAGCTGGTGAGTTCTTGAGGTCCCTTCCAACCCCACATTTCTATGATTCTGTGACGTAAAAGCCTATTGTGAAACACATTAGCCATGTGCACATTAAAGTACAGCTGTAGTCACATCTTTACTGACCATCACTTTCCATAAAAGGGAGATACAGGAGGAATACATTGCCAATCACACTTTTAAATTAAGTAGAATTTTTCGGGATTCAGAGATTCCCAACTCATCTGTTGCCTTTTCTTCCTGATTTCAGGCAGAAGCCCCAACCAGGCAGATTTCTAGATCATCACAAGGGTCAGGGTCAGCAGTACGTGCCCAAAGAGGCTGTGCAGCAGCCCTCAGATGATTGGCAGGGGGAGCATGGAAAGAAGGACCTGTATCTTCCCCATCCCAAAACAAGAGGAAGGTTTAGTACAGCTCAGGAGGAACAACCTATAGACACAGCGAGGGGAGGCTGAGAGGACGGAGGAGTCTATCTCAGCAGGGCATCGAGTGGCAATCAGGAAGAGAACAGACCAAACCAGCTGATGGCTGTTAACAAATAATTTTTGTTGTAAGACAGACCAAGGCTGGCCGCTCTCTCACTGTGACCCCCATGCTCCTGAAGAGTGAAAGGAGTAAGAACTGCACTTGATCCAGCCCACTCTTTGGGACTCACTAAAATTACTCAGGATCTCTAAAACTGGATATTGCTGCCCTTTCCTTGTTGAAAATGTAAATGGACAGCAACTAAACCTGCCACTCTCAGAGCAAAGAGAAGTTCTAGCTTCCCTGGCATGGCACCTCCTACAGCAGTGGTTCTCAACCAGGGGTCTGGGCTCCCTAGCGGGCTGCTAGCAGGTTTCAGGGGGGTCTGACAAACGGGACCAGTTTTAGACTTGCTGGGGCCCAGGACAGAAAGCCTAAGCCCTGCCGTGCAGGGCTAAAGCCCGGGGCCAAAGCAGAACCCTGAGCAACTTAGCTTTATGGAGGCCCGGTGGCATGGGACCCCATGCAAGTTGTTACCCCTTAATGCCAGCCCTGGCTTTTATATGCAGAAAACAGTTGTTGTGGCACAGGTGGGCCGTGGAATTTTTATAGCATGCTGGAGGGGGCATCAAAAAGAAAAAGGTTGAGAACCCCTTGTCCTCCAGAGACCACATCTAAGGATGAAAGGGCAGTTGAGAACATGCTATCCTGTCTCATGGGGTTGATGTTAGGCTAAATTCATTCATGTTTGTGAGGCTCTGATATCACAGGGACCAGCAATATAGAAAAGTTTATGAACAACATTCGGTTTCTCAGCTCTTACCTTCCATCTTAGAAACCGTCAGGATGGTTAAGAGATAAACAACATATTTGTTCAACCCAGAGTCTTGGCTAAGTTCCAAGTTGGACTGCATTCTGTCTCCACAACATGCTTGTAATGAGGCAGTCTGCCCCTTAAGGCAGTAGTACCTTGTGGACAGCCCATACCACCACATAGAATGAACCTTTAAGAGTTTTAAAGGTCTAATGATGTATACAAGAACCTGGGAGATATTGGGAGAGAGGAAGAAGTCAGGGAGTAAGAAGTGTTTGGGAGAAAATCCCATTACTGTTTCTTTCTGGGGCCAGAGTCTTGCTGAGAGGGTAGGGCAAGGCACCTCCCTCCCCTTAGCTAATTGGGGATAAGCTGGGTTAAGGGGACCAGCATAAAGGTTGCCTGACATCTCACAGCAGGGCAAACACGAGCAGGAGATGATGGGCCTGCTGAACCTGAGCACTAATTAGGGATGAAGGAGCCAGCTGAGAGAGAAACTGGCTCAGGCTCTACAGCAGGCTAAATTACAACCCAGCTCCAGGAGGAGGGCTGGGGGCCCCTATTAGAAGAGGCTGAGGTAATCCTGAAGGGACTAAGACGAGAGCCCAGATGTGAGCTTCTGAGGAACCCTGGATGCCAGAAGAACCATTTGTTTATTTGGGATTCTTGTTGTAAAGGGAATTATTGAGTTAAGACGGCCTGAAATTGAGTTATTGGTTTCCTGAGAAGGGAAACTGAGGCAGGGCCCACCTGCAGTGCCATGCCTGACCAAAAGGAGATGTGACCAGGTGACCTTCAGGCCATCACAATGCCCTTGAAATTTTCACTAGACGTGGGACTTGTCTTCTCTTCCTGCTGTGAAGCCTTGCGGTATACGATTAAAGAACAGCCATACCCCACCCCAACGACCCTGCCTTTCACTGGCAGGGGATAAAGTCTGCACTATTCATCCCTGGCTCTGAGATCTCCTGGTGATAGATCTTGTTCCATTTGTATACTATGTGGAGCACACATAAATTCCAGGAGGATGTATGGTCTCAGCTACAAAAATGGCCTATAGAAACGCAAAGTGAAATCCCCTGGTGCTACTAACAGGGCTAAGAACTGTCTTTCTCGGACACTCTCCTATGTCCCTTTATTGTGCATTTACTTTGGCTTCTTGCTTTACAGTACTATTTCTCCTAATAGGAAACATGTTTCATTTCCCTCCAATATTGCCTCAGAGAGGCCAGGATGAAGATGAAGGGACATTGCTTTGTTTTCAGGGACATTGCTGATTGGTAGCTTGGAATGATGCCCTCAACATAGAAGGTGATTAGAAGGCCGTCAGTGAATAGGGAACAGTCAGTGCAGAAAAGAGATAATCTTTAACCCTTCAGGTTTGGAGATGCCATTGGATACAGCTAGAATAATAAAGAAGGGACTGGATAGGCATCCAGTGCCTCTATTTTCTGCTTCTTTCTGTCCTTCACTTAGACCTTGTGCATATGGCCTGGCCAGACACCTGAGCATCTTCCTAAAGGGCCAACACCTATCTGATGAAGCACAGCAGACACGAACATAGGAGTGAATAAATGCTGATACTTTTAACAAAGTACACCTTTTGCAAGCAATGGGACAGCAATACTTCAACCTCAAATCTTACCAATTCATGGCAATTGGTGAATGTTTATCTAGTGCCATTCTACAGCAATGGAGAGGGGTGGCTCCTCACTTTCTTATCTCAGAAATAATAATAATGTTTAGTTCTGATGCAGTACTTTTCATCCACACATCTAGCAGCATACAGCAACAGCAAGATCAGCTTTCCTGTAGCCTGCTATTCAGAGGGGCTGAGAACCAGCAGCTCCAATTGACTTTAATGAGACTTGTGGGTGCTCAGAACGGATGACAGTCAGACCATCGGTTGTTTAGCAATACCTTGTTGTAGAGGAATAGAAGCTATTTTCTCCCCCTAATATCTGAAAGGAAGCCAACTGCCAGGGAGTATTTTGAATCCTAAATGGCTTCAAGATGACTGTCCATTAATTGGCTGTGTATTGGTGCATTCACTTGTGGTTTTAGCACTGGTAGGAACCAGAGTGAGACAGCTGCTTAAAGTCCATTCTCCACAGCACAGACATAGGCAGAAGCAATACAACGTTTCTTCCAGATCAGCAAATGAGCCTCCACCCTTTGACTTAGAGCACCCATCCTGAAAGCTAAAAAGGGCAGTATATGTGGTGTGGACTGTGGAAATCACTTACTGAGACTGGCCAACACAAATGCCAATCGTAGTATTAGTTTGCAATGTGGGCAGCTGTAATTTGTGTGTCTGGGAGACGGGATTCCCCTCAACACAGGAAAGACAAGTGAACCAACCCTAGCACCATTAGTGATTGGTTACAGGGGTACAAGAGAGAATTTTTAGTTATCCTATCCCAGCACTTTGACAGTTAGTGCCACCTCTCTGAATCACACCCATTCTCCAGTTCCTTCTGCCTCCTGTGAGGTCTAGGATTATTGCTGCCTTGTAGAAAGAAAACCCTCCAGCAAAAAAAGTGCTGCTGCAGTGGACTTCAGCTATAGCTAATTGGGAGCATGAAGAAAAAAGCCTGAGTGCCACATATATAGCAATGCACAGATAGAATGAGGACTTATGTAGCTCATCCTCCCTTCAGGAGAAAATCCAGCTCCTCTAGCCCTTTTTTCTGATTGGCCATTGCTAGAGGGCTTTCCCTTCACCCTCTTCCCTGGTTCTTGTCACACAGACAGAAAGCAGAAGACCAGAAGTCAGAAGTGCAGGCAGTGCGATGTTTATTGGAGTTAGTTTCAAGCGAGCATATTCATAGCTCTACACGCCGGCAGAGTCTGTTTCACAGTGTTCCATTCCCAGCTCTGACACTGCAAGACCTTGCCTGTGTCCTCCCTCCTCCTTAGCAGACCCAAATGTACCTGCAGTGCAAGCCTCTAGTCACACCCCTTACAACTTAAGGTCATGTTGTGTTTTAGAGGGTTGTAAGTCTGGGGTCTTTGTCCCACCTCTTTTGTATTCCATGGAAGGAGTCAGGAGTGAGGTTGTGCTCTGGCCAAGGCCAGGCCTTTCTTTGGCTTTTAGTGTGTCTCATGCTTCCCCTGTCGGCCCCCTTGCCCTTCCTAACTGGTTGCTCGACCTTGGCTTGAGAAAAGAACTGGGCAGCCTTTCAGTCCCACCATACCCTGTAATGCTTTATTTCCAGCTCTTATCATCCCATTTGCTTCTGGGTAGATGTAACACACAGTATCTTTGTTCACACATATTAATAAAAATATCAAAGTCAGACCCAAAATTCTATCCCAGGCTAACAAACAGGCCTATATACTAACACCCACGTTGTTTACATTACACATTCTGGAGAAGTGAACACTGTCAAAGGATGTGCCTGCCCTGTAGCACTCCCTGCTGGCCAAGCATGGTTCTGCAGCACCCAGCCTTGATTTTTTGGGGGGCTGATTTATTATCAAATAAACCAAAGTACGGTCAAATCCATAGCAAGGTCTCTTCCATCCCTTTCCCCCCCACGCAGGCACAGCCCATCCTCCCTGAGGTCCATCTGGCTTCAAGCCTCTCCAGCAGGCTCAATTTTCAGCCCTCCAAGCTCTGGTCAGTCTCTCCCCTCAGCTGTCCCTTGGCATTTACATTCCCAGCCTGTAACCTCTGCCCTTTACAGTCAGGGGGTTTCATAGGCCACCTCCTCCTCCAGTCTGTGCTTCTGGACTCTTAGCTGCTGCTCCTCCAGCAGCTCCCTTCAGCAACCCTTTCAGCAGTGCTCACACCAGCTTCCACAGGTGCTGCCTCCCCACTTTTAAGGACCACATGCCTTCCCTTAAACTTAACTGGGCAGCAGGTAACTAGTCACAGGTGCACTGGACACCCACCCCACACACTTTTAAAAGGGCCAATCATCCTGTAACACTGTTCATGACTCAGACTGGCTACAAAAATGAAAGGCTCTTAGAGAAGCAGTGCAGGGACTTAAACTGCAGATGGATAGTAGGCCTGATGTAGAAGATCTGCCACCTTTGTAAATGGACCAAATCCTAAAGTCCTTACTCAAGCAAAACTTTCATTGTAATCGAGGTGAGTTTGCTTGAGGAAGGACAGCCACATTTAATCTGTTATTATTATTATAGTTTTACTGGTATGTGTGGTACTGTGCAAACATTAAAGATCTCGGTGTGTCCTGGAACCTTACCATGCAGTTCAACTGTTAACAAAACAGTGCAGTCACATGCACAACAGCACAGGGCAGCTCAGTGGTGAGGTAGGACAGCCGCCTTAGTTAGACTCTTGTTGGAAAACTTCACAATAGAAATGTTTAAAGGAAGACTACAAAGAAAATTGTGCAGCACACAAGAACAGTACTAGATCTATGCACAGGGAGCAGCAAAAAAGCTGCAAAGAGGAGACATATTTACAAAAGTGCACAATTAGGAGTGAGGTTTCATGGAGCATAAGAAGAGGAAGAAGGAGCTATGTACATATTAAATCATTACTGTAACACCATCTAGAGCAATACATAAAGTCTTACATCACACACAGGGGCCAAGTTACGGGTGCAGGGGGAACTACACATCTGTAATTCCTGACTTCTGTACATTTAAAGACTCAGCGTTAATAAAGGGAGAGTCCTTCCCAAAGCAAGTAGACAGCACGAGCAGAGTTAGCCTCCATCTCAGAATAGCAGCGTGGACACACTGGCATTGGCTAGGTATCTGAGTACAATCCTTCCCAACTGCCTGGGCGCATTCTCGGGCAGCTAGCCTGAGCCACTCCCTGTGTTGCTGTGTTCACACTGTAATTTTTAGCATGCTGCTTGAGCAGAGCTAGTATGTCTGTCTAGCCATGCTGGGACAGCACCTTGCCAGCTGCTGTGTAGACATACCCTCCCTTTGGACATGCAGACTGTGTAACAGAGGAGGCCTGTAGGGACATCGTTATCATATACAGGATGCTGAAGTGAGGTTTCTTAGCCTTGTGAGTAGCTTGTATGTTGCTTTCCCATTTCCTCAATCTCAGAGTAATTTCTGAAAATGTCCTTATTCTCAGAACAAAACACAAGACAAGAAATTGGCCCATTCCCCCCAACACATATACTTTTGCACTGTACTTTTTTCTAATCCATGTATCAGAGTCTAATCTCAGTTACACAGTGGGGAAGGACAATCTTGAGGTTAAGGGTCTTCACTGGGACTCAAGAGATCTAGCTTTGATTCTCTGCTCTGCCACAGACTTGCTGTGTGACCTTGAGCAAGTTGCTTAGTCTCTCTGTGCCTCATTACTGCCATTTTACAAATGGAAAGCCAACACTTCCCTACCTCACAGGAGTGTTGTGAGGATAAATTTGTTAACATCCACATTCTACTGCCTCTGATGGGACCACATGGAGACAAGGCTGAAGCTGTGAGGGGGATGAGTTATGGAACTATGGCGCATGGATGGGGCCCATTGCAGCTCATTTTTCCACCTGATTTACAGCTTAGTTAGCTGTACCATTCCTGTGCAATGTCATGCAGCATTTTACAGTAGTGCAGACTGTCAAGCTGTCCTGCAGTGGCTCAAGAGCATGAGTACCAACTGCAGAGCAGACAGTTAAGAACCAGGATAGAAACCCTAAATTGGGTGGGAGTTCTATACTTAGATTTTACCAACCAATTATTGAGTGTAAACTCCTCAGGTACAAGAACAGCCTAATGTGGAGTCACAGACAGTCCCCCGAGGCATGCCAATCTGCCTCACCACCCAGGTAAATCTCCCTTTGTGAAAGATGGTCCCTTACATCAAGCATCACAGCAATATTCAGGTTATTCCCAGTCCCAAAGGACCAGTCACTTACTCCAGGTCTATTGTACCTTAGATCTCACACCAAGGACAGCACTTGTAGCCAATCCTATAAGAAGCTATCTAAACATTTAGTAATAGGAAAAGGAAAAAAGACCATTTCCTGTTGGGAAGGACATAACACATTCTGTTGGAGACCAGCACTCCTCACTAGTTAGTCTCTCTCTCTCCTCTCTGATGACTGACATAGTCATAGAGACTTACAATACAAACACTCAAATATTACTCGCATGCAGCAATTCTCAAACATTCCGTAAACACCAAACACATTCTTATCGTTCTAATACCAATTTTAACAATACTAACATACAGGTGAGCCAGACAGATCCAGATATGTATTTGTTAGTATTCAGTGGAGACAGGGGGACCTTGGCATGAGCTGGCACCTGGTCTGCCAGCGTCATCCCCCACTGAAAAATGGTGTAGGAAGGGGTGTCACTGATGCTGCTGAATATGCCTCAGGCTCCCCCTATTCTTGCTAAGCTATCTGCTACTACATTTTCTTTTCCTTTGATGTGGACTATTTCCATGTCATATTCCTCCAGGGCTGGTGCAATCATATTGGTGGTGAGTTGTCCATCAAAACCTTAAAATTTTCTCTTACACATATAGGCGCTGACTCTGTGGGTGTTTTGGGGCTGGAGAACCCACGAGGAAAAATTAGGGGGTGCTCCGCACCCACTGGCAGTCAAGTTCCCCCTCCTTGGCTCCTTCCCCCACCCCGAGCATGCCGCATCCCTGCTCCTTCCCCCTTCCTCCCAGTGCTTCCCATCTCCCACCCCCCTCGCCACCTCACACAGCTGTTTGGCAGTGCTTAGGGCTTTCTGGGAGGGAGGGGGAGGAGCAGGGATGCATGCTCAGGGGGGCAGGTGGAGAAGAGGCAGGGCAGGTGCAGGGACTTGGGGGAAGGGGGTGGAAGGGGGGCGGGGACTTTGGGGAAGGGGTAGAATGGGGATGGGATGAGGGCGGTGCAGGGGCGGGCAAAGGCAGAGCAGGGGTGGTTGCGGGGGAGTCGAGTACACACCGGGCAGAGGGGAAGTCGATGCCTATGCTTATACAGATAAGGCTTAAGTTGTTTAATAGTCCAAACTTTGGCATAACATCCCCTCTCAATGACAGCATATTTCTGGTCAGTGAAGGTCAGTTTTTTCTTAAGAAGGCCATGTTGTGCCTCTTGTGCCCCATCCCAGCCTGCATTGGCACTGAGCCTATCCCAGTGTTGGAAGCATCAGTGCACAGCACAAAGGGTTTGCTGAAACTGGGGCTGACTAAAGCTGGCTCGGTAGACAAAGCCTTTCTCACAGCCTCAGTACTCATCACTAGGTCTGGCTTCTCCTTGTTTGATTGTTAGGGGAGCCACAATGTTGCTAAACCCCTTCACAAACCTCCAATACTAATTGGCCATACCAATAAAGGATTGGATCTGCCTCTTGGTTCATCAGGCAGGCCAATTCTGAATGGCTTCTACTTGTAAAGAGTCACGGTGAACAAACCCACTATGTGTCCTAAATAAGGTATCTCGGTGGACCCCACTTTACATTTGGACACCTTGACAGTGAGGTTGGCTTCTCTAAGGCTCTGCAATACTATTCCCACATGGTTCAGGTCTACACAGGCTCTGGAAAAGGTCTGTAAACCCTACAGCACCTCATTGACAGGCCTCTGAAAGGTAACCCCTCGATTAATTAATCCAAAAGGCATAACCTTAAACTCAAAGAGGCCACATTCCACTATGAAAGCTGACTTTTCCTGGGCATCAACATCTAAGGGAATTTGCCAATACTCTCAAGTCAAATCTACAGTAGTACTTCTGAATTTTGCACACAACCCCCAATAAATCCAGTAGATCCTCTATCTGGGGTGTTGGGTAAGGATCAGGTTGAGTAATGGTATTTACCCTTCTCAAATCCACGCAAAATATCATGGTTTTAGCCCTTTTAGGTACCATCACAATAGAAGACACCCAGGGGCTTTTGTATTTCAGAATCACCTCCACCTCCTTCTGAATCTGTCTTTGCATTTCTCCTTTAGCGCAGTGTACTCTGCTAGGAGCAGAGCAGGGCCCTGCAGTTTCAACGGAATGCACTATTTTGTTAGTTAAACCGGCAGGTTGGAAAATACCAGCCTGTGATGTTTCAAGAGGGCCAACATCTCCTTCTTGTGGGTTGGGCTCAAGCCCTCCCAAATCTCAATGCTCTCCAGAGGAGTCTCTTCCTTACCCTTCCTGACCAAATCAATTAAAGGGGCAGTAAACTTGGATGGCTGGTGACCCAGCTGTTGGGGGAAGCTAGCTCCCAGCCTCTGCCCTTGCGCCCAAGGCCCAGCCCCTCCCCATCTGCCCCCCGTTCTATCCTTCTCCCCCTGCAGGAGCCCAGAGCACCCCCACCGTGGCCCCTGGCCTGGGGAGCCAGGGAGCGAGGGCCCAGTCCCAGTGCTTTGGGCGGCACAGCCAGCCCCAGAGAGCGGGACGGCAGCGCTCTCGGTCCCGGGGTGCCAGGTGGCACAGTCCCAGCACCAGACGCCCTGACTCCCTGAAGGAGGCAGCCAGCCAGCCCCAGCCAGCCTGGGCCAGCCAAGGCAGAGCACTCTGGGAAGGGAACCACAGGAGGAGGGAGCCTGGACTCTGTGTGGAGTGTGGGCAGGGTATGATCATCAGAAATTTCTACAGCCTCAAACTATGCAAGGTTTTTTGTCACAAATAGCTGCACTTACCTCCTCTGTAACTACCCATAAGAGTTGCTCCTGAGTAATCAGATCAAACAGTTTTCCATAATCACCTTCAGCCCCTCTATTATCCATTTTCTCATAAAATTACACATTTGAGGTACATAGTCAACAGGACTGACATTGTCAAACATTCTGAGATTTCTATATTTCAATTGATAGGTCTCAGGATAATCTTAAATCTTTTCAAGATATTTTCTTTACAGTGTTTGTACATCTTAGCATCACCCTCCCCCATGTTATTAAAACTTGTCTGGTTTTCCCAGTTAATCTGGTTAAGAGGATAGGCATCTGTTTATCCATTGGATTACTGTGCATCCCACATCGTGTCTCAAAGGGGGACAGGAACACTTCTACATAGTTTCTTTATAAATTGGACTTTTTCCCCACTCCATTGTGTTGTGGGGGTGGGGGTGTACTCACTTGCTGGAGAAGCTACTTTTGCTGCATTGGTATTTTGAGCTGCATAGCTTGAACTTCCATTAGCCTCTGGTGGGCTCTCTCTTCAACTGCCTCAGTTGCTTCTGTCTCCCTGATCTGCAATTCCACCATCAGTCTGGTGCCCGTGTTCCTCCTGGGCTCTCAGGTGCTGCAGTTGGGCCAGTTCCCTCAAGGTGGTCTCTGTGAAATTTGGGGAAGGAGGATCCTTGGGCTCTACCACATCATCTTCCCTGGGCACCTGGTCAAAACTTAAGAGTAATGCTCTCCACTCCTGAACTGCAGTTTTCTTTCTACAGGATATTCCCCTCTGCAAGCATAAACTTTCAAGGTCTTTTTTCACAAAACCATCATACGACTGTGGTTTAATTCCTGTGTCTATTCTTTAAATTTTAAAGCTCTCCATATCAATATCAAACTCTTAACAGCACTGGGGTTATGATCTATAAACTTAATTGACCTGTGGAATGTGAATCCTGCTGACTATGCCAGTCTCAAACTGCCCTGCAGTGGCTAAAGAGTGTGAGTATCAACCTCAGGGCACAAACTCCAAACTGGTTTTTAGTTCTATACTTAGATTACATCAACCAATTATTAAGTGTAAATTCCTCAGATACTAGAACAGCCTTAACATGGAGCATGGAGTCACACACAGTCTGCTTGGGTATTATGATCTGTCTCACCACCCAGGTTAACCTACCTTTGTGATAGATGGTCCCTTACACCAAAAATCACAGTACTATTCAGGTTACTCCTAGTCCCAAAGGACCAGTCACCCCAGGTCAACTGTACTTTAGATCTCACACCAAAGACAATGCCTGCAGCCAATCCTATTATAAAAACTATCTAAACATTTAATAATAGGAAAAAGAAATAAGAGAGTTACACCTCTACCCAGGAGCGGCATCAGGGTTTCTGACGCCCTAGACGGACGGCCATTTCGCTGCCCCCCGCGGCCCCGGTGGATCTACCGCAGTCATGCTGGGGGATGGTCCGCTGCTGGAAAGGCTCCAGTGGAGCTGCTGCAGTGATGCCAGCGAGCGGTCCGCTGGTCTAAAGGCTCCAGTGGACCTGCCGCAGGCATGACTGTGGTAGGTCCGCCGGAGCCTTTAGACCAGCGCACCGTCCGCCGAAATGACTGCGGCAGCTCCACCAGAGTCTTTCCAGCAGCGGATCGTCCGCCGCCATGACTGCGGTAGATCCACCGGACCCACATGCCTCCCCCTAGGCAAAATAGCACCCCCCAAAAATTCTGGCGCCCTAGGCCATTGCCTAGGTCGCCTAGATGGTAGAACCAGCCCTGCCTCTACCCCGATATAACACTGTCCTCGGGAGCCAAAAAATCTTACCACGTTATAGGTGAAACCGTGTTATATCGAACTTGCTTTGATCCTCTGGAGTGTCCACCACCCCGGAGCACTGCTTTACCGCGTTATATCTAAATGCGTGTTATATCAGGTCGCATTATATCGAGGTAGAGGTGTATTTACAAGGTTAAAGCAGGTAAACATACATACACAAATGACTTACAATAATAAGTTTCAAGAGCTAATAAAAACTTTTATGCTAAGCGAGCTCTGTATGTTCTTCACGGCTAACCCAGGCAAAGCACTGGAGTTCTTCTGCTCATGCCCAGAAAACATTGCCCCTCAGAGTCCACACAGCACGGAGATACAGTTCCTTCTTGTTCGGGGGTTTTATTCCCTTCCACTCCTGTGCTCTGAGCTGGAAACTCAGCTGATGGGAGGAATCCACTTGCATGATTCATCTTCATGGTGGAGAACAGTTGAACAACAAAGTCTTTTCATATCATAACCTAGTCCCAAATTTGGACCTTAGCGTCCAAAATATGGGGGTTAGCATGAAAACCTCCAAGCTTAGTTACCAGCTTGGACCTGGTAAAGCTGCCACCACCCAAAAAATTAGAGTGTTTTGGGGCACTCTGGTCCCCCCAAAAACCTTCCCTGGGGACCCCAAGACCCAAATCCCTTGAGTCTCACAACAAAGGGAAATAAACCTTTTCCCTTCCCCCCTCCAGGTGTTCCTGGAGAGAGACACAGAAGTAAACTCCGTGGATCTAAACAGAGGGATTCCACCCTCTTTATTTCCAGTCCTGGAAACACAAGCACTTCCCTCTTCACCCAGAGGGAATGCAAAGTCAGGCTAGTAAATCTAACACACACAGATTTCCCCCTGACTTCTTCCTCCCAACAATTCCCTGGTGAGCTGCAGACTCAATTCCCTGGAGTTCCCCACTAAAGAAAAACTCCAACAGGTCTTAAAAGAAAGCTTTATATAAAAAGAAAGAAAAATACATAAAAATGGTCTCTCTGTATCAAGGTGACAAATACAGGGTCATTTGCTTAAAAGAATATTGAATAAACAGCCTTATTCAAAAAGAATACAATTCAAAGCACTCCAGCAACTATATCCATGTAAATACAAAAAGAAAAACAATAGAAACCTTACTGCCTTACTATATTGTAATTACAACTTGGAAACAGAAGATTAGAAAGCAGGAAAACAGAAATCACTTCTCATAGCCGAGAGAGTGCAGGCAGAAGACCCCAGAACAAAAGGACTCACACACAAACTTTCCTCCACCCAGATCCGAAAAAGTCCCGTTTCCTGATTGGTCCCTCCCCTGACCTCTGGTCAGGTGTTTCAGATCACTTCTTTCCAGGTGAAAGAGACGTTAACCCTTAGCTATCTGTTTATGACACCTTCCACTCCTGTGCTCTCAGCTGGAAACTCAGCTGATGGGAGGAATCCACTTGCATGATTCATCTTCATGGCGGGGAACAGCTGAACAACAAAGTCTTTTGTCTATTTTAATGGCTCACAGTAGTCTAACTAGTGTTGATGGACTTTTCCTACTAGGGAGTACGTAACATCTTTTATTGGAGACAATAACTCCACACTAGTTAGTGCATTTCTACTGTCTGCTGATTGACACAGGCCAGGTCCACACTACAAACTTACATCAGTATAACTACGTCAGTCAGCTGTGTGAAAAATCCACACACCGAAGTGACACAGCTATACCAACATGACAAGCTCCCCATTCCTCAGGGCTCTTCAACTACACCCACAGCAAAGCAGGCTCTCTCTGTCCAGACAATTGATCTGTGACCCTCTGTCCAGCTTTTTATTCACTTCTCCTTCTCCCAAAACAACAGCATTGTCATACCGAACTAGGCCTTAACTTCTGCCCTCAGGAGTCTCTCTTCCAGAGCTTTCAGCCACATCTTCTCACCTTGACAGACTCAGCAGTGTGATCTCTCTCAAAAACAAAAACCAAACAAAAAACCCACTCAACAAACCCCTACTGCAACTTCCTGCTGCTGGCATAGTAGAAGCACCTGACCCAACAGAGGTGTGCCTCCTTAGTCGTCAGGTTGCCTAGCCCCAGGCCTTCCAGCCTGTAAGAGGTGAGCCACTCTGTTACATTGTGTTTGTCTCATGGTGCAGCCTTCTCCTTCTTGCTGGTAGTTTCAAAACAGTGAGTTTTTTTAAAAACAGGTAAATAAACAAATAGATCCTTCCATCCCCTTCCCCTGCCTCAGTCTTGCAGCAATTGCAACCTGGGACATGAGGCTTACCGCAGATTATATATATGTTGATGCCTTTTGTTAAAATATTGGCAGCGCATCAGAGTACCCCCATTCCACCCACTGCATCACTGAGAAAGGTCTCCTGCTTGTAATATTTACTTACAGAGCCCCTACATGCAGGACTTTATAGGCATTACAGGAAAAGAACAGCAGTGTCCCGGAGATGATCACTGGATTTCAGCTGCTAGAATCAAAGCTGCATACAATCCTCACAGCAATAACTCTGCTTCTGCCACAGGCAAAAGAGTCTGGTTATCATTTATGAATAAACCTTTCCTCACTAAGGTTTCCTTGGGTCCTTCTTCCTTCTCTCCCTAGAGTCCAAACCCACCCCCATCCCCAGAGGCAAATCACTGTGATGCTCAGTACAGCACCTCCCAGCACAAATGGGGAGAAATAGGCCGAGCTGTCCGTAGCCAGTGGCAGCCCAAGTCAGAATGAATACACTCTAGGGAAGGAGAAAACTAAAATACCTTTAATTGGAGCCTAAGGGAGAAGGACCCTTGGGTGAGAGCTGGAGCACGGAAGCCTGAGGCTCTCTGAACAGCTGAGAGTGAGTGAGGGTTCTGACTGGCCCACTGCAGCCATTGCCCATCACCCCATTGCATTTTTGCAGCCATGCATAAGAATGCGAAGACAAAAAGACAAACCAAGTGAGCTCCTTTAATCTTTCGCTGCTACCCTTCTGGCCCCCATGGAGCTGCTGTCCATTAACACCGAATCTTAGGGCATTACCTGGAGTGGCTGGCCGAGAGTTGGGCACTTGGCAGTCCAGCCCATCCCACCCAGCATTCTGCTCAGTTCAGGAGGTAGTGCACCTGTGTGCATGGATGTATCCCCAGCATTCAGCGGCATGGCAGATGTGCCTGCATTGCTGCACCAGGGTCTGCACCCACGACATGCAGCAAATAAATGCCTTGCATTGTGATAACGGCACAGAGAAGCCACAGATGGGAAAAGAAAATCCCCACGTTTCTGCAGAAACTTGTTAGAGGTCCCACAGGGTGGGGAGTATGCATAATTCTCACCCTGCCAAGGCCCAAATGTGTGACATGTTATGAGACAAAGACCCAAAATTAGGCCCAAAAAACGATATATTCAGGAAACTTAAAATGCTGTGGGATTCCTCCCACCCTTTAGTGTCAGTAGCTCAGGTACCTTGGCTTTGTTGTGCTGTATTTCTGATGGCAATCATTTTCAACAACAACTGTGAGGGGATACCACATTTGCATAGAATGTGGGCACTTTTGGAGCTAAAATGAGTGACACTCCTTGAAATGAGGGACATTGGAGAGGCCTCAGCATGGTCACAACCCGTTTCCCTCTTACCTAGTGGTCCCATCTTCCAGACCCCCTCTCTAGAGGAAAGTGGTGGTACACAGGGATGGATGATGCTGGGGCCTTCTTGGTGCCTATCACTGTGACTGATGAGTTCCACCCTACACAATTGACTCCGACCACCCCTCACATCCAGCCCCCTCTGCCCTCAGCCCACTTCTTGCTCTTCACTTCTCACACATAGCTCTTACTCTCTGCCTTCACCTTATTCCTCTCAGACCCTGCTGTCTTTCCAGCCCTATTCCCACTCTTCATCACCTTTCAGACACTGCCCTCACCCTCAGCCCAGACCCCGTTCCCTGCCCTCAGTTTCCCCTCCTCTGTGTTCACTCTGGTGTTTCTCAGGCTCTGGATGGCAGTGTGCTGCCCTAGCATGTCACTCCAGGCACAGCCCCTCTCACTAGGCCAGCATCTTGCCTTTTGTTTACACACTGTCAGCCCTTCCCTTCCGAGCTCTGCTTCCAGAGTTACCAAGTTTAGGAAGCCAACGTGACCTACTTAGGCTCCCTGACCTAGTTATAGCCCAAACACCGATTCCAAACACACACAAGAGAAAAAGGACAAAGGGAGTGTGGTGAGGAAGGAAATATTATCTTTGTTGTTTTCAAATGAAAACAAACTCAGCAAGGCTAAGCTGCCTGCTGCTTCTTTCGTCCAGCACTGCCCAGGCCCTGAGGGATGCATGAAGTTCAGCTGTTCACATGATTCTACTACTGAAAAGGGCAGATACCACTCAGCAGAGCAATCTTTCCCAAAGTGTGGGGTATGTCGCAGCAGGGCATGAAGGACTAGCCACAAGGGTATTCATGGACTTTTTAACAGCTTTCATATAAAAAGTAGTAAATCTCTAGCTGTTATGGCTACAAAGCAAACCTTCAAAATGTGAAGCAAATGTGACCAATGCAGACACCTGCCTGAGTTTGCAGAGAACCTGAAAAACTTGTTCTGAGGGGTAAACTTCTCCACTTGTTTTAATGCGCACTAAATAGAGCTGGTCAGCAATCGTTTGACAAAATATTTTTCATCAAAAAATACTAACTTATTGCAGGAAAGGATCAGATTCAACAAATTTCTTGATTTGTAGATTTTTTTTTGAAGAATGTTGGAATTGTTGAAACATGACATTTTGACACTTTCTAAACCAAAAAATATCTGGTTTTCTAGATCAAAATGAAATTCCTTTTGACATTTAAGTAAATAAGAGTAACAATTTTCTTAAAAATTTAAACCTGGTCAAAATGTAAATGAAAAAAGTTCTGAAATTATTTAAAAAAAAATTGATTGACCCAAAGCAAATTTTTCCCCAGACTTTTGGTTTATGAAAATTTTCAAGATTTCAACTTTTCATCTCAATTCAGGACAGGGAAAATTTTTGAAATCTTGAAAATTTTCATGAGACAGGACAATCATTTCCCACACATCTCTAGTGCTCCTCAGATGCCAATGAAGTTGCTCTAAAGGTTAGCATTGTCAGATATTTCACTGCTTCTCAAAGCATGTAAGCAAGGAGACAAAACATATTGGGAAGAAATACACCTGCATTTCCTACAGTGTGTGCGTGGTGGGGGAAGATGTGAAAGGCTAGATAGTGGGGGGTACAGCAGATAACTCAGTGAGACATATACTAATAACACATTATGTGATTATGGGAAGGGTGGGCCATGTGTTATTGGTTTCATTTTCCTGAAAGGGCCGGTTCATCTCTTGAACATTTAATAAAGTTTGAAATAGTGCCACTGGAAATCCAATGCACGCTTGTGTTGCAGAGCAGTCCTGCACATGCAGATGCTCAAACAGGGACGTAAGAGGGGTACAGAGCAGGAAGGATTCCAAAGATAGTTGTAATGAATTTGATTTGATGGACAGGAGTTCAGTAGCACATCATTAACACCACCAAAAATACATGCACCACAGAGAGTCCTATTAGCACTGAGAACTAACGTAAAAGATGCCCTCAGATGATAAAATTGTATGTCATAGAGCAGACTCAGCCATCCCCTGACAGGAGTCAGTTTCCACTTACTCCAGTGGCTGCTGTTCCAGCGCACACACAGTGCAGGGTGACGTGGGCTGGGTGGTGGTGAGAAAGATAGATCTGAATAGAACTGAAGAGAGTGGGGAAGTTGGAGAGGCCAGAGAGGAGACAGATGCAGTTTGCCCTGGGTTTGGGCAATAGGGAAATAGAAGGAAAGCAGAGGTAGTGTAGAAGAGTAACCAGCAATTACTTTCCAGATAACTTCTAAAGCTGATTGGCCCATGATAGCACTGCCAAGAACTCCCTTTCTGCTTCAGCATCCAAGCTGTGCCTTCCAGCTGTGTTTATGAATATATTTTATTGCAACATTTGCTCCTGATCTTTCCCTGTTGAACACATGACTTCCCATACTTACCCCTCACCCTCTGTTTATTGTCACCCCTCACTGTGTTCAATCTAATATAGGGCATGGTCCTGCAGGGGCACCCCCAACTCCCACTGACTTCAGGGCACTTCGTTCTGGATTAGCAGCACTGCCTGATATTCTACTCCTGGTTCCCCACACAGCTCCCTCAAGGCCTCCCAATCCTAACCTGCACCACCCCCTGCTATTCCGGTCCTGGGCTGCCACACAGCTCTACCGATACCCTGAATCCTGACCTGCAGCACCCCACATTTGAGACATATCAAACACATACTTTTCAGGCGCTCCTGATCAACGGTGCTGTGAATGATTCCTATACCCCACATACAGCACTGTCAGAGATGTAGTAAAGGCACATACTCGGAGGCATACTCAGGTACACACCTCACCTTAACACCAGAACTAAGCTACACCTATAAAGAACCTCATGGGGTCAGATGATATGGAAAGGACTCACCAGTGACCAAATGTGCTATGCAAACATGGTGAGGATTCTTCATGACTCCCAGCAAATATAAAAGAAATGAATGAAACAAAAATTCCAGACACACTGATTGTATTTGCTGCTGTAATTTCTGATCAAATTTTCAGATGTCTGAGCATTCCATAGCCCAGTGTATGTCAGCCACACTTCACTGCTGGTTTTATGTTATTAGTATTGACAGCCACTCAGTTTAAACGGAGGTTAGGATTGAAATCCTGTCTTGTCGCTTATCTCTGCCTTTTTATCTTGTTTGTTTCCTCTAATTACAGATAAATCCTCCCTTTCATAAAGCCCGTCTGAAGATCTCAGCAAACATGCAAACAGGATGGTAAATGGATTAGCCAGGGAGGTACTCTAGGCTGAAGCCTGCCTGAATAGACACTCATTGATCAATCAGCTTTGCCTTCCAAAGCTAATCGTATGAGTTTCTCTGTCCGATTCTGGCTCAGGTGATCTTGGGGCACTCTCAATAATGTATCTGATAGAATTCTATCTCCTTAGAAAATAGGGATGACAAAAAAGGGCACGGTATGTTGAAGGTGGAGAGAGAGCTAACTGCATAGTAATACTATGCTCTTCTGCAGGATCTTAACACTTGGCAAAGGCTAAGGAATGGGTATCACAACTGCTGTTTATTATGCCAGTTATGATCATGTCACTGTTACCGTCTCCTAACCCGTTTGTTGGTTTATCTCACCTGTTGTGTCTCATCTGTTTCTTCTACAAGTTCTTTGGAGCAGAGACTGTCACTTTCTTATGTGTGTACTGTGCTTAGCTATCAGGGACCAGACCAACCACTGGTCTGCTCCCTGATTTACTTCTGGGCTAGGTCAACTTGGTGTGCAGGTGAGAGTCCACCTCAGTGCGCCAGAGCTTGGTCCTGGTAGGAATCATCAGAATTGGACACCTCCTGGACTACAACCTGAAGGGACTGGGTGGATCCTCTTGTGCTTGGTTGGCACATGGGACTCTTCACCCCTCAGGGGCAGCTCTATGTATTTTGCCACACCAAGCACAGCAGTCAGGCGCATTCGGTGGCATGCCTGCGGGCGGTCTGCTGGTAACGCAGATTCAGTGGCATGCCTACGGGAGGTCCGCCGGTCCCACGCCTTTGGAGTACCTGCCGCCGAATTGCTGCCAAAACCGCGGGACCGGTGGACCTCCTGCAGGCATGCCACTGAAGGCAGCCTTACTACTGCCCTCATGGCGACCAGTAGGCCACCCCCCGTGGCTTGCCGCCCCAAGCACGCTCTTAGTGCATTGGTGCCTGGAGCCACCCCTGTCACCCCTTATATGCCACAGCATGTAATCCAGGAGGTGACAGCAGCTTTACTGCCCGACTCTCGGGACTTTATTGAGCAGGTCCTATCACCCAGTACAGAAAGCATGTGGACAGATTGGAGAGAGTCCAGCGGAGGGCAAAGAAAATTATTAGGGGGCTGGGGCACATGGCTTAAGAGGAGAGAGTGAGGGAACTGGGCTTATTTAGTCTGCAGAAGAGAAGAGTGAGGGGGGATTTAATAGCAGCCTTCAACTACCTGAAGGGGGGTTCCAAAAAGGATGGAGCTAGGCTATTCTCAGGGGTGGCAGATGACGGAACAAGAAGCACTGGTCTCAAGTTGCAGTGGGGGAGGTCTAGGTTGGATATTAGGACACACCATTTCACTAGGAGGGAGGTGAAGCACTGGAATGGGTTACCTAGGGAGGTGATGGAATCTCCATCCTTAGAAGTTTTTAAGGTCAGGCTTGACAAAGCCGTGGCTGGGATGATTTATAGATTCATAGATTCATAGACTCTAGGACTGGAAGGGACCTCGAGAGGTCATCGAGTCCAGTCCCCTGCCCTCATGGCAGGACCAAATACTATCTAGACCATCCCTGATAGACATTTATCTAACCTACTCTTAAATATCTCCAGAGATGGAGATTCCACAACCTCCCTAGGCAATTTATACCAGTGTTTAACCATCCTGACAGTTAGGAACTTTTTCCTAATGTCCAACCTAAATCTCCCTTGCTGCAGTTTAAGCTCATTGCTTCGTGTTCTATCCTTAGAGGCTAAGTGAACAAGTTTTCTCCTTCCTCCTGATGACACTCTTTTAGATACCTGAAAACTGCTATCATGTCACCTCTCAGTCTTCTCTTTTCCAAACTAAATAAACCCAATTCTTTCAGCCTTCCTTCATAGGTCATGTTATCAAGACCTTTAATCATTCTTGTTGCTCTTCTCTGGACCCTCTCCAATTTCTCCACATCTTTCTTGAAATGCTGTGCCCAGAACTGGACACAATACTCCAGCTGAGGCCTAACCAGTGCAGAGTAGAGCAGAAGAATGACTTCTCGTGTCTTCTTTACAACACACCTGTTAATGCATCCCAGAATCACGTTTGCTTTTTTTGCAACAGTATCACACTGTTGACTCATATTTAGCTTGTGGTCCACTATGACCCCTAGATCTCTTTCTGCCATACTCCTTCCTAGACAGTCTCTTCCCATTCTGCATGTGTGAAACTGATTGTTCCTTCTTAAGTGGAGCACTTTGCGTTTGTCTTTATTGAACTTCATCCGGTTTACCTCAGACCATTTCTCCAACTTGTCCAGATCATTCTGAATTTTGACTCTGTCCTCCAAAGCAGTTACAATCCCTCCCAGTTTGGTATCGTCTGCAAACTTAATAAGCGTACTTTCTATGCCAACATCTAAGTCGTTGATGAAGATATTGAACAGAGCTGGTCCCAAAACAGACCCCTGTGGAACCCCACTTGTTATACCTTTCCAGCAGGATTGGGAGCCATTAACAACTACTCTCTCAGTACGGTTATCCAGCCAGTTATGCACCCACCTCTTATAGCAGCCCCATCTAAATTGTATTTGAATAGTTTATTGATAAGGATATCATGCGAGACCGTATCAAATGCCTTACTAAAGTCTACGTATACCACATCCACTGCTTCTCCCTTATCCACAAGGCTCGTTATCCTATCAAAGAAAGCTATCAGATTGGTTTGACACGATTTGTTCTTTACAAATCCATGCTGGCTATTCCCTATCACCTTACCACCTTCCAAGTGTTTGCAGATGATTTCTTTAATTACTTGCCTCATTATCTTCCCTGGCACAGAAGTTAAACTAACTGGTCTGTAGTTTCCTGGGTTGTTTTTATTTCCCTTTTTATAGATGGGCACTATATTTGCCCTTTTCCAGTCTTCTGGAATCTCTCCCGTCTCCCATGACTTTCCAAAGATAATAGCTATAGGCTCAGATACCTCCTCTATTAACTCCTTGAGTATTCTAGGATGCATTTCATCAGGCCCTGGTGACTTGCAGGCATCTGACTTTTCTGAGTGATTTTTAACTTGCTCTTTTTTTATTTTATCTTCTATTTAGTTGGGATTGGTCCTGCTTAAACAGGGGGTTGGACTAGATGATCTCCTGAGGTCTCTTCCAACCCTAATCTTCTAGGATTCTATGAGGGTGCTCCCTGCCTGTCCCTCATCCTTGTCCCTTTGAACTTTCTCATTGAGCCCGTCCTGAGAACCCCCACAGCCGCCCACTCTACACACCCCAAGCCAAATGTGTGACTTGCAGCCAGTTCATTTCTGAACCATACTCCAGGCACATCTGTACACTCTTGTGCTCCACATATTTCATTTCCTCACCCTCGTGTCTAACCCTGATACTGAGTGGCAGGACCTCTAACCATCTGTTGAGGGTGAGGAACCCTGGTGGGCCAACCTGTATTCCACCTTGGTTCCACGGCCTTCTGGGGATATTGGTTGGCAGCTCCTCCATGGAGCCACGAGCACAGGTGTGTACTTGACGCGGTTCACCCCCATCACCAACACTGTCCTTTTTGCAGCTTGAGGAAGACCATGACACAACTCTGTCTGGAGTGCGCCAGGTTGCAGCCCTTTTTCAGGCTCCTCCAGAACCTTCTTTTAAGGTTCTGGCTGCACTGCTTCCCACATCTCTTCATCTCTGCACACCCCATCTGTGGGCCCCACGAAGTCGTGAGATCTCCTCATCAACCTCTTCCTGGCATTCGCTAAAGTAGACATTTATAATACCAGGAGGAGGAAGTTGGACGAGGGGGTGCTCTGCGACTGTGGAGCCTACTTCTGTTCCTCCCCTGATTCACGTCTCTGGGCAGATTTCCTCTGGGCGGTGTCCACTGGCTCCCTAGACACCTTTGAGGAGCAGTGGGTGCTGTCCGGGATTCTCTGCTCGGTGTCCCACTATGGATCCCTGATTTTATAACTACGACCCTCATTCCCAACCCTGTTTTTCATCATTTGTCCCCTGTAATTATTTGAATCCTGGGTCCAGTAGCTCCTCCCCTTAGGCTGGGGGAGGGGCCTTCAGATGCAGGGGAGCTTGCGCTCATCCACCTCATGGCTTTCAATAGGTACTTCTGAGCTAGACGACCAGAGAGCCCAAGTGTACTGCCTTGGAACTGTCAGCGTGGCTACAGCCCGTCGTGGGCTGCTGGTTTAGCAGACCTGTTTAAAAGCCTGGCTCTGATCAGTGGCTGCTAAATGCGTATGACACCTGCAGCTATGCTTGCCCTTGTTCCAGCTCCTGCTCTGGTTTCAGACTTGTGGTTTTGATCCCTGGCTCTGCCTCTGGCTTACAACTTTGGTTTACCCCTAGTTCTGGCATTCATTGTCTGTCCTGCCGGTACTGACCCTTGGCTCATTTCCTGGACTCTGCCAGCCCTGGACGCAGCTCTAACCAGTAGGTGAACTTCTGCCACAGGGCTTAACCACCCACTGCCCAGTTGGCTTCAGCAGTACAGTGGAGCCCTGGTCCCTAACTCTAATATGCTACCACAGTATCAATAACAATATTCTTCCATCTAAAGGTTTCAAAGCACTTTATGGTCATGAATTAAGCCTCCTAACATCCCATGCAAGGTGGACAAGCGTTGTTATTCCCATTCTATCCATATATTCCATACCAAGCTCAAGCTCATTTTACTGCTGATGAATCTGAGGAACAGAGAGGTTAAGTTACTCTTCCAAGAACACGTAAGAATAGAATCAAAGACCCCTGACTCCCTGACAGGTGCTTAGATCACTAGACCACACTTCCTTCCTGCAGGATTTTTCCACGGAACTTTATCCACAGAACAGGGCCAGCAAGGGAAAAGGCTGTGTGAGTTCCTTCCTGGGGATATGCCTGAACACTTACCGGGAGGGAGCTCTGGGGAGGAGAGCTCACCCTCTGTGGCCCATTCAGTCCTCAGCCTTTGCTGAGATGGCCATGGGGCCCAAGTAGCACTAGCTGCAATGGAGCTGGTGGGGTATTTGCCGATACTGCCACCGGCCTGTTTGGAACTGGGCTGAGACCCACCAGCTCTGACCGTTTTCTGAAGGGTCATTCTTCTTGGAAGCGTCTCTATTAATTGCTGAACCAAGCCTCCCTTTTGCATCTAAAGTCCAGGCCTCTCTTGGGACTCTAACTGGGAAGCAACCCATCATGAGCCTGTAGTCGTAAAGGCAGTGACCAGAGCAGAGGAGAGCTGAGCACCAGCAGCCTCAAGAAAGGAATAAGCAGAGGCAAATGCCATGCAATGACAGCAGCAGAGCCATTTGCTAAAATAAAAGCACTTGAGATGTTAAAGCAACAGAGATTTCTATCGTTTAACTCCAGGGGGTTGGTATGTTGACCCACAGCTGGAGTCTCTTAGTTCAAACCTTCACAAGCCATGCAAGTGGGACCCAAGTGAGTGGCTGCTGTGGGAGCCATTAGGAAAGACAAGAACCCTTTCTCTGAACTAGTGATGGGAATGGAAAGGAGGCTTTTAAGGAGGTGAGGAAAGAGCAGCAGAGATCAGCATCCATGGTTTGCTTGGCACCTGGCTGCTAGAAAACACAGATGCTCTTCCCAACCAACCACATGCTTTCAGCCCTAGCAGGCAGCAGAAGATATCGCAGCTACAAAGGAGTGAACGTTTGGCTGAGCCTGTTTCAATGCCCAGCTCTGAAAAGCTGAGCACATAGTACCCCCGGAGCCAGATTCTGCTCTGGGATGACAGTGTAAATCTGAAGCAACCAAACTGATATCCGTCTTTGGATTTATTCCAGGAAAACAACTGAGATCAGAGTCTGGCCCACAGTAATACTGAATATGATGTGAAGTTACCATTAGAGGAAGCGGACTTTGTCCTTCTGTCATCACCACTTTCACTATCCTCCTCCATCCAAGATGGGCTCGGTTAAGCCCATAGACCAGGGCCTATGCTCCTACCAGTGGGAGGCACTGCAGAGTATTGCTAGGTGCTCCCCCTGCACTTAGCAATGTAAGTAACCTCTGAATCACACCAGGCCTTGCCAGCTGAGGGTATTAACTCCAATACACTGCATGGCAAAGTAATGAACCAGGGCCACTTCTGTGCCTCTTGAAATTATGCCCCACACTTGCTGTCATCATCCTCTAAACCTGCACAAAGTCAGCATCAAATATACCAGGATCCAAATGATAGTATTTGACACTCCTTTTGTACTCCTCTTGTGCAGGTGTCAGTGACGACCCAGGGACAAAGGCAGGTGAGAATCAGACTGTGGGGGTTGGGGTGACTGTTGATTTCAGTGTCAGCCAGAGAATATCCCTTCCACAACTTCTTTTGGTATTTTACTTTTAAAATCTCACCCTGATGCCCTCACAACCCCATCCTTTTCTTCATTTTTGAGATTCTCTCTCTCTCTCGTATTGCTAAGGTAAGTTATTGCTGATGAAAGGAGCTGGGCTGGCAGCTCTGGAGAAAGAAGCTCCTTATTTAACACTCGCCCCCAAAAAGGTACAGCAATGGCAGAGGTGGGACAAGCTGTCCCCCACACTGACCATTTTCCTTAGCCCTAGGGGTGAGAGGCTGAGTCTCCATGATCTACCCACTCTTTGGCCTCCGCCGTGTCTCCCGCAAGGTGGCTAGTTTCTGCCAATCATAAAAGAAGCACTGGTAACTTAGACTCTTGTCCACTAGGAACTGCTCTGAGACCAACCAACACTTTTCATGCAAAAGCTACTAAACAACTGTCATCTGGTAGCTGCTTCTAGTCAGCGCTGACCTGGCTGAGATCTGAACCACGCACCAAGAGCGGATACCCTCAATATCTCACTACAGCTCCCCAAGCCAGTCTCTCACCTCCCTTACCATCATTTTTCAAACCAATATCCTCCGCCATGTGCAGCTGTTTTTCATTTGGCCTTGAAAATGGTTCTAAATGGAGGTTACCATGTGCCTGGAGCTCCCCCGCACTAAAGTATGTGCTAAGCCAAAATGGTGCCAAAGCTTTCCACAAACCCAGAGCTAAATCTTTCAGATATCCCAGTCGGGGAAGCCTCCCCACACCGAGGCCATCATAGGAAAATAGCCTGAGTCTAGAGGACTAAAGTACAGTTACACCACGGTTTTGTCTAGAGTCGGCAAAGTGGTTGAGTTTAGCTCAAGCTTAGTCATCACATTAGCTAAACTTGATCACTCTTCCGAGTTAAGGCAAGAGCGAGAGCTGAGAATGATGAAATAGGAGAGTCACCAGCTGGATAAGGGAACGTGAGCTCTGACCTACATGTTCACACCCACCCTTCCTGCCATCCTACACTAAACAGTGGCAGCCATGCCACTCATGTGCCTTGGGCAGCATAAAGGACAAAATCTTTCTCCTGTGGTTAACTAAAAACATTAGCAAGGAAAGACACATGAGTGGAGGCTAAGTGGGACCTGGGTATGACATTAATAAATGATATTGCTTCCTTTCCCGGGGCATAGCGGAGATGCCGTGCAGGATTTGTTACCCTGTGTGGAGTGGCATGTCACCATTATCTGTAACCACAATCCTGCTTCAGCACATAGAGGTTCTGTTTAGCTTTCCTGGCCCATCTGTGAGCCAGAAGCAGGGATGGTTGTAACAGGAAGCCTTTATCAGGCTGTCTGCCTTAGGGCTTTATACTGATGCTCATCACCACAGTATCGAAGAATATTCCACAGGCTCATTAGTGTCTGAGACATTTTCTGAGACAGTCTCCCATTCCTTCCTCCTGGGGGGCATGGATCTGTGTTCGTGTCGTGCTCCCCATCAATACCTGGCCTGGGAAGCTAAAGATCCAACCAGTGGACCAAATTTGGTGATGAATCCTGGTCACGTGCCCCCTAAGACACATTGCGCATACGCGAAGAAGATTTCCTCCTCCTCGTAATATTGCTCACCTATGGGATCCAGGAGCCTCCTTGCTGCCACTACTCTGGACACACTGTCCCCTCAGAAATTCATAGCAACAGCAGTGATAGAGTGCCCCACTCCAAAAACCAAACCCCCTAACATATAAACCTAGAGGAGAATCTCCATTAGCCATTAGTGCAGGGCCTATGGCACACATTTGAGCAGTTTGGCTTCTGTCCAACACAGGGCAAACACACTCCATGCTACAATCTTTAGCACTTAAACAGTACCTTCCATCTTAGGTCTCAGAAGTAGAACTGGCCATTCCAGGAGAGAGAGGAATTTGCAGAGGCTCATTTTGCTCCTAATCGAAAAACCAGGAAGCCAGGCAGAATATGCAAAGCTACAATGGGACTCTGAGGAGACGGTGCATCTCCCAGTCCCAGCATTTATACCACTGAGAGTCACCCCCAACCTGTGTACAGAGAATGACACCTCCCCGCCTCTTCCCTCCCTCAGCTCCTGGCCAGGTTCTGTCTGGGCCCACCAGGAGAGAAAATCACAGAATCCAGAGGTGCTGTTGTTTAGTTTGAAAGCAAAGCCACTAGTGCTTGACTGGAACATAGCGGCCCAAATTCAGTGATGAATCCTGGTCATGTGCCACCTCAGGCATGTTGCGTATACACTAAGAAGAAGCTGGAGGAGTTTCAATAACTAAATATTGTGGTAAGAACGAATCTCCATTTTGTTAGTTGGGGTGAGAGCTAGTCTCCCTTTGCTGTCCCTGCCACACTCCCCAGCTGCCCACTAACTCTCAGACACAAATATTGTAGCTTTATCCTTCCAGCTGAATAGAACTACTATCATCCATACACCAGCCTTGGTCCCCCCTCAGCCCAGTGTTGAGCATGTTGCTTCTGAAGCCCCATTGTCCTCTGAAGCCGTCTGGAATAATAACTCTCAGTGGTTTTTAGAAGCAGCCCTTTGGGTAAGCGGACACTCCTGTTTTGACTGATCCATACACTTTCTATCTATTATATGTGTATATTGGTTTGCAGTGGGGAAAGCATTTATTGCTTTTAGCACACTTACGAGTTTAAATAAAAACAAATATATCTATATTGACTATAGTTATTATGCTTGGTTTCATACACCATAAGTGCTTCAAATAAAAATAGATTGGTAAGAGGGAATGTACATCAGTTCCAATAATAACATGGACAGCTTCAAGCAGCATATGAGTTTCATTTAACGTGCACTGGATTTACAAAGAAGAGGGAAGATGCATTGGTTTAGAGGAGCTTTTAGTCTAAATTTTCTGTCTAAATGCTTCTGCAAGGTGAAGATGTTTACTGGATTTGTCAAACAGACCTGAATGAGAGTTTCTGTGAAGAGGAGGAGAGGGGGGGATCCATCAGGGGGGTTCATGGTGGTATCACCGGAGGGAAAGTAATCAAAGGAAAATGTAAGATGTCGTAAAATGTTTCCTAATTATTACACATATTAGAGCATAGAATTATCTCCCTTAGGGAAGAGCTGGAAACCCCAGTCTAGATACTTCATATTAGAGTGGGATGAAGTCCAACAGAAACAAACCTGGAGTGGGGAATAGGCTAGACAAGATCTGACATCTTTTCATGTCTATAATAATAATAATATATGGAGATATACCTCTCTCATAGAACTGGAAAGGATGCTGAAAGGTCAACAAGTCTAGCCCCCTGCCTTCACTAGCAGGACCAAATAGTGATTTTGCCCCAGATCCCTAAGTGGCCCCCTCAAGGACTGAACTCACAACCCTGGATTTAGCAGGCCAATGCTCAAACCACTGAAAGGCAGCAAAGAATCCTGTGGCACCTTATAGACTAACAGACATTTTGGAGCATGAGCTTTCGTGGGTGAATACCCACTTCGTCAGATGCATATAGTGGAAATTTCCAGGGGCAGGTATATATAAGCAAGCAAGCTAGAGATAACGAGGTTAGTTCAATCAGGGAGGATGAGGCCCTGTTCTAGCAGTTGAGGTGTGAAAACCAAGGGAGGAGAAGCTGGTTTTGTAGTTGGCAAGCCATTCACAGTCTCTGTTTAATCCTGAGCTGATGGTGTCAAATTTGCAGATGAACTGAAGCTCAGCAGTTTCTCTTTGAAATCTGGTCCTGAAGTTTTTTTGCTGCAGGATGGCCACCTTAAGGTCTGCTATAGTGTGGCCAGGGAGGTTGAAGTGTTCTCCTACAGGTTTTTGTATATTGCCATTCCTAATATCTGATTTGTGTCCATTTATCCTTTTCCGTAGCGACTGTCCAGTTTGGCCGATGCACATAGCAGAGGGGCATTGCTGGCATATGATAGCGTATATTACATTGGTGGACATGCAAGTGAATGAACCGGTGATAGTGTGGCTGATCTGGTTAGGTCCTGTGATGGTGTCACTGGTGTAGATATGTGGGCAGAGTTGGCATCAAGGTTTGTTGCATGGATTGGTTCCTGAGCTAGAGTTACTCTGGTGCGGTGTGCAGTTACTGGTGAGAATATGTTTCAGGTTGGCAGGTTGTCTGTGGGCAAGGACTGGCCTGCCACCCAAGGCCTGTGAAAGTGTGGGATCATTGTACAGGATGGGTTGTAGATCCCTGATGATGCGTTGGAGGGGTTTTAGCTGGAGACTGTATGTGATGGCCAGTGGAGTCCTGTTGGTTTCTTTCTTGGGTTTGTCTTGCAGTAGGAGGCTTCTGGGTACACATCTGGCTCTGTTGATCTGTTTCCTTATTTCCTCATGCGGGTATTGTAGTTTTGAGAATGCTTGGTGGAGGTTTTGTAGGTGTTGGTCTCTGTCTGAGGGGTTAGAGCAGACGCGGTTGTACCTCAGTGCTTGGCTGTAGACAATGGATCGTGTGATGTGCCCGGGATGGAAGCTGGAGGCATGAAGGTAGGCATAGCAGTCGGTAGGTTTTTGATATAGGGTGGTGTTAATGTGACCATCACTTATTTGCACCGTGGTGTCTAGGAAGTGGACCTCCCATGTAGATTGGTCCAGGCTGAGGTTGATGGTGGGGTGGAAGCTGTTGAAATCGTGGTGGAATTTTTCCAGAGTCCAAACCACTGAGCAATCCCTCCCCCCCACTGGTGTAGTTCTAGGTGGGGATGTGAGCCCAGTGGTCTCCCTGTAGATAAACTGATGGGGTAAGAGAAAGCGCCCCCCTCGAGATGTTGTGTTTGAGTTTCTATGGAGGGGGGCTGGGAAATGGTGCTTCAGTTCCAGGACTGGCTGCTGCCGAGGATGGCAGCAGTACCATCCTGTAGCCCTGTCCCCAAAATCACAAACTGGAGGAAGATGGCAGCAAAGCCAGGAATATGCCTAAGAAAGAAGTGTGTGGATTTAAAAGGGCCTCGTTTAGCTTCACAAAGACTAATAACAAAATCTTAGGATACATCTCCACAGCAAAAATAGCTGCACAGTCATGAGTCTCCGAACCCAGGTCCAGTGAGTGGGGCTCATACTAAAAATAGCAGTGTAGACATACAGGTTCTGGCTGAAACCTGGCTCCAAGACCTTCCCTCCTCCCACCAAGTCTCAGAGCCTGCGCTTCAGCCCAAACACCACCATCTACACTGCTATTTTTAGCCCTGTAACGCGAACCTAAGTCAGTTGACCAGGGCTCTGAGATTCACTGCCATGGTGTTTTGGGGTTGGTTTTTGTTGTTGTTTGCAGTGTAGGTGTTCCCTTAGATCCCTTAGTCACTGGCCTTGCATAGCTATGAACACCTCTGGCTGTGAAGCACCAGACCCATGGTGTGGATTTGCTGTAACTTTATGTTGGATGGATGTGGTGGAAAGATTTTGGTGCAGGGACCCCTTTTAGGGAACAGGAAGAAAAAGCTCTTATTTCAAGGTCTTCAGGTCTGTTTTGCTTGCTCCACTCTCCCTTATGTTGCATTTCTGCTGCTGCCATGAAGACACAGGCAGCAGAAGGAAGGATTGTACTTATCCATCTGAGCACACTGCTTTGACACTGAAATCCAGGCATACATGCTCACACCTGGTGGCCCTGAAGAGGGATGTTTCCTGTGGCTGGAAGAGAGTTGTACAAGGGTACCCCTATTCTGTCTCTACCATGGGATCCTGATGTTCAGGCTGGGGTCTGATCCCTCACCAAAACCCTTGCTACTCATGGACCATCTGTCCCTCATGGGACCATCTGTTCCCAGCAAGCAGCACTCACAGGAGATGTTCATTGGAACTTGCAGATTGAAGCACAGCAGGAGCTGTCAGAAAACAATGGGAGGCCATTCAATGGGGAATTTCTATTTGCAGTGCATGAAGTGTGGACATGTTGTTTTCCTTCACCCACCCATTCCCCATTGGGAAAAGCATTCAAATAGAGGACCCCAAACAGAACAAGCTGCATGACTTGCAAACATACTGCCTTGAGCTATACTGTCCCTAGAAATCCCAAGCTAAGCAGCAGTAGATTCTATCCAAGCATAGACAGGAGACCTCTAAAGAACAGTAGGATATGCTGCTAGTGTCTCAGTAAGGTGCGTTCTTCCCTCTGAGTCAGTTCTGACTCCATCGTGCTGGCCATTTTGTGTCTCTGATAAGAAATCGACAAGATGTCTTGCACACTCTACTGTTCAAACCTTCGGTTCTGACTAGGGCTGTCAATCGCAGTTAACTCAAGTGATTAATTCAAAAGTAATTAATTTTATTAAAACTGTGACTAATCACAATTTTAATGGCACTATTGAATAATAGAATACCAATTTTTCTACACACTTTCAAATATATAGATTTCAATTACAACACAGAATAAAGTGGTCACTTTATATTATTTTTTATTACAAATATTTGCACTGTAAAAAAGATAAAAGGAATAGTATCTTTCAATTCCTCTCATATAAGTACTGTAGTGCAATCTCTTTGTTGTGAAAGTGCCACTTACAAATACAGCTTTGTTTTTGTTACATAACTGCACTCAAAAACAAAGCAATGTAAAGCTTTAGTCTACTCAGTCCTACTTCTTGTTCAGCCAATCACTAAGACAAACAAGTTTGTTTACATTTACAGGAGATAATACTGCCTGCTTCTTATTTACAATATCACCGGAAAGTGAAAACAGGTGTTTGCATGATACTTTTGTGGCTGGCATAGCAAGGTATTTATGTGCCAGATATGCTAAACATTCGTATGCCCCTTCATGCTTTGGCTACCATTCCAGAGGATATGCTGATGATGATTGTTAAAAAAAAGTGTTAAATTAATTTGTAACTAAACTCCTTGGGAGAAAACTGTATGACTCCTGCTTTATGGTGTATGACTCCTGCCTACCTGCATTCTGCCATATATTTTGTGTTATGATAGTCTTGAATGACAACCAAGCACATGTTCCATTTAAGAACACTTTCACTGGAGATTTGACAAAATGCAAAGAAGGTATCAATCTGAGATTTCTAAAGATAGTGTGGCAAACCAAGGACAAATGGCTACAAAGGGAGGGGTATTAATTAGTCCCAGAGGGGTTAAAAGGCCTCTCCCTATCCACTAAGGAGATATAGCCATGGAGAAATAAGGTTCAGCTGGAACAGGGGTTACCAGGGAACTAATTAGGTTCAGCTGGCCCCAATTGCTGGAGACCTTTTTAAACCCTCCCTGGCATAGAAGCAGTGGAGAGAGTGAGAGAAGCTGCCAGCAAATAGGTGCAGCAGGACTCTGAACTTCTTTCAGCAAGGAAGACTGCACCCTGTCCCCAGAAAGGGAGAAAATTAGCACAAGAGACTGACTGAGGGAAGGATCAGCCAGATCCTGTGTGACCTGGAAGACTTTGCTTTGCCCAAGCCTGTGTCCCCAAGGCAAAAAGTGACTGAGCCAGCTGAGGAGAAACAGGTACTTTGCCACAATAGCTACAGCACTCCACCCAGGGTTTAAGAAGGTCTTCCAAAATCTGAGAGATGAGGTGTGGACCATGCTTTCAGAAGTCTTAAAAGAGTGATGCTCTGCTGCAAAAAACTACAGAACTCAAACCACCAAAAAATAAAAATCAACCTTCTGTTGGTGGCACCTGACTCAGATGATGAAAATGAATGTGCATCAGTCTGCACTGCTTTGGATAGTTATCAAGCAGAACCCATCATCAGCATGGAAGCATGTTCTCTGGAATGGTGCCTACGTGAGTGATGCCGATGCAGTTGTCAAAGCATTGAGGGGGTGCTGACTTGCTTCCCATCTATTGGGATATTCCGTTTCATAGCAGCTGTGACCATCAATGCAAAGCTTTCTGAATATTGTAAAGAAGTTTTAAAACAAACTTAGGAGCTCTCCTATTGCATATGTAGGACAAAGAAGAACTGGAAATAAAGTGGCATACTCAAACAATTCAGGATTGGTGCCACACTACATCCCTTGCAGAGTGTGCATTGTGACAAGGCAAGGGACAGAGTTAAGGTTATTTGGGGGATCTTAACTGAATTTCCAGACTTTCCATTGTTTTGTTTTAGCATAATAACTTAGAATTTCCTGGCTTTCCAACATTTGGGTATTTTTAATCTATTGCCTATCTATAGGGAATGTAGGGAAAACAGCTGTGTTATCAGGAGGGAGTTCAATTTGGGTGATATGCTGGAGGCTTCTGGTACTAAAACATCCTTGGAATTTCTAAGTATTATAGCTGACAATTTCCTAACAGTTTTGCATCCAACACCAGGAAATTGTATATTAGACCTCATCTTGACAGATAGAGAAACTGATCACAGAACTAAAAATTAGTGGTAGTTTAGGTGTAAGATCAGCACCTGATCACATTTGTAATGTGCAAAGAGAATAAAGTCCCAACTAGCCGTATATGTACTTGTTTTAAAAATAGACCAATTTCACAAAGTTTGAACAACTGAAAACATTTGAGCCAAATCAGCTGAGAGGAAAAATGTAAACAGAAAAATGTGAATGATAATAGGGAATTGTTAAACTCTTTTACTTGGTGCCAAAAGAGCCACAATCCCCAAAATCAAGGGAAAAGGCCATATTGTCTTAAACTGAGCTGGCTTAGAGGGAAATTGAGGGCAGCTACAGAAAATAAAATAAAACAAACAGAAGAAAAAGGGGAACTGATAGTGAAAATAATTCAGAAGCTAGGGGTTGTAGTATGTTAATAAAAGAAGCAAAGGGATACCAGGAGAAATCTATGGCCAGCAGAGTTAAGGACAGTAGGAGTTTTTTTAAAAAACAAAGAGTCATAACAATGGTATTGTTCCATTACTAGGTGGAAATGGCAGATTCAATATAATGCAGAGAAGGCGGAAGTGCTCAATAAATATTCCTGTTGCTATTTTGGAAGATGACAGATGATATAGTCATAAGATGATGATGATTATTATCATCATCATCATCATGAAAACAGTTTTAACTTACCAGGTCCAGAGAACTTGCATCCAAGAGTTTTAGATAGAGCTGGCCCAGGAGCTCGCTGGACTGCTAATGCTGAATTTCAGTAAGACTTGGAATACTAGTTTTCTTCCAGTTTTTTGCAGCATTCCCAATGTTGTGCTAGTATTTAAAAAGGGTAAATGGGATGACCCCTCTAAGTATAAGCCTTTCAATCTGATATCAATCTCAGGCCAGACCCCATTAATAAAGAATTAAGGTAGCGTAATATAATTAATGCCAACCAACAGGGGCTTGTAGGAAAAAATAGATCCTATCAAACTAATTTGATTTTTATGAGGTTACAATAGTGTTGATGTAATATTTAGGGCTTGTCTAAATGAATGCTTAGTTCACAGCAAGCTGGGGTATAAATCTACTCTACACAAGCCTGCTGCACACTAAGCAGCCACATGGACACTGCTGCCACGCACTAAAAGTTTACTCCTGTTTCAAAGCCAAATAGATCATAGTACACTATGGAACTTTTAGTGCACTGAAGCAGAGTCTACATCAGGGGTCTCAAACACGCAGCCCGTGGGCGGCATGTGGTCCATGAGGTTATTTTCTGTGACCTGTGAGCGCCTTGCGGGCCCCCCCGCCCTCCTCCAGCATTTACCTAGAGCAGCTCCAGCCCAACGTGGTTCCCCATTCCCAGCCAATGGGAGATGCTGGGGGTGGTGCCTGAAGCAACAGCAACACACACACACCGCCGTGCACCTGCTCCCCCATGTTCCAGCTCCTTCCCGGAGTGGCATGGGGGCAGGGCAGGCAGGGAGCCTGCCCTCCCCCAGTGTGCATCGAGCCAGACTCTGCCCCCCAAACTCCTCCTGCAGTTGAACCCCCTGCCCTGAGCCCCTTGCCGCACCCTGCACCCCGACCCACTGCCCTGAGCCCCCTGCCCTGAGCCCCCTGCTGCACCCCACACCCCTCCTTCACCCCAACCCCCTTCCCTGAGCTGCCTGCTGCACCCTTCACCCTGACCCCCTTCCCTGAGCCCCCTGCTGCACCCCACACCCCTCCTTCACCCCAACCCCCTTCCCTGAGCTACCTGCTGCACCCTTCACCCTGATCCCCTGCCCTGAGCCTCCTGCTGCACCCCACACCCCTCCTTCACCCCAACCCTCTTCCCTGAGCTGCCTGCCACACCCTGAACCCAACCCCCAGTCACACTCTGCACCCCTCCTGCACCCTGAACCCTGCTGCACCCCTCCTGCACCCCACCCCCTGCCCTGACCCCCTGCCACACGACACACCCCTTCTGCATCCCCTGGGGGCAGGGAGGGGGCAGAGTTAAGGTGGGGATTTTGGGGAAGGGGTTGAAATGGGGGCAGGACAGGGCTTCATGGAAGGGATGGAGTGGGGGCAGGGCCGAGGGGGGGAGGTGTCAGTAATGCAGCCCTCGGGCCAATGTACTAGTCCTCATGTGGCCCTCGTGGCCATTTGAGTTTGAGACCCATGGTTTACATGGACACTTAGTGGGCAGCACACTAATGTAGGGCAGATTTACACTCCAGCTTGCCACAAACTAATTGTTCATTCAGACAAGACTTTAGACTTCTGTAGGCATTTAACTTGGAATTGGATGACATTTTGGGTAAAAAACCTCGAGCAATACAAAATTAACATGTCAGATATTAAGTGGATTAAAAACTGGCTAATTCTCCAAATGGAATTGTAAATATGGAATCGTCATGGAGTGGATGCATTTCTAGTGGGATCCCACAAGGAACAGTCCTTACCTCTACACTATTTAACATTTTTATCAATGACCTGGTAGAATACAAAAATCATTACTGATAAAGTGCAGATCATGCAAATGTTGGAGGAAAATGGTAAATGTGGAATGAAGAGGACCGATCACTAATACAGAGTGATGTGGATTGCTCAGTAAACTGAGTGCAAATTGTGTGTTTTAATACACTAAATGCATACTTCTAGGACCAAAGACTGCAGGCCATGCTTACAGGATAGGAGACTATCCCTGGAAGCTGTGACTCTGACAGAGATTGGGGGGTGTCATGATAATCAACAGAACACAAGCTCCCCAGGCAATGCTATGGCCAAAAGCACTAATGTAATCTCAGGATGCATAAACTGGGGAATCTTGAGCAGGAGAAGAGAGGTTATTTTGTACCTCTGGATTTGGCATTGATGTGACCACTGCTGGAATACTGGGTCCAGTTCTGGTGACCACAATTCAAGAAGGATGTTGATAAACTGGAGACTGGTCAGAGAAAAGCCACCCAAATGATTAAAAACGTGTTACAGTTATTGGGCTCCTTGAGTCTATTTAGCTTAACAAAGAGCAGTTTAAGGAGTGACTTGATTACAGTCTGGAAGTACCTACATAGGGAACAAATATTTAACAATGGGCTCTTCAATCTAGCAGAGAAAAGTACAACACAATCCACTGGCTGGACATTGAAGCTAGACAAATTCAGACAGGGAAAAAGGGGTAAATTTTTTAACAGTGGAACAATTGACCAAGGGTCATTCTCCACTACTAACAAACAATGTTTAAATCAAGACTGGATGTTTAAGATATGATCTACTTCAAACTAGAATTATTTGGGGGAAGTTCTATGGCCTGTGTTATACACAAGGTCAGACTAGATGACCACAGTGGTCCCTTCTGGCCTTGGAATCTATTACTACAATACTCTAATAACATTTTCAGCAGAATATATTAATATGTCTTTGCCCTAGACTTTACAAGGCTGTGTCTTGAAATATCCATGAAATGTGAATACACTTCAGCTGTTAACTAGTATTTACAGATGAGCCAGATCTTATAAGTGGCAAATGTTCATTGTCTCTTAGCCAGGTGTTTGATCATGGGATTTCAGGGCAGAAAGTGTCTCTGATAAGGAGACCATGTTCTGCGTCACGATTAGAGCTGGTTGAAGATTTTCTATCAAAATGTTTTTCTGTCAGAAAATGCTTTCTTTGACAAAGCCAACATTTGTCGGGAAAAAAATGTTATTTTGGCCAAAAAATTAGGTTTTTTAAAAAATTGCCAAAACAAATATTTCATGAAGGAAAAACAAATTAACATCCATAACCAAACCTTTTGTAAGGGAAAAAGGTCCTTTTGTGACCAGCTCCAGCCATGATGTTTGCAATGCCAGCTGTACACACTACATGTGCATTTTATATTTGTACCATACAATAGAGATCTATTGTATGTTACAAATATAAAATGCAGGCACAGTGTACCTACGCTCATGTCTCCCTCTACTGGCTAGCCCTGTGACTAAAACAGCCTGCAACTTACAGCTAAGGAAGTTTACAGTTCAAGCAGCAGAGGCTTGTCCCAGTTTGGATCCCTGCTGATGACCACGGTGCCTGTATGCATACAATCCTGCTCTATTACACACACTTTATTCTCCCCGACTTGCATAGGCAGAGCACCCTTATGCATTTTCAGTAGGAGACAGAGCTGCATTCTGGTCTGCTTTTAACCACAGGTTTGCTGTAAATTGGTGATGGGCCCAAGCTGTCACAACCAGATCTGGATCAGCATCTAAGCTCCCCAGAGACCGTTTGCATCTGGGGTTGGAGCCAGACTCATCTCTACCATGATGAAAAGCAATTGTGAAGGAGTCCTTGAACGCTTAGTTAAACGCATCTCTTGAGTAGTGAGCTACCCTACCGAAATAGAGCAGCCTTGTTCTCAAAGCAAAAGGTATCAGCCCTTGGAGTCAAGCGAGGTGTCAGCCCCCTGGCTTTCCACCACCACTCAAATTGGCCTAGAGGAACCCACAGGCACAGCTGGAGGTCAGCGCCTTTGTCTCTGTAGTCATATTATTTGTATAGTGACCCACACTGCTTTGCTTTCATACTATGACATGTCAACACTGGTGCTTGTGCAAGTGCGTGCAAACATCCCATTTTCATTTGCCACGCCAAGCCTTGCCTGGATTCCTGGCAGCTGCCTCTGTCACAGTGTGGCCCCAAGAACAGCCTGAGCAGCCGTTACAGGCACTCTACAGTGACATCCTGTGGTGATTTAGTGAACACAGAGCAGCGGTGCAGGGGCTGGGTGAATCTTGGAGCAGATATTCTGCTTGTACATGGCAGGGTTTTCTTCTCAGCAGTAACAGATAAACGTCATTAACCAGTGAAGATGGGCAGCTGTATAGTGCAGAGAGGGAGAGTGAATGGCCATTCTCTCTCTCTTTCTTTCTCCATGGGGCCATCCAAAACATTGCTCCCTTTTGTTTGCCATCTTGCACTGCTCGCTGCTTCCCAGCCCAACTCATAGGATCTGCTTCCCATTTGCACACAGAAAATGAGCAATTCCATAGCTGGCTCTCCATTGCGCTCAGCACCACCATCCCAATGTGCTCTTTAGACCTGTTACATAGTCACACCAAGTCATAAATTTGGCTGATAGCATGTCACAGAGCCAGGCACAGTGGGCAAGTGCTGCACAAAATACAGATCCACACACCTCAATCAATGCACCTCAGTCCTGAGCTGCAACCGCCCCTGCCCCCTCAAACAGCACTGAGAGTATGTTAATATTGAGCATGTGCATTTACCTTGCATCATCTCATGGGCCTGGCTGCTGTTGGCACAAGCACAGCAGCTGAGGCTCCTGGTAACCCTCCTTTCAGGTGGTCTCATCCATTAACCTGATTGAAGATGCAAAGCAAAGCACACTTCTACCATCTTTAATGTAACACCCCATCAAGGGCTGTTGGAATCATTATCCCCATTTTACAGAGGGAGAAACTGAGACCAAAATCAGAAGTGGATGCTAATTTCAGGGTGCCCACTTTGAGACAGGTTGGGCTTGATTGACAGAGGTGTTGAATCCTAATCAAGCCAGCTAACTTCAGTGAGAGGGTAACAGGGGCACAACCTGAGTTTTCCTGAGAATGGGGCCCAGAACTCTCCCTTCCCTTCCCTGTACCCAACCCCATATTCTCTCCCACATACTCTCCCTCTGCCCCCAGAGCTATACACTCCCCCAAACTCTGGTCTATGCCCATTCCCCTCCTCCTGCCCCACATCCAGGACTGCACACTTTCCCCCTACACCCAGTTCCGAGCTCTCCGTTCTGTACCCAGCCCCACGGTCTCCCCACCCCAAGCCCAGCCCTGAACTCTCACCAGAGTGGAAGTCAGGCTGAAGAGCACCACTCCTACCAGGAGCCAGGCAGTTCTGGGAGCCCCAGACCCCATTCTCCTGCTGCATCTCCACTTCCTGAGAAAGCACCACAAGCCTGGATCCAAATCCTCCCACCCTCCTGGGCAGCAGGAGACATGCCCAGTGCCCAGAATGATTGCAACAATGGGGGCCCAAGCAGGCACATGGGGTCACAACCAGCACCATGCAAATTTGGGCCAGCCACATTTCCATCATGACAGAGGAGTGGCCAGGCCAAACTTCCAGCCCCAGTCAGGGGCCAAGGGAGGGCCTGGGCCTGGGCCTGCTCACTCCCAATTATACCCCTGGTGTGTAAACAATTACACTTACCATCAGAGCATGGCATAACAGGGGACTGCAGCTCTAATGCTGCCCGTTGATCACTTCTTCAGCCCTATGCTGGCCTGTCTCTGTCTGGGCCTTACATGGCCCAGCCCTCCAGCCAGGTCACCTCTTAAGTTCAATCCCTTTCCAGCGTAAGAAGAGTCCAACTGTAAATCCAAGTAAATATCCAAACCAAGAATTCTTCTGTCCCTCTTGGGCTACACTGGAGTGCTCTGCTCTTTGCCTCTACTCCTGGGCCCTACAGAGTTCTTCTGTACTGCTTCCTCCTGGCAGATTACTCCACTGCTTCCCTTCCCCAGGGACTCCACCAGCCTCCCTCAGAAACAGCCCTCCTTCTTTCAGGGTCCCCCACAGAAGCCTAAACTACTCCCTGCGGTTCTCCCCAGCCTGACTTCACCTGGCCCTTCCTAATGTGGGACCTCCTCTTAACTTCTGTCTCCTAGGTCTCATCTATGACTGATGTCTCTTCCCTCTCTATGTGGTTCTTCCTGACCCTTCCACAGCTGGGATCACCAATTGTAATTGAGTCTTCATGGGGGGCAGGGGGAAGGGTTAGCTGCTAGGTCATAGGCAAGACCGTGCCTCACTCCCTTAAAGGGACAGCCAACCTGTGACATGATGCTCTACACTTGAGAGCTCACTAGTGAGGCATCCAAAGTTAGTTGACAATTTTGAAAACTTTAGTCTAAGGGCATGTGAACATGCGGGGGAATGCACCCTACGGGGCTATGATTTTTAAAGCACACTGATGTGTTGCACTTTAATTGGTCCATGTAGATGCTGTTGGTGCACGTTAAGTGTTCCCTAGGGCACTTTAACACAGGACTGTTTCAAGCAGCTCTATGTTAAAGCACAGGAGGAACCATTAGACATACATCCACAGGGTCTACTTGGACAAATTAATGTGCAACATGTTAGAGAGCTTTAGAAATCATACCCTCGTAGAGTGCATCCGTGGCGCTCGCAGTCGTATGTACATTATGCTCAGTACACACCATGGCTGCCCAGAGGGGACTTGAGGGTCAGTTTGCCCCAGGCCCTGTTTGAGCAGGCTCCTAATTGAGTGGCACTGCAACCTGGAGCACCAGATTGCAACAGCATTCCCTGAAATTTGACCCAGCGGCCCCTCTGTTATAACCTGAGTGGTGCCATGAAAAATTAAAGTGAGAGTGATGCAGCTGTGTGTATTGTACCATGTCAAACATTTCTGGGGGCATCATCCCACCCTGTAAATAAGCCCTCAGTGACATTCCTGAGGACACAGTGTGAGTCCCTGGCACAGCTGGGAATAGAACCCAAGAGTCCAGTGTCTGTTCCCCTGCTTTAATCACTAGGCATGCTTTCTCCCTCTCTGAATAGAGCCCCAGGGATGTTTTTATTCCCCTTTGGTTCTCTATCAGTATAATTCTGAGCAGATGGGTTTAAAGGACACTTATCCATACTGCTTTGTATTTTTTAAATTATTCTTTCCTACATTCCTCCTGTTACATTTTATCTCCAGCACGATCTAAAGCAGCAGCTATTGAGCCTGCCTCTAAATCTGATCAAACTCTTGCTCTCCCTGTGGTGATAGGGGAAAATCTTTACTGCCAGTCTCTCTGCTGCCTCACCTCCTGACACAATATTATTTCATCGTAACCTGTCCAGTGAGCAAATTGCCTCTTTGGCCACAGCACAGTCTCTGTACGAAGCCTGCTCTATTGATTCTGACACTCCGCTCGTGCACACAGGGCGATTCCAGGAGATGAGGGATCGATGAAATCATAATTGCTCCCTTGCAGTCAGAACCAGGGAAGGGATGGGGAAAGGGCATGGCCATACGAGCGCGACTGAGAGAAGCTGATGCTGTTACTGGAATTTCTCCTCTCTGGCACACAGGGTGCCCTGCTGCAGGGTGGGATGAACACAAGAACTCACAGGCTCAGCTACCTTAGGCGGCGATAGTGGGTCATTCCAGCAGCATTGAGTCTGCACAGGCTTTGGGAATAGTGAAGAACAGCCAAAAAGGAATGGGAACAGATAGGGGTTTTGTTCCAGGAAAGGAGTACTGAGGACAGGGATGATGGGGGGGGGCCTAGACTGAAGAGCAAATATTCCTCCAAAGGGCTGGTACAAACTAATGCCTAAATCAGCACTGCTCAAATATTCTTGAAACAAAGGGCTGCAGGGACTACTTGCCCTCAGGCTGCACCGAATGCCATACAATGGAGCCAGCTACAGGTGTTCACATCTTTAATATGGAGCCTGCAGCGACTACAGTTCCCAGAATGCAACGCTTCATGGCATGCTAGGCCCAGCAGTCTCTGCACCTCTGTATTAACGATGAACATGGGTCTCTTCAGTCCCAATCAGGCCATCCAGCCCAATATCATGTCTCTGAAGGCTGCCAATATTCTGTGTTTCAGAGGAAGCTGTAAACTTCATAATGTGAACAATTATGTAACAAACTACCCATGGAAAAATATCACAGGCATGATTCGCTAATGTTCTATACTTGTTAAACTTATCTATGGTAACTGCCAATATTATTGATGACCATATAAATGGATAATCCTGTTTGGAATCCTATTAATCTCTACAACAAATCTTGAGACAGTGAGTTCCACAGGTTGGTAACATTTCTTTCTATTCTCTTTAAACTTGTTTCACTCAATGCTGCTATTGTTCTTGTGTTATGACTTTGGGTAAATAAGCAACCTCGATTTCCCTTCTTTCTCCCATCATTATTTTATATGATTCAATCATGTCCCTCCCCCCCAAATCAAACAGACCTTATCTTTTCCATCTCTCTTGATATGCAAGCCTTTCTGGGCTTTTTATCATTTCTATTGCCCTGAAAGACTGCAGGCTACATTGATCACACTTGGACCTAAACAACTTTTTTCTGTGATGTTTTCATTCTCAGTGCTGCCTGTCAGATTAGAAATTAACTCTAACAATTAACTTCAAATATCAGGCACTAAACTTCTTAATTCATCCACATACAGGAACCGATTCCACATGTTCAGATCATATTGCCTTTTACTTGTAAGTGTCTAACAATGCTATAATTGACCCAGCAACATCAGGCCTTGAAGTTATTGGGTTAACCAAGTTTTTTTTTTTGGTAAGTCTTCTGTGTTGGTTTCATCATAATATTGAGTTTCCTTTCAGAAGAGGGATTCAGCACCAGCATGAGATTTAAAATGTTAAAGGTGCATTGTCCAGTGGTCTGAGACGTATAAATTCCTTCTCTGATACTGACTCAATGTGTGGTTCCCTGCTCTGTGCCTCAGTTTCTCCACCAGTAAAATGAGGCTGGTGATATACATATTACCATAGTTAATCAGGGATGGGAGAATAGCTGTTGGAGGAGGGTAGCTATTCCTTACACAGCAGATCTTTTGAGCTGATCAGTTTTCACATGTTGGCTGGGTTTTATTTGTTCTCATTTAACTTCATATTTATTATTTGAATTTTCTCTCTTGGACTATCGCCCAAGTGATTATACACAATAAAGCATTTCCATGGGGCTCTTGTGGGTAAGTCTCATTATTCCCATTTGACAGATGGGAAAACACATGTAACGCGTGACAGAGGGAGAGCAACTTGCACAAGATCAGACAGTCAATCTGTGGCAGAGCCAGGAGCAGAACCCAAGTCTCTGTGGTCCCAATGCATGCCCTGTCCACTGGACTGCACTGCTTCTCTACTTTTTCCAGGGAGGATTATTTGGATGACGTTTGTACAGTGCTTTGAAGATGAAAAGCACAAAGTATTATTATTGCTTAGTAGCAGTATGGTGCCTGTCTCATTGTCTTGAATATTAGAAACCCCAGGGAAGGTGGGATCTCAAAATGCATAAACATGGCATTGCTTGGGCCATTACAACATCTGTTGATACTTCCAAGCGTGGAAGCATCCAAACTGGATCCAAACAAACTATGGAAAAGCTCAGATCCCAGGATAGGCTGGAGTTTCAGTGCAGAAGGAGCTCCTTCCCTAAGGCAGAGAAGAAGAAAAGAGGCTCAACAGGCACGTACAGGAATAAACAGAGAGAGTCTATGGCTTTCCATGCTAAGACTCCAAAATGTTTTTACTGCTGCACTGACTAAAGAAGAATTAATGCGGGACATGGTGCTCTTGTTGTGTCTGTATTCATGGATGACGCTCCATCACTGACACAGCCTGTTGTTTACACTTCCAGCTTTATAGAGTCATATGGGGAGTAAGTCCAAGTGATTTATTTGTCTAAACACCTGGTGACAGCTGGGTGCTCTCCTGTGCTCACACAGCTAGGACTGGAGCATTTCATCTCACCTCCAATCAATCACCAAGAGCCACGACTGCATACTCACGCCAGCAATGCCCTGGCGGGGGAGGTGGTAATGGTCCAGTGGGGTGCGGAGGGCGAGGGGCTGGGATAAATTGGAAAGTGATCGCTTCCGTGTGTTCACTTGGTAGCAGGGAATAATCTGAGCTACAAAGTTTGGATCCAAATACAAACTTCTCCAGAGCTGGTTGCAAAAGAGAGAGAGATTGAGATTCAAACCTTCCCTGACTGTGAGGGCTTTGAAATTGGGGTTCTCACCTAAGACCATCTCCGATTAGCAGTTTTTACTCAGACTTTTGTCCCCAAATATCAGGATATTTCCAAGAGTGAGGATTCGTAGCTCAACATCTGCATGGAGTGCTGCTATCACGACACTTTCAGTGGGCTAGTTTTCAACTCTTGCTCCAAAGATGGATGCTGCCTGCAGACCACTTGTCCCAGGGAAGATTTCACCTGAGCCCACAATGTGGGAACCTGCTTGTTGATGAAGTATGGCCACCTTTGCACATTAGGCTGCTGGACAAATACATTGTACATCCTCTTCTTGTTGCATCACAATGTCAGAAATGAACCTTAGCCCCACTGATGATGCAAAGTTCACCACTAAATGTTTTGATGTGATGACATCCCAGCAGTCCTCACATATTTCCAGGCACTTCCATGTCCTGAAAACTCATCTTTCAAGATGCTGGATGGCTTCCCTTCAAAACAAAGTGCTGACCCAAGCCCCATTAGTGGACACCCAACCAGCTGTGTATCTGTGGTCACTGGCCTTTTCACTTCCTAGATACACTGCTGCCCAGCTTCTAAGTACCACAGTAAGCATTGTGAATGACTTGTCAGAGCTCACTCACTCCACAGATCTCAGGGTCTCTCTGCCACAATCACTATGTAGGAGATGACTGGCTCAGAAAAGTCTCATGAACCTGCCAGACCTTCAAACATCGCTAGAGCCAATCGTACTTGTAAGTGCTGCCTCTTGCTTCTTGGTTCTGGCAGGGAGATGAAATGGAGGAACCAAAATTCCATCGCTATCTTTATGGCCCAAGCTGGAGCAGGAAGCACCAGGAATCCTGCCAAAGAGAATCTGGTTTGGGGACATTCCCAGCTCGAGGGCAATGTAGCGGCTTCCAGCCATTGCTCACAATGTCGGCTGGGGACTGGTGTTGGATTGCATGTTGGTGGATACTCCCAGAGGCACTGGACCAAAGGCAAGCACACTACCTCTCATGGTCCTTCCTATCCCATTACATGGGATGCAGCATGCACTGCCACCTACCTCCTCTGGCAGGTGGAGAGAGGGATATGTCCCCGCCCTTGCTTTGCCCCTCCTACTCTGGGGAACCTGCCACTCTGTCTGCACTAGGTCCCTACCCCCCACATATTGGGGGCACAAGGACATGAATTGTGCCCAGCCTCGACACAAGAGGGAAAAGGCTTCTTTTCCCTATACACCTCCCCCACTACACTGTAGGTTAGGCTGGCACGATCCAGCCCATGTGTGGAGACAGTTTGGATAAGCAGAGACACTTGACAAAACAAAATGTTTTGTAATTATATTTCCAACTTTCCCAAGTGTCAAGACAGGAGAGGACAGGAATTGGGAGACGGTGTCACTTCATGTTCTGGGCAAGGGTCAGGTTTGTTATTATTTTATCCGAGCTCATTCACCCATCCTGAATTCTTCCCAGAGTCACAGGCAGTCTGGCTACACTGCAGTCATGCGGTGTGATTGCAGCTTGTGCAGATGTACCCGAGCTGGCTTTAATGTAGCGTGCTCGGGTAGCAGAGCAGTGAAGTCACAGCAGGACAGGATGCAGCAAATATTACACAAGTCGCCTCCACCCCCACAATGACTAGAATGGCTACCCCATGCTGAAGCCTGAGCTGCCATGTCTTCACTGCTCGAGTAACTAAATCAAAGCTAGCTCAGGTATGTCTATGTGAGCTGCAATCAAACCCGCGACTGCAGTGTGGCTGTACCCTGAGTCACTCTCTCTGATGCTTAAAACATCAAGCCAAAGCACAGGCAATGGAGCGCTCTGTGAAACTCACAGTATTTTCCGTCATACACTCACCTCCTGCCTCCAGGCTGAGCTCACAGCAAAGAGAAGCTGTCATCATCTGTAACTGAAATGCATTAATCCGGACGTCATGGAGGGAGAACAAAGGCAAAACACAATGGTAGTCCACAGAGTCCATTTTCTGAAGCTCCTGACAATATGCAGCACTCGTACGGTGCTTTCCTTCCTTAGATCTCAAAGCAACTAACTTCGCTGCCAAGCTGAGCTTGGAAAGGGCATTTCCATGTACCTCAGTCCCAGAAAGATATTGACACATCAGAGGGACTTCAGAGAAAATCAATGTAAATGATGAAGAAAGTCTGGGTCTGATTTACAAGATAAAATTAAAAGAGCTCAAGTTATATATATAGTGTGGCTGGAGTAGGAACCTTAGAAACATGCCTGATAGTAACTAATAGAGATTAACAGTAATTATTTAAATCATAATAAAAAGACAAGTGAGTGAGTGACATGGTAGTTCTTTAGAAGCCCTGGAAGAGAGTACACACCAAAGAGATGGTTGTATAAGGGGGCATAACTGGGAGGAATGGGATGAAAATAAAACAGTGATAATCTAGGCTGGATATCAGAGTGCATATTACATGACTTGCCATTCTAAAACTACCCTTCACAGAAAGACCCAGAACGCCACCCACTCTGCCTCAGTTTCCCCACAACAATCTCCATCCACTCCCACTGTAAAGGTGACTTGCCCCTTTTCTTACACATCAGCTCCGAGCAGCAATACCCTGGCTCAAGTCCAAAAATGTCAAAACACAAAATCTTTGTCCCTGTCCCAAACTGTGCCCCTTCTCTCCTCTTTCCCATAGAGGAGAGAAGACAGACTCCAGATTCAAGCATTCCACTGCCCACACTCTGGGATCAGCTGCCACCCTTCCTGGGCTCCTTACCAGCTCTCCTCTGAGCCCCTCCTTGGCTCCTTATTCCCTGCTCTTTCCCAAGCAACCAGTCCCAGGCATTCCTGCTTAAGAGTCTTTCGCAGGCCTCTGCCTGCCTTTTGCTCTCATCTGGCTTCTCACAGCCTTCCACTCTTCAGCCAGCACACTACTGCGGGGCTTCCTTCCTCTTAAGTCCAAGTCCAGCGCAGGTGCAGCAGGACAGGGCTAACAGAACAGAGCCGACTGTCCCAAAGCCTTCTGGCCCTTAAAGGGGTAGGCCTCCCTGGTACAACTTCCTAACACTATTAGGAATAGTGAAATATATCTCCTAAGGCAGGGATTTGAACTGTAGGAGTAATTCATTCATTAGCTGTAAGCAGCTGTAAGCAGCAAGCTGTTACTGGGGCCAGCTGATAGAGGGAGACAATCACCCACTAACCCAATGTATTACATGGGTATAAACTGGAGTGCATGCAGCCCCTGTTAAAAGAGTGGGAGAGCTGCCACTGTATTCCAGCCAAACTAGCCATACAGCCTTGTAGGGATTCAGCATTGAGTTCACACTCTTCATTATAGCACACTAGAGAAAGCCAAAAATAGATCTAGATTAACAGATTAGATGGGCAAACAGACTCCAGCTGCAGTGTCGCCCTCCTGCTCTGAAGCCTTTTCCAGAATTAGCAGTAGCTTTGTTGCAATTCAGTCCTTCAAGCTTTTCTGAGCACAGGGGTGAGACTGCTGTGGCGGCTGTGAGAATGATTGCGTCTGTGGATCAGGGAAGTGAGAATTCCTTCTCATGGCTTCCATCACTATGAGGGGCACATTGTCAGATTTGGTCATGATTTGTTTCTGTGAAGCTGTGTGCCCGAAACCACTTGCATGTGCAGTTTGTGCACAGTGCACACTCAGGACTCATCCTACCACACCAATTTTAATTCAAGTACTATCACCCTCGGTGCACACCTCAAAGAACTGGAAATCAAACTACAATGCACAACCTTAAACTAACCTTCCCTTGCTACATGATTTAATAATTTAATAAGTATGTCTGAAAATTACAATTTTATCATACGGGAGCCAAGAAAAGAATGCAAAGCTGATTATGTACTCCAAATATCTTGGCTAGTGAGAAACACAAACAAGCATCTATTATAGATTAATATTAAGGGCTAGATCCTCAGCTGGTGTAAATGGGCAAAGTGCCATTAAAGTCAATGGAGTCACATTGATTTACACCAGATAATGATGGGGCCTTGTGACTTTAAAATAATCAGCTCACCAATAGTATCCATATTCCTTAACAAAACCGTACACCAGTGCACGGCAGATGTACATTCAAAGAAGGTTACATAACGATCTAACAAATTAACAGATTGGCGTTAAGGTTGTGCACTGCACTGTGATATTCAGTTCTTTGATGTGCGCAGTGAGGGTGAGAGTATTGTTGATGTGAAAGTAAATGTGTTAGAGAGGGTACTTGTGTGTGGGTATGCTCGCAGATCGATAGTGTGTTGGATGTGAACGTTGCCTTAACTTATTATATCTTTGTTTTTGAGGAGTTGTGTTGCGGGGAAGTATACTCGAGCACCTTAACTATAAGCTACCAGCATTTGTTGTGGGGGAATATACATATCTATATAAAAGTATCATGGCTCTGATTCTTAGGCAGGCTTCAACTCATGCTCCAATACTGCAAGTGCTGCCTTGCACCCAGAATGAAATGCAGACACAGCATGGGTACAGTTATTTGTGCCCACAGCAACAACCATTTACACACCCATCTGTTTTGAGCATGCAGTCAGGTAGCGATGTGCAATTGTGAGTACTGATAATTGTGGGTACTGATAATTGTGGGTGCAGTTTTGCATTCACATCTCATTAGAGATGCAAAATTGTGCCCACCTAGGAGGCAATGTTTGAAAATTTAGGTCTAATGTGAAAAAATGTGACCTGTTTCGTAACACTCTCAATAGCATGCAATACCATCCCTTTTTGCCCAGTATGTCTCTGGGAGTGCAGGAGACTACGTCTCCAGCCTCTGTAGATAATGGGACTTGCAAGAGCCCCCCAACCCTGACCCCCCTGTTCTAAGCAGTGCTTTTGTCACACTCAGCTCATGCATTGTAGTTTCCAGGCGAATTTCCACTTGGTGCTCAGAGAGCTGAAACCTTTAGATTAATCCCAGATCTGTCAGCCTCCATCATTTTCAAGCAGGGCTCCGAGCTCTAGGAGACTCAGTTACTTTCTCCAGCACTGAGCAGCCTTAAGCCTCTCGCTGTCTCAGTGTGTGGACACCTCTATTCCTTTCCCGCCCCTTCCCAAGATGACCCTGGATTTTTGGCTGTTCTAGCTCCACCAGGATTCTCCTGGAACCGAGCCAGCATTCCTCTCCACTTGCTCAGCACATTTCAGCTTGGTCTCTGTGGCTGTCAGTCCAGCTATTAGCCAAATGCCTCCATCACCCCCCTCTTCACACACACCCCCTCCAGCGCTGCCACCATCCCCACGCAACACTCATTCCTGCAACTGCAGCCCACTCTGAAGTCTCACCTCTCTGATGTAGGTGTGAAAATCTTAGCCCTGGGCCCAAGTACCCCAGCTGGGAAGTACTCAGCTCTTTCCCTGGTATATGAACACTCCTGGCAGGCTGAACTTGAGCCCTTGCTCAAATGTGGCTTTGGTTATACTGCACCTCGGTGACTATTTGTAGGTGACAACAGCCCAAGAGACCCCACTCCCACCACACACCAGTTATCTATCCCCTGGCACTAGAACAAGGCTGAATATTTCTCAGCCAGGGAATTGGCATCCTCCCCACCTGCTTTTCGGAGTATTTTTCAGGGGCTGGAATCTAATCTGTTCTACGCACTGAAGGTTGCTATTTATCTGGGGCCACAGCTTTGTATGGCTCCCCCACATATGCATGTTCCATGGGGATTTTGAGCACAGCTCTCTGCCAAGCCATATCTGCTGCGGACTCTTTGGAGCTACCCTAGTGCCAGTAGGACCATTGTAGGCTGCTGATCTAACCCTACGGCGCAAGCAGAAGGAAACAGGACTTGTTTTACTTATCATTCATTAATCACCAGCCCCGTGCTCCATGCTGTACAAAGCACAGGGCAAAACATAGTGCCTACTTAAATCACACTCATAACTTGGCACATGGGTCACACCCTTGACCACAGCTTGGTCTGAGTAACTGGGCTACTCCCCATGACCCGCAGTGGGGATGGTGCAGGAGGAGGGTAAATTATCCTCCTTCATGCCAGGCTGCAGAATGGGAGTGGAACTACACAGCAGGAAGCTGAAGCCTGAGTACCCATGGTGACTGCTTCTCTCCCCCTGCACAAAGGGAATGGCTGGTGGAGCTACACAGTCATAGTTCCACCAGGCCTACACTCATTACCCCAAAGAAACAAGTCTACATGCTGGGTGCAGGTACAAGGAGCCAGCATGCAGCACATTGAGTGTGGCACCCCTGCAGGGGGTCCCCTATCCACCAGGGAATTTTTGCTGAGTCAGGGCCCTCCCCATCTGTGACAGGCCTGGGTGTAGATCCCATCTGTGTCAGTGGGACACTGGGCAGAGGGAAAACAATGCTGCTGAGAAAGCATGGGATGGAAAAGCAGAAATAAAGGAGAGACACCTGCGGGAAGGTCTGTTGATCAGGAGAGAATCTCTAGGGGCAGAAAGCAAGCAGGGTAACATACCCAGAGTTCCACACAGCCACTGCCTCAGAGCCCAGGCACTCTTCCAGAGCCCTTCCCTTTGCACAGGTGTTCAGAGGACAGGAAAAAAAACCTGGATTAAGCCGTTGTGCACTGGAGATGAGGTTGTGCCCCTGCAGCTGTAAACAGCTACAAATGAAATAGTGACTCCAGGGCGAGGGCACTGAGTGTCTGAGTTCAGTATCGACCAGCCCTTTGCATTCTCTCCAAGGAGTCTCCAGTATCCTCTCTCTTTCCCCCCATTTTCTGCCTCATGCTTTTCACAGGCCAGTGTGTCAGATGTTCTAAGGGGGCTAGAATAGTTGGGAGTGTGGCAGGTCAGGATTAAGGAAGCATTGGTTGATCTGGGCAAAAGGGGTGGGGAATGCAAGAGGTGGGGGGAAGGGAGGGCAGCGCTGAGATGAACTGGCACAAACCAGCTCATGTTCTGCCCTGCTCTTAAAGATTCAGCCTCGTACTTTTGTGATCACCAAATATACCTGCAGACAGGGCCGGCTCTAGGCACCAGTATTCCAAGCATGTGCTTGGGGCGGCACTTCTCAAAGGGCAGCATTCCAGCCCTTTGGGGGTGGCTCTTTTCAAGGGGTGGCACTCCGTTGTTTTTTGTTTTGTTTTTTTGCTTCAGCGGCAGCTTTTTTTTTTTTTTTTTTTTTTTTGCGCTTGGGGCAGCAAAAAACCTGGAGCCAACCCTATATGCAGGACTTGAAAACAAAGAAAACCCATGGAATGAGAGTGTATTTCTCTCAATGAAGCCACAGCCCAGACACACAGGTAAATAACGCGTGTGTGTGTGTGTGTTTTACTGCAGCTGCGAGTGTCTATCATTTTTAAGCCATGTGAGTGGTGCTGGTGCTGTTTTCCTGCTCCACGCACCCTGCTGCCATGTGGATGCCCCTCATCTCAGAGCCACATCACAGCTGTATTGGCAGCACCCTAGTTAGAACCTGCAACCTGCCTTGAAGTGAGAAGAGCTGCTCCTAAACTAGTGATCAACAGAGGAAGAGATGAGGCATAGCCATTAATTAGGAAGAGCCACACGGGTCTGCAGGGGCAATGAGACTGCAGGGAGGGATCTGACACACATTTTCATCAAGAAACTAAAGAAAAGGGCCTCAGAACAGGAGCCAGGAACTCCCGAGTCCTTAGCCGTAGCTTTGACATTCCCTTCCTCTGGCACCTCAGGCAAATTCCTACCCCTCTCTATTCTAGTCTTATGGGATAACTGTGCCTCAGTTTCCCCCTCTATAGCATAGGACTAATGACACTACATTACCACCGTTGTTGGGGAGGGGAATGACAAGAAGCTAGGAGGACAAATTAATTTTCTGTACGGTTGCAAAGTCCTAAGTGTATTGTGTTTTATGAAGCACTCGTGAAGGTGAATCACCATACGGCCTGCAGGGCACAGCGTGGCAATGGGCCTTGTGCTCTAAGGCATGGCTGTGGCTGCAGCTCAGCGTCCAAGAAGAACATCCACGATCCACCAGCCCCGGCACTTCCCTTCTGTGCTCTACACGTTCCCCTGCCCCTCGGAGCTCCTGTTCCTCCCCCCAAGTAGTTCTGCTGCAGAGGCGTGTATATGCAGTACACCCCTGCCCAGGAGCTGCTGGAGTCCCATTCTCCATGTCCCCCCTGCACAGCGATAGTAGAGCTCCTTGAGGTGCCACTTTTCTTGCTTAAACAATTATCCTTTCTATAAATACCTCCCTGTCGTGTGTGTGTGGAAGGAGCATCCAGCGCTGTGAAAAGAATTTAACCCTTCAACGTGCAACCGCTAAACCCCATTATCCCAGCTCCCCAGCTGGCACTCCCTCCCGCTCCCTCCATCCCTTCCTAGAGGCAGCTGAATCAATGTTTGAGTTGTACAAACAGCCGCCTGACTGCAATTTGGAAGGTATTCAGCTGGGGATTACAGCGAGGCAGTGGATAAAAATCTATTACATGGCGGTATTTATTCTAGATCCCTGTGGCACTCAGCGTGAACTCCAGCCACACGCTCCAGCCTCATTCACAGGCACTGGTGGCATAGGACCAATTCGGGAGAGGGAGCTGAAGGGCGTGGCAGCAGGGTTTGAATCCAGTTCACATTGTCAAGGCAGAGACTTTAGTGAATTTGGAACTGGAGAAGGTGCTGTTTTGACAGCCCTGAGACTGAGATCCAGTTTATGGTCCTGATTATACTGGTGTCAATCCAGAGTGACTCTACTAACTTTAGTGGAGTCATTCTGGATTGATGCAGGTGTATTTGATATCAGAAACTAGACTTGGCTTTTTGGTTTGCCTACAGAACAGGTACAACCCAGGAAGCAGCAGTGGAAGCTCCCTCCCCCCCAGTATGGCTCTGCTGTGGTCTGGAGGCCCCCTCCTCTGACAATGCGAGGGGATGCTTAGTCACCAACACCCAGATGCTTGCTCTCTGTTCTGAGACTTGTTACCAGGGGGCCAGTTTGTGCCAGCTGTGGTGATGGTGGCTTTTAAAGTGAGGTCACCTGTCTACTGGAATTGGACTGAGAACCACCAGCTCATTTCACACAGGAAGCACCAAGCAGCCATTAGGTAGGTGGTCATTACAGGCCCAACCAGGCTGAATGGGTTGGGAGCACTTGCCATCCTTCCTTGGGGATGTGGCTCAGCTCCAGCCCCTGCCCCCTTTTACATTCATACACTGATGGTGAGTGCCATCCCATTTCCCTGGTACTAAAAAATCAGTTCTGACTACATCAAATATTTGATTTGGAAGCAGAATCAATAACCCAGAGTAAACAAACAGTCAACTTGGGGCTATTGAGAGCTAAATTGGTCCTGGGACTCACTCCTTAACACCAGTGGTGGATTAATGAACATACACATGGGGCCCGTGCTCAGGGGCCCTGGCCAATTTGGGAGGCTCCACTGAAGCACTGGAACCTGTGTAGAAGTGGAGGGGCCACCGGTGCCAGAACAGTGGGCGGTGAGGCTGGGGAGCCAAAAGCGGTTCCTGTCCCATGTCTCTGCCCCCTGGGCTGCACCACACAGGGCAGGTGGATGGTCCCAGGCTCCCCACAGCAGCCTGGGCTCCCTGGGAAGTGATTACCACAGCCTGGCTCCAGCTTCCAATTTGGCCAGGGGTTGGGGCCTCAGGGAGGAGAGGAGCAGGGGGTGGGGCCCCATGGCGGGCGGGGGGCTAAGGCCCACCTCAGCCCCACACTAGGAAGAAGCTAACACTTCTAGCTGGGGCTGTGCTTCATGGCAGGGGAGCTGAGCACCTTATCAGCTCCCCCTCAGTGAAGAGCAGCCCATGCCACCGCTGCTCCATGCCTGCCCGAGGTTACTACACTGGTGTTGCCAGGTGTCCGGTTTTCGACAGGCATGGCTGGTCGAAAAGGGACCCTGGCTGCATCGGTGATGACTGGATGATTAAAACTCTGTCTGGTCCCAGGCAGGCAAGGGCATGGGAGGGCATTCAGGGTGCAGGCTCTGGGAGGCCAAGCTGAGACAGGGGGGTTGGGGTGTGGGAGGGGTTCGGACTGTGGGCTCTGGTTGGCGCTGATCTCAGGCGACTCCCAGGAAGTGGCTACATGTCCCTCCATCTCCTAGGTAGAGATGCAGACAGAGAGGTTCCATGTGCTGCCCCTGTCCCAAGCACTGGCTCCACAGCTCCCATTGGCCAGGAATGTGGTCAATGGGAGCTGTGGGAGAGGCACCTGTGAGCGAGGACAGCATGCAGAAGCTCCCTAATCCCTCCACCTAGGAGCTGGAGGGACATGTCACTGCTTTCTGGGAGCTGCCTGAGGTCAGCGCTGCCTGAAGCCCAAACCCTGAACCTCTTCCTGTGCCCCAACCCCCTGCCTCAGCTCAGAACCCCCTCCTGCACCCAAACTCCCTCCTGGAGCCCACACCCCCTCCTGCACCCCAACCTCCCAGCCTGGAGCCTCCTCCTGCACACGAAACCCCTCATCCCCAGCCCCACCCCACAGCCCCAGCCGGAGCCCTCACCCCCTCTCGCATCCTAACCCTCTGTCCCCACCCAATGCCCCCTCCTGCACCTCAGTCCCCTGGCCCAGCCCAATGAAAATGCATGAATGAGTGAGGATGTGGGAGCGTGAGCGACAGAGGAAGTGGGGATGGAGTGAGTGGGGGCAGGGCCTCAGAGAAGGGGTGGGGTAGGAGTGAGGCCTCAGGGTTGGGGCAGGGCAAGAGTGTTCAGTTTTCTGCAAATAGGAAGTTGGCAACCCTATACTACACTCTTGTTAAAAAGTGGGAGGGCAGAGCACTCCCACTTTTAAAAGTTGGGGAGCCATGCCCTCGATTCTCCCAGTTCCAGTGCCGCTGGGCCCCTGGGGTGTGGGAGATCCCAATGCTCTTTGTGTCCAGGGCCCCAATAAATCTTAATCCACATCTGTTTAACATTGAACATACTGGAATGATTGCATCGCTGTCCTCTACTGGAGAGAATCAGAACTGCTCTACTAGGGTTGCCAAGCCTCCAGGATTGGCCTGGAGTCTCCTGGAATCAGCATTGATCTCCCAGTGACTATTGAAAGCAATCCAGGAGATTTTAATAGGATATTCTAAGAAAATGATATTATGTCATGTTGGTGGGGGTGGGAAATCTCCCAGAATTGCTTCAGTCAGAGTTGGCAACCGTATGCTCTACTATGAGGCATAGACCCTGCAAAGTTAACAGAGATTTTCCTCTAGCTCCAGTGGTACAGGCTTGCGCTTTTTGGAGCAGGAAGATCTGAGTTCTATCCTAGCTGCTACCGTGAATTCTAAATGGCCATGGTGTGTAGCTTAGTGACAGCTGTGATGTAGACGTTATGCAAGGAACCCCAGCCTGTACCTTTCAGTCCCTGATGAGTGCATATCAATGCAGGGGAGGAGGGGTTTGTGCCACATGAGGACACAAATAAACAACTGTTTCTTTGGCTGTGAAAGCCACTGCTCCTTCTCTGGCCTGGCTGGAGGGTGAGGCAGGAGAGAGCCCCACTTTGTAGCAAGCTGTGTTTCCCTGGCTCACCTCATAGACAGAGGGGGCATGGGGAGTGGCAGGGACATGTTGTGGGACATGGCTGACTTAACATGGTGTGACAGCCATATCCACCAGTGAAAAGAGTCAGAGAAGCCTCTGCTTTGAGGAAAGGAATGGGGTGGGGAGGGAATTTACCATCCATAGCCTCACCTTTTTCCTCCTCACAGTACCAGATTTTCACCTACCAAGAGTATGTCAGATGTTAAAGGAGACAGACATCATGACATGACTGCTCTGAGTTCTTCCCCTGAGGGGTGAGAGCTCAGGGAGGGAAATCAGTACAGGCCAAGGCTGCAGTGCCTTTCCATTGCCAGCAGGGCCACTTTGATGGCCAAGTGCTCTCAGGAAGCATGTGTTGAGGTGGATGATGCAGAGATGGCAGATAAACAAAAGGACTAAAGAAGGGCTGAAAGGTTTTGACTAGACCCAAACTTCACCAAAAATCTGGGATGTCTGACCTAAGCCCAATGCCAAAACCTAGAGTAACCAAATGCTTAATGCCCTCATAGTGTGACTTAGCTAGATGAACCTGTGATTCAGCTGGACAGGAGCCGCAATCCCAAGAATGAAAATGGCCCAGAGTGTACCTGTATTGGTAAAAGATGGCAGTGTTCTGTAGCCGTGCAATCCAGACTCCTGGGTTCTAGTCTTGGCTCTGCCTCTGTCTTTGAGCAAGTCACTTCCTTTCTCTAATGCAGTCCAACAGGCAACTACTTGGAAGGACAGTATTGTAGTTAATGCATGAGACTGGGCTTCTGGGTCCTTTGCTTGGCTTTGCTGTGGGATCTTTGTGTCTTAGTTTCCACATCTGTACAACAAGAACAAGACCGATCTACATAGGGGGTTGAGAAGCTTAGTTAATGGAAAGTTTGTAAAGCACTTTGAGATCATCAGACAGAAGCACTCAGAGAAAGGCAAAATATTGTTATTTTTCTATTAGTATTACATCTCTTACCAAGACCCACAGTGCAATGATGAGCACTATTCTGAAAGGAAACAGGCATCACATCCAGCACCTATTCTCTTCCCTTCCACTTTGAGCTCTGATCCCATCTCTCCTTCTTTTCACCACAGTCCCCAGTCACTCCTGCCCTGACTTTCAACCCATCCCCTGCCTCTCATAGTTGTGAGATTATGTTTTTTGAATGCAGAAGCAGGCAGAGGTCAGATTGTTGCTGGACCCTGAACTGAGAATTCCCTGACTTTGTAAGTTTTGCAGTTCTCTGCTGCAATGGTGCACTAAACTGGGCTAGGGGATAAAGTCTCAGACTCCACTCTGCCTTGTGTGAAGAGTTTTTGCCCACACAGATTTCAGGGTCCTTGGAGGGATGGAGATCAGGAATCTCCGGTTAAACAGCCACCCCCGCCCCCTTGGACTACAGGAGAATCTTCATTAGCTAAAACAACGAGGAGTCCTTGTGGCACCTTAGAGACTAACACATTTATTTGAGCATAAGCTTTCGTGGTTCTAGCCCACGAAAACTTATGCCCAAATAAATGTGTTAGTCTCTAAGGTGCCACAAGGACTCCTCGTTGTTTTTGCTGATACAGACTAACACGGCTACCGCACTGAAACCTGTCCTCATTAGCTGTAATTGTATTTGGTCTTACCTCTCTCCCATCTAGAGGTCCCCACACTTATCTAAGCAAGGCAGATTCTATCTTGCAGAGGTGGGAGCTCTATGCACGCACATAGATTATATTACAGCTAATGAAGTTGCTTTGTTTGTTCTCTTGCTTAGAGGAATAAGTTAATGGCTCAGTATGGCCTTTAGCAATATTTGCTTTTGTTTATCAAATATTTATTTTGCAAGATAAATCCAGACAACAGGTGTCCACCAATGTTAAGGTTCTGAGGGGAGGGGCAATGCCCCACAGCACTAAATGGGTACAGAGATCTAGGCCAGCTTCTTCTCCTCCAGGCAGCATCCAGTGTTCATTCAATCCAGGTCAATGGTTTCCTCCTCTTTATTCCAAAACCATTTACCACAATGTGCTGATGGGACATTTGTCATTCCTTTTAAATGCCTAGGGTCCGACTCTCCCCTGCTCTGTTCCCTGTCTTGTCATCTACACCTGGGCAAAGTGGCTCTAAAATGTCACCAGCTCAGAATTCTCCCCTCACTTTGCACAAGTGTAACTAATGACACCAGATGCAAGGCAGGGGAGACCCAGGCCCAGTGCAATGTGCATGGATGGGAGAGAACAGGAGTTCTGGGGTTCAGGGTGACAGGTGACCCAAATGGCTGTGTCTTGCTCTAACCTCCTGTTCTGACAAAGGACCTTTAACAGGTCACCGTCCCTTCACTCTGCTCTTCAGCTTCATGACATAGGGTTTGGTCCAGTGCACATGGTGCATTGCCTTTGTGAAAGAGATCCAGGTTTCTCTCAGGGCTATCCTTTGACACTGGTCCATGTGGCCCATTTGAACTCTCCCCATCCACCCAGACACCATAGTCATCAAAAGATTCCTGGGCTATGTTTTCCTCCCAGGTAGCAGCTCTACCTATCTGCGCCCCCTTTGGTTTGATACATTGAAGAGGCCATTTGGGGGAATACATAGGATACTCTCTTCTTCCCCTCCCCTTCACTTCCACATCAGCCTCCCTAACTCTGGCCCTGGCTGAGGAGAGCTGAACTTCCCCACAGCTCCCTACCCGTGAGGCTTGAGCTTTGTGCCATAGGGATGTGCCATGCCCTGAGGAGCTCAGTACTGAGTCTGGGGTCCTAGTCCCCATATCCAGCAGCCTTGAAGAGTCTGCCCTTCCCTGCACAGTATCAGAGTGGACGCCACCCACGAAACAGAGGAGGGCCCACACCAGAACCCTAGATTGCTGACACCACCAGCTATGGAAAGTCCGGATCCAGGAAGAGCAAAAGAGCAGCTAGGCGATGGAGCAATTGGATGGGAGAGGTGCAGGAGGCAGAAAAGATGGTGGAGATGCAAGAAGCAGGTAGTAAGGGCCAAGAAGAGCAGGTAGGCAGTAAGATCTTTGAGGCAGGGGCCATCGCTTTGTTATGTATTTGTATGCTGCCCAGCACAGAGGTGGTCACTGCTCCATGACTGGGGACCTTAGGCACTTCCATAATACAAATGTAATCCTTCTGCCCAGTAGAGTTTACAGTGACAAGGACCAAATTCAATATCTAGGGTTTCCCTTTAACAATACAGAACAGACCTAGCTCAAGTCCCCACCCCGTAATCTGGAAACATTAAACACCACCCCTGGGTGCTTCTAAGAAGCAATACTCGCAAGCACTGAGTCTGTGCATAGCAAAGAAAACTTTTAATAGAAAGGAAAAAGGTACCCAGCATTAATTTGGGAAGACACCACAACCACGATTCGAAAGCATATGACAATGAGCAACTACCTACCCCAGAGTACACTGGGCAGTGTCCTTTACCTCAGTTTTGCAGCTTGCAATGTGAAAGTCCAACAAACAAATGTTCCTTTAACGCACCACACCCCCCTCCCTCTACTGCACCCCACTCACAGTTATTGTCCTTTGTCAGTGAAGACTCAGAGTGCAGAGGTGTATTCATGTGAATTCACCTCCTACCATACGTGGTTGGGAAGGCATCGAGTAATGCCTCAGCTACTGCAGCCCCCATGCAAGTGGCTCTCAGTTGCCGCTCTTCACTCCCCTGTCGCTGCCCCCTAGTGCTGCTGTTGGCCACTACCACTCTCTGCTGCTGCTAGATGCCATCCCACTGCCACCACCTCGTCCTATGATGTCACTTTCTGAAGTTCCAGCACTTAATCTAGCTCTCAGCAACCTCACTGCTAATGCCAGTTCTTTCACTGTGATTACAGCTCTAGTGAGCACTGAACAAACCAAGGACATTCAACTGAGTCTTTTCAGTCCTAACCTTAAACAGCAGAGAAGGCTCAGTTAGTGCGTAGGACTCCTCAGGCTACTCCTAGGGGAATTCTGCACCACTGTGCATGCACAGAATTTATGTCCTCTGCAAATTTATTTGCTTCCCCCAAAGAAACATGGCTTTCTGATAGGGAAGCGAAGGGAAGCCACGGGAGTGACCCATCCCAGCAATATGTTTCAGATGCCCAGGGCAGCCGGCAGAGAGGTAAATCACTGTGGGGGAAGGGGTGGGACTGGGGAAGACTCAGCTGGTGGCTCCTACCGATTTTGCTGGGCTCAGCTGCTAGTCCTAGCTGGGCTGGGGAGGATGCAAGACTTCCTCTTCCCCTGCCTGGCATTCAGGGCTGGGTCACACCGACCTATAGATTTCTCCCCTGGCTGCAGGAAGCTCTGCAAACTCCCCCCCCCCACCCCCTCCGCCACTTCTTGCACTCATCCCTCTTCAGCTGCAGGGGGAGGGATCCCTGTACAAGGAGCTGCTCCCACATCCATCCAACCTCTGTGCATCCAGACTCCCTCATACCTAGACCTTCTGCCAAGCCTCACTGCCCTCAGAACCCACCCGCAATGACCCTCATTCCCCCTGCACCTGGACCACCCCAATGAGCCACCTGCACTGGATCCGCACCTGACCAAGTCCCAGCCAGCTGCACCTGGATCCCCACCCCACTGAGCCCCACTCCCACAGCATCTGGACAGCCCACTGAGCCCCCCACACCCAGACCCCCCCTTCCAAGCTCTATCTCCCCCCACCCAGACCCCACAATTAGCACCAACCACCTTCATCTGGACATCCCCCAGAGTCTCATTACTGTTGCACCCAGAACCCCCCCAACAAACCTCTATGTATCCACATCCCCCTTGCACTCGGATCTCCCCCTGAGCCACCCACACCCAGATTGCCCCACACAGAACCTTCTCAACCCACACCTGGATCCCCACACACTAAGCCCCTCCACACTTGGATCCTGCCTTGCTGAGCCTGCCTGCCCACACCTGGTGTACCAGGCACAGAGGGGCCTGGTCCTTGTGCTGTGTCAGGCTTGGGTACAGCCTCACCATTGAGTCTATGTCCTGGGGGGTGGGGGCACTGCACAGTGATCTCCCACCTCTGTGCAGCCAGTGGCCTATCCTCCTCAGTGCCATGCTGAAGCCTCCACATTTATTTGACAAATAAAATTTGCAGAATTTTTAAATATCATGAACAGAATTTTTAGGCACCAAGTGCCCTCACAAGTGATAGCTAGGCAGGCCCACCTCCCAAAGGCCCCCCACCCTTTTCTCCTTCAGTGGGTGTTGGCATCCCTACCTCCTGCTTAGTGAGTTAGGTTCTGTTTAGGGTGACCCACTCAATCAGGGCAGGCTGAGCACAGTTCTGCTGCCCTTTACTCATGCAATAAGGATAACAACATTTCATTACCCCTGCACTTGTAACCCAACACCTGCCAAAACTGATCACTTTGACAAAGCAGGTCCTTCTGGCAGAGTAGGTGTGTTTATGCAAATACTGTCTGGTCCTGAAGCCATTTCCTCCCAGCTCATCACTCGATGTCAGGGGAAAGCTCATTCAGACCTGACTTACACAAATAATAAATAATGATAATTAATAATAGGTTGGGGGAGATGCAAGAGTGGCAGGGTAGAGCAGGCAGCAGGATGAAGGATAGCAGTGGGGAGATAAAATTCCCCTGGTTCTGTGGCCACCCTGTGCATGCACATCCCCTGCTGTGCCTTTCTCTGGGCTGCTCATTCACTGAGGTCTAAGCAGTCATACAGAGAAGATCCTGAGGAATGGAGCAGGCTGAGCAGTTTCAATTAGCGCTCAAGGCTGAGCAGCCCTATCAGTACCAGCACTTTACAGGACAGTAAAAACCTTCAGATTCCTTCCCATCTCTGGGCCTGACTTTCCCCAGCATCTGATTGTTCCTCCCAGCACCAGTCAGTGTAGGACTCAGGAGATTTAAAAGAGACTTGTCCCATGGCAATTGATCCGTCCCCAGCTGTCCTGTTCACAGCTGATCAGCACGAGAGGAATAGTTGCTGGGTGCAGCTAGTTTACATGGTGTACAAGTTACCTTGCTCCACCAGGGGAGGGTACACTCTCATCTCAACCTGCATTCTGGGGTCAGGACCTGGAGCTGGGCTCTTTGCCAGGAGACCCTTTCTACTACCACAGAAGGATTGACCCAGAAAAGGCCTGAGCCTGCCTGAGGAATGATTGCTCTGGAAGCCAGGAGCCTTAGCTGTTTTGTCAGCCAGGATGGGAAATGTTTTCACACAACACCCCATACCCCCCACCCCAGCAGCTGAGGGGAAAAAAATGGAATAAATAAATAAATAACACCCCCCCCCCCAGTCAACCAATCAGGAAAGGAACAAAAAAAATGGTGGGGGTGTGTACTGCAATGGGACTGTGCCCCCTGAAGTTGGTGCCCACCCCTAGAACCGGCCCTGCTGCTGGCAGCCCAGTGCTGGAGGCAGCTGTACAGGAGGGCTATTCATTTATTTCTGGCATGGCCAGCAGTAGAGCTGCGAGGGAGTGGTGTGGAATCTGCCTCCAGCCACCTGCCAAATGAGAATAGCAGAACATTAGCCAGATAACTTTGTAATTTTGCTTTGAAAATTCTCCCCTATTGGCACCAGGGGAAGGAGGGAGAGACAGGCTGCCCATGGGCTCTGACATGAAAGAACACAACTATCTGCTGCTCTCTGCAAAGGCTTCTCAGGAGAGGAAAGAGTGCCAGGAGAAGGGAGAGAAGGAAAGAGGAACTGGTGACTGTGGGAGGGAAGGAGAGAATTGTTATTAGTGCTGCTGGGTGTGTCTGTGTGTTGCACCTATGCTGTTCATGGAGCTCCGGTATTACCTGCACCAGAAAAGCGTGCTGATTCAGCAGACCTCAACGTTAATCATAAGGACCACAGGCTCAGTTTGGTGGTGAAGATTTATTGTTCAATCATTACAAGTAAACTAACCATGGGCAGCGGGAGGCATAGGCTGGGGGAGGCTTTGCCTCCCCAAACAGCCAGATGTGACCCCACCCCCTGCCATGACTACTCCCTGCAGCAGTGTGCAGCTAGTGCTCTGCTGGGGCTAGAGCTGCCCACCTTCCCACACTCCGTTGCTGGGCAGGCTGGGGCTGCGCACTGCCTGCCCTCCTGGCACTTCTTTGGGGCTAAGGGGCTCGCTGTGGGACTGGGCTGGTGGGTGGGGTGGCTCTGGGCTCTGGCAGGGATGCAAAAAGGGGGGCTCAGCTCTGGTGGGGAGCAGAAAGGGCAGGGCTTCAGGCAGAAGGGGTGGGGCTGGGGGCTAGTCTCCCCCAGCTGGTGGTTCATGCACCGCCCATGATGCATGTATGCCCACAACAAGGTACCAGCTCAGTCAGTGTTATCCCATCCCCTAGGCCAATACAAAGTTGCTCCTTCTATGACTTCTTCTTTTCTACATTGAAACAAATAGGTTACATATGACACTTCAGATGTTGTAGTTACCACCCTTCTACCTTGCACCTGCTAGTTCAAACACAACATCCTTATCCGTTATCCTTCTTATCTTTGTGAGGGGTCAGTGTGTTTCTGTACCATCTCTAAGGGCGTTTCCCTAGCTACTTGAAAACTCTGTGTGTTTCCATACTATCCTCTCAGGTCAGGAATGTGCTCACTTGGTTAGCTGACACCCACTATTGTTATTCTAACACGTCCTGCTTCAGTTCACCGCCTTTGGTTCACACTGCTAGCCATGCCTAGGGCACCAGCAAGGCCTACAAGAGTGAGATAGGGCTTGAGAGAGGGAATGAGAAGGCATAAGAAAGGGGAAGAGAGTGAGACAGGCAGGGTGACAGAAAGAGGGATGAAAAGGGCAAGCAGTAAGGGAGAGTGGGTGCAGTACTAGCCTGTGTAATGGCACCATGTGGTAAATGGACCTTGCACTGTAGCTGGCAAGTAGAGAGTTAAAGCTGAATACAGACAGAAACCCCTGCAAAGGCTGCCAGAGAGAGGCACCACCCCTCAGCAAGGCCTAATGGAGCAGTACAGGCTTTTGGCAGAGAGGCAGGAGGCACCTCTTCTCCTTTGGAAGAATAATCAGCATTGGTGTGGAAGGGTCTGGTAGGAAGCCCTGACCCTGTTATAGTGGGGCCTTTGGGCTGCAGGCAACCTTTATTTCAATCTCTAACCTGGGGAAAACATCAACATTTGCTAAACTAGGACCTCAGACTCCTAGATTCTATTCCAGGCTGTGCCCCTGACACTTCCTGTAGTTCTCCTTCTTATGCCTGCAGGGATAAGTGTCCCCCACCACCCCCTCCAGCAGGCGTGTGTGTGACAACGCCAGTAAAGGCCTCAAAAGGGAGGCACCAGAACAGGGACTGAGTTGTGCCTGTCTGGCATCTGAATTCAGACCCAACTGCATAGCTTCCTCTTTCTAGCCATCGTTGCACCACCTGGCCTGTTACCAGCAGAGCTCGCGTACTCATACAGTCCAGTCAATTGCCCCCTCCAGAGCAAGGGAATTTGTGCAGCACTGCTAGTGCTGCTGAGCCCCTTCCTGTGCTGTCATGCAATAAGAGCAGGATGTACCTCCAACAAAGGGGTAGCCCAGCAGGGGAGATGGATTGACCAGGGTGCTGCCTTCTGTGCAAGTGCAAATGGCTCTGGAGCAGACCACACTGTGCAGGACGCTACTATTCTGCGCTCTTCTCTACACTCTTCTTGCTCTCTGCCCCCGGGGCCATGCCCAGCCAGGGCTAAGTTTTAAATATAAAACAGAGATAAAGCTACACCTCCCAAACTCTGCATACAGCCCTCACTCCTCCCATCACTGGATATTTTATAGCCCCTACTTTGCACTAAAAGCCCTTCTGATCTTTTCCTCCATGTTCAGATAACTCCAAAAGAGGATAACAGACAGGGCTTTCCTTCAAACATCTTCCTCCTTCTCCCCTAACTTGCCTAAAAGGGTCCTGGCCGAAGCAGACTGAATTTCAGCCTGAAAGGTGATTGCAGGGGAAAGTTGTAAGCTACAGAGAAGCAGGTCTTAGCTATACAAGGCCTGACTCAATTGTCATTTACATTAGGGTAGTTCCATTGGTTTCAATGGTTTACCCTTATTTCCTCCCAGTATAAGCTGGAAGAGAATCAGAGCCTATGGTTGCTACCGGATCCAGTGTTTCTGGGAACAATTGTCGCCGTTTTGTCAGGACAATTCCACACCCCACAAACACTGTGGCTTATAGAATGTTTGTGGGGCCTGCAATCTTTTTCCAAGAGAACCCACGAAACCCTTTCTTGCATTGCAAGCAGACATTTTTGAATGCAATTTGATGCATCACCCCATTGTGTTGCAAACTTACGACAGCCCTTATTTTTCTCATTATGTATGGCAATACTCGAGAAGAGTTCTAGGCCTTTTACAGGCATCTAGTTATTCAGATTCCATTCCTGAAAACTTTGCAGTCTAAGGTCCCAGTTCTGTAATCAAGTCTGCTAGGGCTGAAGAATCCATCTCTGGGGATTTGAATGCGGGATCGAGGCTTAAGTAGAAAAAGAACAGGCAAGGGACAGGAGCAAGGTTGCAGAAACAGGATGAAATGACTGAGGTGAAGGTCATCATGTGGTTTGTTGGGGGCCACACTTATTGTATGTTTTTCTTTTTGTCCATCCCATGTTTCCCACCCAATCCTCGCCCACTCATAAATGTTATGATATTTATTTATGACAGTCCTATTGGAGAAACAAAGAAAAGGTAAACACCCTGGATTTAAATGAAAGAGCCTTTTCAGATATCACTTCAGCACTGCCCAGCGTGATGCTGGAATATAGCTGTGAATTAATGGAATTGAACCATTTTTTCTACCAAAACTGTATATATTACTGTTGAGTTGCTCCATTTCCTTCCTAAATGCGTGGTGCAGAGTTCTTGCAGGTGGAATTTAATGTGAAATAAAAAGTCAGACCTGCTATATTTAGCAGCTGCATTTTGTCACATTTACTTACTAAAAATACCTAAATGCACTCATTTTAGCGTAGAGGGGGGAAAAAAATCAGCATTTCTGCCTTTTATCATCCTGGTGATCAGAGAGATAGAAAATTGCAATTTGAGATTCCTTGATAGTTGCCTGCAACATGTAAAGCTCTCAGATTTCTGTGTCTGCAGAAGAACGTAGGGAACCCAGTCAACCAGGCTGGATTAAATTAACGGGAGGAAATCTGGTCTAGCATTTAACACAGGAGATATGGACTCAGACTTCCGGGGTTCTATTCATACCTCTACTGCTGACTAATGGTAGACAAGCCACTATGCCTTTCTCTGATTTTGTTTATCCATTGGCAAAATGGGAATAGTAGCACTTCCCTGCTTCACAGAGAGAAGTTTAATTCACTGATGTGAAGTGCCATGAGGCCAGGGTTTAAAATGCTGAGCTGTACCCATTCAGCTGCTCTCTCAGATACAGCCTGAGTCTGCAGTTTGAGCCAGTCCCTTGTGATCAATGGTGATAAGTCTAAAGAAAAGCTGTGCCTCTAAGGCTTAGTTCCACACACACCCCTCCGCATGCCTCCTTCATGCTCTTTCCACAAACAGTGAAAATTTTGCAATTTTCACATGTGCCAGTTCCATTCCACTATAACACTTAAATTCCTAAATCAGGGATCGGCAACCTTTGGCACGCGGCTCGCCAGGGTAAGCACCCTGGCGGGCCAGGCCAGTTTTTTTACCTGCCGCATCCGCAGGTTCGGCTGATCGTGGCTCCCACTGGCCACGGTTCACTGCTCCAGGCCGATGGGGGTGGCAGAAAGCTGTGGCCAACACATCCCTCTGCCCAAGCCACTTCCCACAGCCCCCATTGGCCCGGAGTGGCAAACCGCGGCCAGTGGGAGCAGCGATCAGCTGAACCTGCGGATGTGGCAGGTAAACAAACCGGCCCAGCCCACCACGGCCCTTACCCTGGCAAGCTGCGTGCCAAAGGTTGCCAATCCCTGTCCTAGATAAATCACACACAGATTCATGGATTCCTAGACAAAAAGAGACCATTGTGAGCATCTAGTCTGACCGCCTCCATAGCACAGGCCACAGAACTTCCCCCAAAATAATTTCAAGAGCGTAACGTTTAGAAAAACATCCAATCTTGACTGCTGTCACCTGGGGAACAGGAACTAGAGCTATAGCCTTTCAACTCCAAAACCAAAGGCCATTACCACTTACACTAAACAGGAACTCTCTTAGTTACTACTTGCAGCAGCTCTCTTACTCCTGCAGGCAGAGCCACTAGTGCTCTACAGTACATTACACCAGTGCTGTCCTGCAATCCCCATCCCCACCCCTCCATCTTCATCCCAATAACACCTGCTAGGAAAAATATTTGAATTCCAAAGCTCGTTAGCCTGTGTAGGCTCAAGAGTGAAGAGAATAATAACTTAAAAAACAAAAGACCATCTTTGTGGGAGCCTCATGAAAACTCTTGTACTTTAAATCTAAAGCTTCTGTCCAATAAACTGTAAAGTCAAGACTTAAAGATAATAAAAAACCAGGAGCCAATACCATTCTCAATGATTCAAAGCATTGGATCAATGGCAATTAATGTCCGTAACAGTTTTATTTTAAATCAATTCCCCTCTGGCTCTGTTTAGCAAGCAGAGGACGAGGGAACTCCCTGCATAAATAACTGGGATTGCAAAAAGTCGGGTTGAGCAGGAAGGCAGAGAGCCATTATGCCAGCATGCTGAGTGGGTGCGTGCAGGCAGACAGCATGCTTGGAAAGCCTTACCCCACTGTGTTCTCAGCTGGGTGCTGCTGTGCTTCCAAAGTGCAGGACAGATTAGGCGGGGAGGAGGCATGAATTTGAGATGTGTAAACTCCAAAGAGGGAGATGTACCCAAGGGGTGTAACTAGGAGAAATGAGATGGAACTGAATGAAGAAAAATGATATGTTGAATATGTAGAAACCCTTCCTATTATTGAGATTAACATGGGGGTAGGGACATGCACACACCCCAGCATGCTGCTGCCCAGACCTAGAGTGAGCCCCTCTAGGGTGAGAGGACAGCTCGCGCTCCGCGGCCCATTCAGTCCACCAATAAGTGGGACAATTAGTGCCTATTCTGCAATTAGCCCAGCCCAGCTGCTAGCAGACAGGCTAGCTATTTTGACAGTAATAAAGTCTTCACAAGGCGCTGCCTGCTGGGTCCAATTTTCCCAGCTCTGTCCTGTGAGGGCTCCGATGCTCGAGTTGTCTTCATGTTCCTCAACAAAATCCCCACTGTCAACACATGACTGTCAACCCCTGGGGCCATGATGTGGCTCCACCGCAGGACAAGGGAGGAAAGGCAGTGCTGCTGCTTATCCCTCAAGGGGCATTGCAGCTGAGGTGGGGTTGGGGGAAGGGATTGTTTCAGTGCTGATTTAGCTTGGCCTTTCTCTATCTTGCAAGAGTCCAATACTGCAAAGTGCTCTGCACCCTCATCTCTGATTGGAGTCAGTGGGAGTTGAGGTCTCTCACCACTTTGCAGGTTCAGCCCCCCTGTGAGGTGGGTGTGGAGAGTTATTTCTAGCTGGAGTTAGACATAAACAGAGCCCTCACAGCCAGCCTGCTGCCTAGCTCCTACTGTGCTTTGCTGCATGCTGTTTGGAAAGAGGTCATTCCCGGTAGACGGGGCGATCCCTCCTTCAGAGCCCCCAGCCCAAGCGCCATAGTCCTGGGAGCTGTTTCTCAGAACAGGTTCTTTACTAAGGGAGGCTGCAACGGTAAGGGATACTTGTAGTGGCTAGACAAAGTCTACCTTTGTCTGTCATGGCATCCTCCGCCATCCTTTTGCCCACGGCTTCACTCAGCGATGCGCCCGACTCTGGCTGTGCCCCTGCTGCTCAAGTTAATTACAGTAATTATACCTGAGAGCCTCGTCTCCAGTTCCTTTTTGTTGCCATTTGCCTGCCCGCTCATTTGCAAATCTAATCATTCAGTGGAGTGTTTAAAAGAGAGGGGGGTGGAGAAGGCAAGGAAAATGGAAAGAACATGTCGTTTTTGCAGCAGCAACTCAGCAGAAATCCAGGAGCATTTGAGTGGCACCAGGTATTTTATCTATCACTCCTGAGCGAGGCAGATTTGACTCTCCAGTCAGAGGGAAGGACCCCTGATCCACCCCAGCCAGCCAGGTCAGGCAGGAAGAGAAGAAAATGTTTGATCTGGTCAGCGTGGGCATTTGACAAAAGGACTCTGGTGCTGAATCCACACTACAGCCCACTAGATGGCCGGTTCTTTAGTGTGCAGGCCAAAGAGCTTGTGGACTTTTCTGTGCCCACAATGCCCATAGTGCATGAGTCAGGGCAGTGCATGCCCACAGATACACACAGTGAGAAACCCAGCATCTGCACATGCACTTCTCAGTAGTTGGACCTTTATGGCTTTTTGTGTGGATTTTCTACTGCATTGACAACCATGGAGACTGAGGGTATGTCTACACTGCAATCAAGAAGTGTGACCGCAGCATGTGTAGACATACCCAAGCTAGCTTTGATGTACAAAAACCTGAGAATTACAAAAAACAGAGTTACGAACTGACCAGTCAACCACACCTCTTTTGGAATCAGAAGTACACAATCAGGTAGCAGCAGAGACAAAATAAATACATACATACAGTACAGTGTTGTGTTAAATGTAAACTACTAAAAAATAATGGGAAAGCAACATTTTTCTTCTGCATAGTAAAGTTTCAAAGCTGTATTAAGTCAATGTTCAGTTGTAAACTTTTGAAAGAACCACCATAATGTTTTGTTCAGAGTTATGAACATTTCAGAGTGACGAACAACTCCATTCCTGAGGTGTTCGGAATTCGGGAGTTCTACTGTAGCTAGATCAAAACTAGCATGAACTGAAGCTGTGGCTTCATTACTATTGTTTGTTACTTAAGTTAGCTTTGATCTAGCTAAATCAACACTAGCTCACATATGTCTGTGTTTGCTTCAATCCCACCTCCCAGCTGTAGCACAGACAAACACTAAAGGCACATCTTTAGGGACAGAGCATGGGCAGTAGCAATGTAAGCTTCCTCCACCAGTACACCGCAACCCTGACCTGGAGGGGCCCTCATCTAGAGGTGAGAGAGCAGGTCAGTTTTTCTGTCTCACAAGCATGGATTTGAGTCAACCTTTTGGAGAGGGAGGGAAACCCTAGAACAAAAAGGGTTAGATAAAATTCCATTAACTCTCTTAAGCCTTAGCCTTTCTGAGGCCCTGACCAGAATGAGCCTGGCAAAGGTCCCAGGCCTTTGGAGAGATCTTCAGCTGCAGGAGAAGGGGACGTTAGCTCATCCTGAAATCTCTGGGTTCTTCCCCATGGTTATGGGTCCACCCTGCATCCCATAAGCTCGAATGAAGTACAGACAAAGAGCCATACAGTTTATTTTGACCTGAAATGTTCCAGGGCAGAAAGTTGAAGCAGTGGACTTTTGTTGTTACCTCCAGGTACGTCTCAGGGCACAGTGCAGCCACAGCCCAACAGAGAGCTGCAAATGGCAGAAATAAAGTGGTAACAGAATCCTGAGACCTAGAGAGAAAGGGACAGTGAGGCAAGAGATGGTGTCTGTGTGTGGGAAACAGCAGTGCCTCCAGATCTGCAGTTATATAAAATCGGAACCTATCTATGATCCCCAGTTTCTGAAACCAGGTCATTTAAGTTGGTCATTTTTGTTGACCCATATGAAACCCACCCACTTGTGCCATGTGCAAAACAAGGGCATAGCTAAGGGCCGGGCAGAATAATTTCACTCCTACGCCGTCATCCTCCCTGTGATAGATGTGAGTCCTGGGACATGTCAGGCATTTCAAAACTCTATTGAGATGTGCCAGACAGGCATGGATTTTGGGGACTGTACAAGAGTTCGCCGGGGCTCGATCCTCTCCGGGGCGGTGGGGAGCCACACCGGCTCACTACACACAGTTGGTCCCGGGGAATTAGTCCGGCTGGGGGCGGGGGTCTCCGTTGGTAGCCCTTGCTGTAGCTGGCCGAAATGTTGTTAGCCTAGCCCTGGTTCAGGGTGGGGCAACCACATTAAGTAAAGAGCTCAGGCCCCCAGGCAGGGGCTGAGCAGTAACAATAGTATTAAGCCCAGGCCCTAGGTCAGGGCAGGGCAACAAACACTGAGTCATGGGGCTCAGGCCCTCAGGAAGGGCTGAGCAGTAACTACACCAGTATGCATCCCAGGCCCTAGGTCAGGGCGGGGCAGCAAATGCTGGGTCAGGGGCTCAGGCCCTCAGGCAGGGCTGAGCAGTAACAACAGGCTCCAGGAGTTGGGTGGCAGGGGGGACGCAGGCCCTCCCACTCCACTGCATCCCAGCCCGAGGCCCTAGCAGCAGCCAAAGATCCGCTGCTTAGTCAGTGGGGATCCTGGCTGCAACACACCGACATAAGCTCTGGTAGTGCTGCAGCCAGACTGGGGTCAGCTGCCCCTGGGCTACTTCCACACTCCCCCTCTGGCCCTACCTGGGTCCTGGTGTTGGCCTCTGGGGGATCCAGGAGCATGGGTTCTTCGGGCAGGGGTTGGTCGGCAGGCCTGGCAACTCCTCCGGATAGTGGGCGCAGGGCAGGCCCAGCCAATCTAGGCGGCTGCCTTGGGCCACAGGGGTTTCCCAGTCACGGGCTCTGCTAGGAACATCTGCTCTCTCCAGTGGCTGGGCTTCTACTGAGCTCCGAGGGCCGGCCTTTATAGTTCCAGGTCGCTGCCTGACCCTCTGAGGGGCGGGCTCAGAGCTCCCTAGCTCCGCCCACTCCAGCATCCGGATGGGCTCTTCCCCCTCTGGGGCAGTGGGGAGCCACACTGGCTCACTACAGGACAATAAGTGTTAAGTGGGGGAATCCTTGGGCAGTGATTAATGCAAAGTCGATAACTCAGCTTATGCACAAACCCAGCCTTTTGAAGCTACTCCCTGAGGAGAGGGTCACTGACTGGTGATTACCTGTTCCCAGAAATGGGAGACCAAAGGCCAAGCTGTATAAAGAAACAGCTGAGCTATCCAGTCAGGGTTCTGGTTCCTGATCTAAAAAACTGGCATGGACTTGTAACCCAAGGGGCAAACCCGGCTGTGGGGTTTTAAAGACAGACACTTATATAGCCCTGCGTTGGAGTTTGAGGCAACATCTGGTAAGCTTTTAGCAGTTGCATAGGTTCTGTTATGTTTTCTCTGTAATGCTGTTACTCTAAGAATAAATGCCGTTTACTTTGTGAAGGCTGGCTGGTAACTGCTGTACACTGTTATAGCCCCTGGAGAGAGGTTCACTCCAGGTGCTGGACCCCAGTCAGACATGCTGGGGAAACCACAGTGAGGGGCAGAGGGACTGTAAGCCTAAATCTTCAGTGTGGAGGGAGAGAGGTAGGTCCCTGCCTAACAGAGGTAACAGCTGGGAGCCAGAAACCTTAAGAGTGTCCCCTCGAAGAAGACTGGGAATGGGGTCAAAAGTGCAGTTAACCCTGAAACTGTGACACTCCCAAACCAATAGCTTTTTTCAAGAGAACTTGTACTGGAGAATGGTGCCGCATTAACCCCTGAAGGCTGACACCTTCTCTCTGGCCTCAGAATGGGTGTCGCCCAAGCAAGCTCCCCACCAGGATGTCCTGGGTTATGAGGGTACAAGATTTATTTTAGGCAAAGAATCAGTTATTGGTGCAAACTGAAGTGCAGGAATCAATACATTGAACACAAGGGGCCCTTCAGGGTAGGAATAATTCCAAACTTCAGTGGGTAACACTCAACCCATCACAAAATACTCTTTACCAGCAGTGCAAGTGGGCAACCTAAGATACTAGGACTGAAAGGCAAATCCAGTGCAGATGGGATGGAATTGTAAGGGAGAGGGTGTTAGTTACACATTAGTAACTGGGTATGGGCCTAGATCTCCCCTGTCTTGTGCCTGCTGGAGGCATTCACACCTGTGCGGACTGGGTGTAAAGTTGGGATAAGCGAGGGGACAATTCAGATCTCTTAGCATTTTACACACACAGCACAGGTTTGAATGACAACAAAAGGCTGGGAAGGATCAGGCCCTGTGAGCTTATGTGTGACATCCTTTGTGATACCAGGTGCTACAGAGGGATAAGATATTATCTGTAACTAATACTATTTGTATTGGGGTAGCACCAAGGTGCCCCACTCACAGACTAGGACCTCCTTGTGAGAGGTGCTATATAAACAGAATGAAAAGATGCTTCAGAAGTAACATTTGCAGCTCTGGCCCTGAACAGAAATTGTTCATGAGGACAAAGAGTGAGTCTTCAATGCCTAGTGACTGACATCTCCAGCAGTGTTGGGCATAGTAGCCTTTGGGTACTGCAGACATGTATATCTAGCTGTCCTCCTAAGGGTATGTCTACGCTACCCGCCGGATCGACGGGTAGTGATCGATCTGTTGGGAATTGATGTATCGTGTCTCATCTAGTTGCAATACATCAATCCCCGAATGTGCTCCCCGTCGACTCCAGAACTCCACCAGGGCGAGAGGCGGAAGTGGAGTCGACGGGGGAATGGCGGCCATCGATCCCACGCCGCAAGGATACGAAGCAAGTCAATCTAAGTAGATCTAAGATACGTCAACTTCAGCTACGCTATTCTTGTAGCTGAAGTTGCGTATCTTAGATCGATCTCCACCTCCCCCCCCCCGCAGCATAGACCAGGCCTTAGCATCAATTAGGTTAGTAGTCTGGCATATGGCATGCCAATATCTTGAAGAAATCACTAGTGAGTTCTGAAACCCAACCCTCTTTACCTAGGCTCCAGAGCCTGAGCTCCAGCCCAAGCCATGACTTCAAAGCGCTGGCTATACAGATATTGTGAGAGAGTGCTCAAGCCCTGCTAACCCAAATCTGTCACCCCAGGCTGGGAGGCTTGTTGCTATGGGCTGTGTATACACACCCACAGACCTACTGTGAATTCGCAGGGACTGGGCAGCAGGAAAACAATGCCATGGAAAGTGGGCATTCCCTCAGCTATACTACAATCCCTCCTGTATATGGACACAGCTGCCAAGCCTCCTGTATGGGCTTCTTTTGGGGAGGGGAGAGAACTAGTTTACAATGCTCAGAGACAAAGCACTCTCCCCTCCAGTGGTCTCCAGCAGAAATCCCGTGGGTTTTCTTCCTCGGCCCCTGGAGGTAGATGACAAGAGCTCAATGGGGATCTTGAATTTAATTCTAATTGTCACTTTCTGGTTGTTTACAAACTATTCTCAAATATCAGACATCTCCATACCCTGCTTATGCCTTTCCAATCTGGAAACGTTAGGGTTTTGGTCGTTCCTTGTGGTTCTACAGGGCTTTGAAATTAACATCAAAAAATGCCATATTCATTTCCTTCTCAGTGAAGCAGCATCTCCAGTCACAGCAGCACAGCTTTGGGAACAGATTTAGGTTAGTTAACAGATGCACAAAAGCACAGCTGAGGGAACAAAGATGACATTTTTTAGTAGACCCTATATAAAGGCATTGCTATTTTGCAGGTCCTATATGACTTGAAAGAATATTCTGCAAGAGACAGATGGACAACAGGACCATGTGCTGCCTCCTCAGAATCAAGACACAAGATGTCACTCTAAGGTTGGTTAGGTTTCTGAAGTCGACAGGCAAGGATCCATTGGTGATGGCTCCTATAGGAACTAATGACGTTGCAAAGTGGGCTAGCTCGCAGACAGTAGATAACTTCAGGGAACTTGAAAACATGCTGAAGAAAAGAATGTCCAAGTGATCTTTTCTGAGATCCTTCCTGCCCACAAGTGAAGGAAAACAGAAGGCAGAAGATTCTGGAAGTGAACTGTTGGCTAGGTAAGTGGTGTAGGGTGGAAGGTTTTGGTTTTGTGGAACATTGGTCCACCTTTTGTGGGGAGAGAGAGCAGTATGGTTTGGATGGCCTCCACCTCAGTAGAAGGGGGACGACTCTCCTTGGGTCAGTCTGGCTAAGGTAATCAGGAGAGGATTAAACTAACAGCAAAAGGGGAGGGTAAAAAGAAGGAAGACATGAGCACTCAGCATAAAATCATGATGTTTGAAATAAAATTAATCAAGGAACCAAAGCACATGAAGAGAATAAATTCTAGAACTGCCTATACAACAATGCTAGGAGTCTCGATAACAAACAAGAGGAATTGGAATTGCTCAGTTTTGAGCATAAATATGCTCTAGTTGGTATTACTGAAATCTGGTGGGATAATTTGGATGACTGGAACGTTAAAATCAATGGTTATAACCTATTTAGAAAGGATTGAGTGGGAAAAAGGGGAGGGGGAGTGGCATTCTATGTCAAAAATAGCATTACCTGTTTCCAAGTCACTGATAACTTGGAAGAAAATGATCTTGAATGGTTATGAATCAATGTCCTTCCAGATAAAGCACAAAATGAGGTATTAGTTTGTGTCTGCCACAGACCACCAAAGCACACTAGGGAACAGGATGATCACCTCCTTACGTACCTATCTATAATGTATAGGGAAAATTGTGTGATCATGGGGACTTCAATTTGAGTGACATATGCTCCACATCTCATGCTGCCAGTACTAAAATATCCTTGGAATTTGTAAACATTAGAGATGATGATTTGCTAACTCAAAAAGTCTTACAACCAACATGAGGAAATTCTTTATTTATAAGAGGAATTGTTCACAGAATTAAAAATAATAGTAGCTTATGTGCAAATGACCATGACTTGATCACATTTATAATGTGCAAGCAGAATAAAGTCCAGACCAGTCTCAAAATGTAATTGTCAACAGGGAATCATCATCAAGTAAGTGTGCTTCCAGAGGAAGCTGCAGGGCACAGTTATTGGCCTTACGCTATTTAACTTTATCAATCATCTGCAAGAAAATGTAAAATCATCATCAATAAAGTTTGCAGATGACTCAAAATTGGCAGAGTGGTAAATAATGAAGAGGACAGGTCACTGATTCAAAGTGATCTGGGTCATTTGGTAAATGGGCATAAGCAAACAATATTTTGCATTTTAATATAGCTAAAAGTAAATGTATCTATTTAGGAACAAAGAACGCAGGAGGCCATACTTACATGATGGGGACTCAGTCCTGGGAAGCACCGACTCTGAAAAGGATCTGGGAGTCATGGTGGACAATCAGCTGAATGTGAGTTCCTAGTGTGAGGCTATGGCTAGAAGAGCTAATGCGATCCTGGGATGCATAAACAAGCAAATCTTGTATAGGAGTAGAGAGATTAGTATTTGGCACTGTTGTGACTGCTGCTGGAATGTGTGTCCAATGCCGGTGCCCACAATTCAGGAAGGATGTTGATAAATTGGAGACAGTTCAGAGAAGAGTCACAGGAATGATGAAAGGATTAGAAAACCTGCCTTACAGGGGTAGGCTCAAAGAGCTCAATCTATTTAGCTTAACAAAAAGAAGGTTAAGGGGGTGACTTGATTACAGGCTGTAAGTACCTACATGGGGAACAAATATTTAGTAATGGGCTCTTCAGTCTAGCAGAGAAAGAAAGAACTGGATCCAATGGCTGGAAGCTCAAGCTAGACAAATTCAGACCAGAAATAAGATGTACATTTTTGACAGCGAGGGTAATTAACCATTGGAGCAATTTACCAAGGATCATGCTGGATTCTCCATCACTGGCAATTTTAAAATCGAGATTGGATGCTATCTAAAATGCTCTGAGAATTATATGGGGAAAGTTCTATGGCCTGTGTTAGACGGCAGGTCAGACTAGATGATCACAGTGGTCTCTTCTGGCCTTTTAATCTGTGAATCATAGGGAAGCTATTTAATTTCTTGATGACTAAGTGGGTGGTGAGTTTGGAAAAACAAGTTTAATCCAGAGGCTGTTTTGCCACCAAGTGTCAGTCACGTCAGGGTCTGTCTCATCAAAGGCCTTTGCTTCCATCTTTATGGTGACCTTTGCAGCTGACATTGTGGGGAAGACGGCAATTGCTTCTGCAAGCAGATGCTTGTGCAGATCCAGAGGAATCTCTGTGAGGTTATTGAATGGCTGACACAGGCGGATTAGTGAGGTCATAGGCTACCACAGTGACAAATATAGCCTGCCATGAATCTCTTTGTTGAGCACTGCTTCCCTTGGTCAATATCAGCAGCTTAGGGCAGGTCAATAGGGCCTGGTACTAATATCAGCACACATGTCCATTCTTGCTTTTTGCAACATAATTTGTGCTAAATAGTGGATTTGGATAATGTTTTAAATCTGGCTGGGCCTTTTCTAGCAAGTGTTGTGCCTCACTCAGCCAAGACTCCAGGGAGTGGAAAAGGCTTTTGCAAGGAGAGAGGCAGTGGGGCTGGCTAGTCAGTAGGTAGCACTATTCTGAGTCAGCCTTAGGGTATGTCTACACTTTGAGCTGGGGTGTAATTCCCAGCTCAAAGAGACAAACCCACGCTAGCTCTTATCAAGTTAGTGCACTAAGAACTGAGTGTTGCTGCAGCAGCGTGAAGGGCTAGTCACCCCGAGTATGAGCCTAGTGTCTTGGGGAAGGAGTGGCAGGTGTGTACTCAGAGAGACTACTCCCTCCTGCTGCTCACTCCACTATGCCGCCCTCTATTTTTAGTGTGTTGGCTCAGTCCCAGCTAGTGTGGGTATGTCTCCTCCAGCTGAGAATTACACTCCCACTTGAAGTGTAGACGTACCCGGTGCTGGGCTAAAGGGAACTGTGCTACAGGGAGTGGAGGTGGCTCAGCAATTTCTCTCCAAATCAGTATGGCCCCCAGTGCACTGCTAGGGAGAGCTATGCTTCAGGGACTGTCATGGGTGACTCAATGGGGAGAGGGGCTGCACTGAGGGGCTACTAACGACGCTGAACAAGATTTAAGGATGATTCGTGATTTTCATGTCTTAATGTTTGAGTGTCGGACCTGAGACACCTTAAAGGGCACTGACTTTCAGGTAGTGCTGGGCACCCACTCTCTGAGAGTCAAAGCCTTTTAGGTATCTTGAGCCGGGCACTCAAAATCACTAGTCACTGTTACACTCTTGGCTGTTCTCTTGTGGGTAGAGGTATGGCTGCAGCAGCTGCATCCAGCTCCATGGAGCTCACTGGCAACCTCCCTACCAAGCAGGAGAACCAGTTCCCATTGCTCAGCTCCTGCCCCTCAGCAGGGCCTCTTTGCTGCTGCAGTCGCCTACTCACTGGTCCTCTGATAGATGCTGGAAGCCCTCTGCCACCTAGCTCCTCCTGAATGTGACCTTTTCGCTAGTCCCCCTCCCATTCTCAGAAAAGACCAAGACCTCCAGCTGCTGCTCCCTGTGTCTCCTTCCCCTTCTCTTAAAGGAGCAGTGTTCTGCACCTCACCTCAGCCTCCGCTCCGTCAACCCCAGCCCCATAGGTCTGCTGCCTGTCCCTGCCCTTTCCCTCCTGAAAATAGTGATCAGTTCCTGAGCCTATGGATTCCTCACTCCGCCTCAACTCCTGCTGCAACTTCTAGGCCGTGTTGTTCCCTGCTGCCCCCTACTCTCACCTTCCCTGGGTGCTTGACTGCCCTCTAGTCCAGCCTTCCTTCTGCTCTATGGTTTTTGCAACTCAGCTGAAGCAAATCAGAAGAAGGAACCTACAGCCAGAGAGCACTGTAGAACACAGACCGCTTGAAAGGGCCCATGCTAAATTGGGTTATTATATTCTCCCTTCTTCTGTTCCTGCCCAAAACTGCTGTGGGGCTGTTTGACAGCTGCCACACTCCGCCCCAGCGTTGTCTGCATCCTATTTCCGAGGCTGAATTAAATGAACCATGTGTAGCCATGTATCAAGTCTGTGAAGAGCTGTGGGGTGAAAGGTGCAGCCAAATGTATGATTATTCCAATTGCTGGCTGGGGCAGCGTGTTCCCCCCAATCAGCCCTTTAACTGTTTTTTTTTTTGAGAGGGGTTGCCTCAATATCCCACTGTGTAAACATTGCAGGGGAAACTGAGAAATGCCAGTGATACTACAGGTTTCAGAGTGGTAGCCATGTTAGTCTGTATCAGCAAAAATAACAAGGAGTCCTTTTGGCACCTTAGAGACTAAGAAATATATTTGGGCATAAGCTTTTGTGGGCTAGAACCCACTTCATCAGATGCTGATGCTGCAGGCATCAAAGGACGCACTCTCTCTGACTTCAAATTGCCTGTTAGCAACACTCATTCCTCCTGGTAGTCTGCCTGCTTCGACCCCCCCTTGACTGACCCTTCCCACCCCTGCCTATCGCTCACATATCGTAACAAACAAGCTACCAAAGGCTCCAGCAAATGCATTTGTTATCTCCAGCAGGAGAAAAAGCAGCCATGACCCAGAGCTGTGACCTCCTTACATTTTGCAATGAGCTGACGGGAAAATATTTCTGCCTGATTAGAATCCTTAACGAGTTGCTGATTATTATGTGTGTGTGCTAGCCAGCCTCCCGTTTTGTCCCATCTGTCATGGCAGGGCAGCTTTTAACATCCCCTGCATCTCCCTCTGCCCAGCTCAAGGGGCCCATGTCTATCTCACCCCTGACAGTACCACCGAAGGGACATGCCAAAGGCTAATCAGCCTTTGCATTTCTTTGTTCAACTCTCCATTCTTTGCAAGAGGATTTGACTCCTCAGTGAGGTCACTACCGAACAACCAATGGGTTTATCTCTGGCTGCAGGTAGAAGTATCCTGGCGCATCCTACACTACCAACCACATCCTGGGTAGCAGATGAGGGAACCTCATACATGGTACAGGCTGCTCTGAATATATTGAATAAGGAGATGTAAGAGTCTGTCTTAATTAGTCAGCTTGAAGGAGTTCTTGGCCTTTCAGAATTGCCTCGTTTGTCAGAGGGCATGAGAACATCTAATAATCTAGCAAGTGAGAGCTGTGTTTATGTGTAGGTCCTACCCAGGCAGTGGCTCTTATTTTTCTTTTTGATTTAATGGTGGATTTGTAATTAAACTCTGCAAACCGGGCATTAAGAACCTACAGAATGTTCCCCACGGGATTCTATTCTAGTCAGTTTTTTAAAATCATTCTCAAGCAATGGGTGAAGTGGTAAAGTTCTCAGTGTGGTATGAGACGGAGTATTTAGAAATAAAGCTCATAATCAGAAATGGCACTTGAAATGAGTCATATGTTTTAGTCCAGTTTCTAGTGGGCAGGAGTCCACATCACACACACCATCACTACAGCTGGCACAAATTATCCCTCATGCTGGCAACCTCGGCAGATTGGACAAAGACTGAATGGGGCACAGGAACAGAACACACTTTTCATCCCTAGAGGGAAATCCCTCCAGCATAGTGTTGGGGCACAGGGTAGCCTGCAGAGAGCTTGCCCTGCCATTGCCAGGACTGTCCCCATTCTGGGAGTAGTCAGAAATGATCAGTGTCCAGTGCTCTATGAGAGTATCTTTCACCAGCACAAAATTCATTGTAGCAAGGAAGTGAGGGGGTAAGGGTCTGACTTTGGGAGGGAGGGTTATCAGAATGGATGCTAGAACCTCAGAAGTTCCATCACTAATTAGACAATCAACAATGCTGCATTGTGGTTGAAGGCAGCAAGGGAATGTGGGGGCATGGATGGAGGAACAGCATTCACTCAAAGAAAGGGGAGTTGATTTAGTGGACTTGGCATGGAACCAGTAGCTTAGAACTCCTGGTTATATTCCTCCCTTTGCCACTAGCTTTCTTTGTGAACTTGTGACAGGTCAAGTAAACACTCCATGTCTCAGTTTCCCTAGCTGTCAGCTAGGGATAATTACATTACTCCAAGTCACTGGAGGAAAGCTGGAGATAATTGTTGGATTTACTTTGTCAGCTGTGAGTTACAAACCCACAGGAGTTACAAACCCTCCAGTAGGTAGCATTGCAGGGAACCCCAGGGTCTCTCTCCGCACCAGGCTTGGACCCTGGAACTCTGTACAATGGATCAGTTGCCCACCTTCAGCATCAAACCACTCACTTCACGATTCCCACGACTACTTCCCACCTATCCGCATGTGGGCCTCTCTCTTGGCCTTCTCTAGCCAACCCCCTCTCAGCCCCCCTCCCAGCTCCCTCTCCATAGCAATCCATGCCTGCCCTAGCCACTACCCAGTCTCTGGACAATTACCTCAGCCAGCTGCTGCACTCACCAGGATGTATCTCCCTCGGTGGTGGTAGGAAGTGCTTTATATCCAACTTCCCGATAGGCCTTCCTATATTCAGGAGGAAAATCAGCCACAAATGGGACCTAGAGCTTGAGAATCTCATAAAGTGCCTGCTCACCCTGTAACAATAATTCAGTATTTGTAAAGCACTATATCAATATGAATGAGAGAACTTCAGTTACATTCGACAGGATTTTTTTTTAAAAATCAGAGGAGACAAACACCTGTTTCAGGGCTTATGCCAAGCACTGATTAGGTAGAGGGGTAGGAAGAAATTTCCCTTAAATGCAAGTCCACTATTGAGTTTCTTGTGCCTTCTTCTGAAGCACTGGTACTGGCCCTGTTAGAGAGGGAATGCTGACCTAGATGGGCTGCTGGTCTGATCTACTCTGGAAGTTCCTATGCTCAAAAGAGTGTTTTCAAAATTATACTCAAGGTTAACATTGCTCCTTCCAACACCAGTGGTCCTCTCTGGCTCTGGTGTTGCCCTTCTGCCTCTGTGATAGCAGACATTCAGGGACCTGCAGGCCATCATCCCAGTGGAAGAGAAATAGTGATGCGGCATCTGGGTTTATTCGGAGTGTAACTTGTTTTATTTACACATATAAACCAGTTCCAGAACAGAGATGGTCAAACAGCCTGCAGGATACACTCTTCTTTCAGGGATCTTCTCAGCCCAATGGCCAGCAATTCCTCCTCAAGAATTGATTCAGAGATCAAACTCTCCTGCTGCTCATACAACTCCCTCTCCCACGTTGACCACCTCTACACAGAGCCTTGCATAACCCAGACTAACACCACACAGCATGTCTTCCCAAAACTGAACATTTGCTCACATGCTAGGAAAAATAACTTGGGAGATTATTTGTAAGAGTGCCACCTGCTGATGCCTGCCATAACAAGGTAAAACAGATGTTTTAATTGCCATTGTTATTTATTTTGTATCTCAGGCACTGACACTTAGAAATTTCAATACTTTTCATCCATAAATCTCAAAGCACTTGTAGTAGAAGGAGCTATGTGGAAGTGTCCCTCAGGTTAGTGGAAGCCTTAAATTAACATGTTAAGATTCAGTATAAGGTAGAGAACTAACAAATTTGACTGGATATGGCTGACCAGGCTGAAGATGCACGGAGAGTGATGAAACCCTCTGCCCCATGCAATAGGTCTGGTGTAAAACCCACATTGAATTCTTTTCGTGATGAAATGTTTCTATCCAAGAGCTGATAGCCATCTCTATATATCATACTGTAGTCACTCAGCACGGCCTTTATAAGGCAGGCGAGAGCTCAAATTCTTTTTCTGAAGCAGAGTGCCCTCCAGCACTTGAGCTAAAGGAAATTATCTGTTAGCCATACAGGGCACGTGACACATGATCAAGCAGTTCTGATTCCATCCAGCAGAGGGCAGTGGTTATATATAGACGCTAACCACTACACTGCACTCTGCACTTGTCCTGGTTCTGAACACAGTGACCTCTATTTCCTGGCAAAGAACCTGAAATGGTCCCTTGCTGCTGGGATGCAGTGATCCCCTCCTGTCACTCACAGGGAGGCAAGAGTCCTTGACTTTTCTCTTTGTCTGTTTGCTTTTGTCCCATTCCCCACCCCCGTGCTTCTCCCTCCATATGGAGTGTTGTTTCTTGACTCTTGTCCACTGTCTCCCTCCACAATGGCCACCCTTGAACACTGAGATTAACTCTGCCACCTCCTCCTAGTCCGTTCCTGTGAAGATTGTCTCCTCATTTTCTGAATGGATAATCCCATCAACCAAAAGGCCCATCAACATGCAAGGGACTGACACAATCCTCTGGCACCCATGCACTGGGAAGTCTCTCTGGCTCCTGCAGCTTGATTGGCTGAAGATGCAGTGAGCAGGGAGCAAGGGTGGATTTACTTATTTCCACTGTGAAATAGGGTTTTAAAACAACAATCAGACAAAACAACAAACAAACAAAAAAACATCAGCAGATGGCTGGGAAAAAAGCCCTGCACGTGAACTGCATCATGCATGCTCATACTGTGGGCGGTATGTGAGCAGCTGTAATAGTTACCCCCTAGTGGCTGGGGCAGACAACATTACTCTTGCTACTGGCTTGATAGTTTAACCGTGGCTAATAGAGCTTCTGCACTTGGACCCAAGGGAACGTTATCAAGTATGGGGTGGTGCAGGCTTGACCTGCAGCATTCCCATCCATTCCAGTTTCCTACACTGCACAGCTGATGCAACTCAGTCCTGATCTGCTATTCCAGGCCTAGCTATCTGTCCCACAGTGTGTGATAGTTCTCAGCTGTGCCGGTGCTGGAAACCCAGTAATCTTATTTTCAGGAGTAACCTAAAACAGATGATAAACCCCTGGTATATCACAGATACAGCAGCATGTTAACCTTGAATCCCTAGCTGAGGCTGAGAACTAGTACATACCTGACAGATCCTTATCCTGCCCAGCCACTCTGCTGCCAAATTCAAATGTCACTTTGTCCAGACTGCTGGTGGAAGGAACAGACTTCTCATCCCAAACTACCGTGGTAGGGGATTCATCCAGATCAGCTTCATAAAGTTAGGACAGGAAAGGAGAAAGTATCGTCTAGTGGTGAAAGCACAGAACTAGGGAAGAAGGAGACTGCACTTCATTCCCAGTCTTGCTGTAGACACTGTCCTTGGGTAAGTCATTCTTCTGCTCTGTTCCTCAGTTTCCCTATCTGTACAATGAGAATAATCTTTCTCAACTGCCAGAGATTGGTGAGGCTAAATTCATTTCCTGTTCGCTAAAGGCTTTCAGATCCTTGCATGGAAGGTGCTATGGAATGGCAGAGTATCATGGAATTATGACATCACAACCCACTGAGACTGAAGCAGAGCTGGATTGGCTGGCCACATGCAAAGGGGGAGAGCGGAGTCAGGCTGAGAGGGCTGTCCCCACGTGGGAAGAAGAGGGGATCTGGGCTGGAGTAGCAGCTAAAGACAAGAAGGAGGGGGGCTAAGGTCTATTGCAGATGGGATGAGAGGGAGAGAAACTGGGCTTTGTGAGCTGCCTGTGCATGGAGAGAGCAGACAGGCAGGATGAGGGCAGCCATGGGCTTGGGCTGGGCAGACTAGGCTGTTTGCACTCTGAGTAGGCAGCTGGGCCTTGCTCTTTTAAACCGTGGATGCTGCACAGGACACAGCCCTTGGAACGTCCAATCCTGTTTTCTTGTTACTCCTTTTTCTCTTGTAGCGGATTGCAGTTTGACGCTGTCCACAGCTTCAGCAGGGAGAGCCACACAATTGTGACCATACCATAGCTAGCATCAGCTGCAAGTCACTGCACCCACACCCTTTATGAAGTCAATCTAAGACCCTGTGCAAGTGGGGCCATACCCCAACACAGGTAGGCCTTCATTGCCCAGGTGTATAAAGCCACATCTGCTATGTAAACAGAGCCACAGCCTCAAGCCCTGTATGCTGCTTATATCATTCCATATATGGCAAGAAGGCCATGCCACTATGCTAGTGGTTCTCAATTCAGGGCCCAATCAACACACAGCTGCGGCCCATGTGACATTCTAAGGGCCATACAGATAGTATATAGTGTGTGTGGCTGCAGCCGACATAACAGGAAGAGCTGCATAAGCAGCCCACCATGGTAAATAGGTTGAGAACCACTGCACTATGCTAATGAGCCTGCACCTTCTAGGCACTGATAGACATATGGGTCTGCACTCTGTGCAGATTATACTACACCTTCTATGCAAATGAGACCATGCATGCTAACATCGTGGCTCCTCCCTCTGGTTTGGCTGGCACTTGAGTCTCAATCATCTGCTTTTAGAAGTGTTAGCTCCTTCCACAATACAGAGTGGGGCTGAATCTTATTTGAATCTTACAAACTTTCTCTCCTCGGCAGGGGAAAGCCTGCATCCCTCCCTGGGAAAAACAAGGGGCAAAAGGAAGAACATTTCCCCTTCCATCAGCTCCAAAGCAATGACAGAGACAGCATGCAGGAAACAGAAGGAGTTTTATGCCTTTGCCTTTATATTTTTAAACATGGCAGAGAGCATTTTCCAAGACCCAGAGGCAAAGTTAAGTCCACGTCTGGCAATTCAGAGACTGCTGCCAATTAACTTAATGAAATAAAAGTCTCCTCTTCAGTTGTGCCCTATGCATGCAGAAGAGGAGCCTGATTGTTTTCCAGCCCCAGTTCTGGATGGTAATTTTTGCTGCATTCACTCAGAGACATCTGTCTGTTTTCATGCCTGTAGTGTAGGCTGGTGTTGAAGTTGCATCTGTTAAGGAGCCTCTGTGCTTTCTTTCCTGGGGGCTATTTCAGGGCGAAAATATCCATTAACTGCATACGCTGAAGCACCCACTCGACAAAAGCGTGAGCAAAGAACATAATGATGCATCAAGCTCAGCATATAACTCATGTGGAGAGGCTGTGCCCAGGGAGAGGGAGCAAGAACCCATCCGGAACAGGCTAACTGCTGCTGCTGCTACTAATGCATGGCACATGCCTCCTCTGGCTCTGCTCCTGAGAAGGGAGTATTCTAGCGATCCATGATTACGTACCACGCAGTCACACACGCTGGGGTGCTGCCTGCCAGAGCACTGAGCTCATGATCTTTGGTGCCGAGAACAAAGGACTCACTCAGCATGGCTAACGGAGAAGTTCTTTCAGGAGAGGAAATCCATTCACCATTTGACTGTGTCTTTTGCAAATGTGCATGGGTTTCTTTCCATGTCAGTCTGAACATGTGGAACACGTGCCCTGAACTAGACTGCAAGGCCACTCTCCTACTGCTGTGATGCCTATGAAAAATTAGCCAGTTAACAAGAGGCCAACAGAGGGCAGCTGGGAGAGTTGATAATAATTAATAAGTATTTCTGAAGGCTAGTAGGAGGCAGTGGTGTCTATGCACACAAACCAGAGAAGGAACTGATACATTCCCAGACCTGCTCATGTGTGTGTCTTCAAAGGACAGCAACAGTGACCATGACTACTCACATGCACACAAGTCAGCATGTTACAGCCTGTACCTCATGCTGCATTCTTGAGATGGCCATAGATAATGCTTGTAGCCAGGAGAGATTCTGCCATTCCACACCTGAAGTTTCTCAGCTCCTTGTGCTTGGCCAGCCTGTGCTGGACGTGGCCAAGATTCTTTCTCTGCTGACAGACTGTGAGACTTGTTCCTGCTCTCGGTTTTGGCAGAGATCAGCCGAGTTGCCCAGCAGGGGCTCTGGGCGAGACACCTGTGTGGGAAGAGACTGTGATTGAATTTTACTTGGTCCTGGAGGGAGAGTGAAACTCACCCAAATGCAGGTTGGTCAGATGCACTGGAGGGTCAGAAGAGAGGTAAGTGCTTCCAGAAGCCTGCCATCTCCTTGTGACAGGAGAGACCTACGTGCTCTGGATGTATTTGGGGCACATGAAGTTGACGGCCCAATAGTGCTGCCTACAATCAGTTGTAGAGCAGACAGGCAAAGTGAAAGCTCCCTGCACGCTCTAATGATGCTCCTCATCTCTGACTTGAAACTCCCCCTGCTATTCCAGGTCTGAGCCCCCACAGCTCTGCCAATATTCCTCAGTACTGCCTGCTTTTCCCATCCTGGGCCTGACAAAGCACAGCCTGCTATTGAGTTGAATTTCATGGTAATTTGGCAATATGGACACATGGTCCCTGGGGGCTAGGCTGAGGCAACTAAATTCATTGCACATGTGATCTCAATGGATTTGATTCCCACTCTCTAGAACTGAGCAGTGACTCTATTAACCCACTAGCCCTCCTGGGCCCTTGCAGCACTTCTGCTCCCGATAAATAACAGAACAGGAATATCACTGAATACTCTACAGTGTATTTAGATATTTACCAAATGGCACTGAGGGGAATATGCCTACTGTTAAATATCACAGGCCTGGCTGTTCTCTCTTTGTTTTGGAAGAATGTACTGCACTCTGCCAGTATTGAGATTTGAACTAACCTCCCTTGCTATCACAGGCAGCCATTTCCCAGGCGCTCAGCATCTGTGAGGAGCTGGTTTCAATTTACAGATGCTAAATAAATATTAGTAAATTCCTAAATTCACTCTAAAGGGAAAGGGAGGGAGAGAGGTGTGGGGGAGGGGAGCAGGGCAGTGAACGACGGCTGGAAACAGAAATAAAATCCCTGAAAATTCAGAGCTGACAAGAATAAAAGGTGGGAGAAGCCCATAAAAACAAGGAGGAGGTTGTTCAGAGAAGGGTCTGTATATTGATATTTGGAATGGGCTCTTTGAAATAGAAGATAATGACACTGAAAAATTATTCTAAGCTTTACATAGGCATAAATGACCAAACTGCCTCCTGACTCCTGAATTACATTATCCAGAAAGAACTTAATAGCATGTTATTATCGCTTCTCCTCGCTGACAGGATTTCGGCACTGAAAAGACAAACAAGAAGTGCATTCATAATCACAATCGTATTCACCTCTGCAAAGCACCGACCGCGGCTAATTTCAGGTAAGTGCTTCAGTGTGTGAGAGAGAAAAAAAAGAGAGAGAGCTCAACGGTGCTAATTTAACTTGGCGGCTAGGTAATTGCCTTTGCAGTTCGCTGTCACTATCTGAGGGGGACAGGCTGGGTGGTCCTGGGGAGCCAGCTGGGATGGAGGCTAAACGATTGGTGGCACTGGGGGAAGTTTTGTGGAATGAGCTGGAAGTTCTCAGCTGCCAGGTGACCTTTCATCTTGTCCAAATGGTGCCAGATCAGTGGGAGCGGATGGTGCTCATTAGCTGTTAGCAGAGAGCCTTTGTACAGTTGTCCACATTTGTCCAACTGATGAGCGGCTAGCAGTCGACATTCTCTGCTGTCACACATGGGAGACCTCCACTCAAATCCTGGCCAGGTTGATTTATCATCTTTTCTTGATAAAATGCCCGCAGAACCCTTAAAAATTACCTATTGTTCTCAGAACTTTTGCCAAAGCTCCAGTCAGGTCTAGAGATGAAACATTTGCCTCTGCTGTCCTATGACAGTTTATGGCAGTGGAAAGAGGGGATGTGAGGATTGTGGGGAAATATCCTGGCCCACTTTTTCTGGGATATTCCCAAACTTTGTCATGCTTTTCATTTTTTGTGAATGTTTCCTGCTGGAAAGGGATGCCAAATACACAGCCCTGGAGGTGATCAGACGTCCGTCCTATTTACACACACAGCAAGGAGCACTAATGCAAAATTCAAACACATGCTTGCACTACTCTGCACTAGTGCATGAATTTGGAAGTTAGAAGGCAGCTTGGTTATCTATGCCTTTGAATGACTGATGCTTCTTAGTCCTCCCTGGAAGGACCTTCCTCTAGAGATGAGAGGGAAGTTCAGTCTCCATAACCTACCCAGTACTTGACTTTCTGTTGAGACAGTCAGAGGGGGACCATTTCACACCAGTGGCACTGATGATTTTTCTGACATGGATGCTCGTCCCGCTGAGACTTGGACTAAAATGAGGGTGGTCCTAATTTTGAGACTGTAATGGGTTTCCACCCACCACAAGAGTGACCCCTCCTGACTGGGTGTGGCATAGCAGCTTTCTTCGCCTATGGCACCCCCTGCCAATGGTCACTCCTTTGCTGTAGTGGTCACTCTTCCTGTAGTTCACAGTTCCCCGTTTGCAATTCATCCCTCCAGCTAGGTCAACATATGGTCTCCCCTTCTGGGGTATTGAAGTCTCTCCAGACCAACTGTCTGCATGGTACCTCCAACAGTCCTGCACCACTTCCCAGTGACTGTAGGGGAACCCAGGCCCTTCCTCTACACTGGGTTCCAGCCCAGGGACCCTATAACAAGCAGCCACAGTCTGCACAGTCTCCCTCTTGCTGTTTCCCTGGGCTTCCTCCTACCCTCAGACTTTCTTTCTTCACAATTCATCTGGGATTGACCCTAGGGCTAGTTCTCCTTCTCTCCCCTCCGCTACTAGCAAATGACGGCAGATCCTCCCCTTACAGCCCTCTTCTGCTACAAACTCCCTCTCTTTATATTCCTTGCCCAGCTTCTCTCCCAGCTGGGCATCAGCAGCAGTTACTAATTTATACAGCCTTGTGCCTACCTCCAGGCGCAACTATGAAAGTTAATTGGCCTCTTCTGGGCCACCTTAACCCCTTCAGGGGTGGGGTGGGCTGAACACTCCATCACAGGGACCAATAAAACATTCTCCAAACTTATTTTGGCTTGACACAATGCCATTGCTATAGCACTGTGCAGTGAGTGATGGGACAACATGATGCAGGAGTTTGCCCTGGGTTGTCGCTTCAGCAATTCATATGTCACTAAGAAAATATTTATTTTACTGGTGTGACAGATCCATGCCAGTCCTCTTCACTTCCCAGTAAGCACCCCTACTCCTCCTGAGACTGCCCCTAATGGTGGGGTATTTGGGAAGCTGTTTAGACCAGGGGTGGGAAAACTATGTCCCAAAGGCTGGCTCCAGCCTGCCAGCCATTTTAATCCAACCCTCGAGCTCCCACTGGAGAGCGGGGTCTGTGGCAGGGTTGTGGGCCACACCACACGGCTCCTGGAAGCAGCAGCATAGCTGCACGCTGCCCCTGCCCCAAGCACCATCCCTGCAGTTCCCACTGGCCGGGAACCAAGCCAATAGGAGCTGCAGAAGCGGTGCCTGCAAATGGGGAAGCATGCAGAGTCATTGGGCTGCACCTCACATAGAAGCCAGAGAAGGGACATGCCGCTGCTTCTGGGAGCTGCTTGAGGTAAGTGCCACTTGAAGCCTGCACCACTGAGCCTCTCCCCACACCCCAACCCCCTGCCCCAGCCCTGCTCCCCCTCCTGCCCTCTTGCACCCCAAATCCATCATTCCTAGCCCCATCCCAGAGCCCGCACCCTCAGTCTGAGCCCTCACCCCCTTCTGCCCCCCCCCCGCACCACACTCCCCAGCCCAGAGCCCCCTCCCGCTTCCTGGGAGGGGGCTCTGGAGTGTCTCTTTGCTCAGTTTCTGTGTCTCTTTGCTCAGCAGCCTCTGCAGCTGCTGTACAATTTATTTGTAAGGAACCATCTGGGACATATAACAAGACCTAGTGTTGTGAGGTCCTTGGGTAGAAGACCAGCCTTGCTACAATGCCTGCATAATGAGGCTGAGTTAAAACCCGAGTGGCAGCCTTCACTCAGCATGCCAGTGCATGAGTGTGATTTATGTTTCATGTTTAACAATATTTCATTTGGATGCCTGAGTTTCAGGATCTGTAGCCTCTTAAATGTTTGAAGGGGGTAAATGCCAACAAAAGTACTCAGCAATTGTGATCTGCCATTGGCTTTGCACACATATAATAATAAACTTTCACATCACCCAGGGTAGGTCACTATGGTAAAAAAATTATCCCCCTTTTACAAACGGTGATACTGACGAAGCGAGGTTGAGGGACTCACCCAAGGCCACACTAATTCATAGATTCATAGACTCTAGGACTGGAAGGGACCTCGAGAGGTCATCGAGTCCAGTCCCCTGCCCTCATGGCAGGACCAAATACTGTCTAGACCATCTCTGATAGACATTTATCTAACCTACTCTTGAGATGGAGATTCCACAACCTCCCTAGGCAATTTATTCCAGTGTTTAACTACCCTGACAGTTAGGAACTTTTTCCTAATATCCAACCTAAATATCCCTTGCTGCAGTTTAAGCCCATTGCTTCTTGTTCTATCATTGGAGCCTAAGGTGAACAAGTTTTCTCCCTCCTCCTGATGACACACTTTTAGATACCTGAAAACTGCTATCATGTCCCCTCTCAGTCTTCTCTTTTCCAAATTGTTGGTGGTAGGCCCAGGATTAGAATTTAGGAATTCCTGGCTCGGTGTCTGATGCCTAGTGGACCTCAACAGAAAAGGAGGAGCTGCGTGGGAGTGGGGGTGGGTTTGCCAGGGGCTCTTACTAGCAGGAATGAGAAGACACTGACTGTAAGCTGAATACTAGGAATATTATTCCTAACAGCAGGTCAGTGGAGTAGTCTCCTCATGAAAGTGGTGGAAATTCCTTTCCATGAATCATGTAAACTGGACTGGGCAGAGGCCTGGAGAATACACTGTGGAGAGCAAAGCTATAAGGCAGAGGCTTGAAGTAACTGACCTAAGATCATCTTGCCAGTCCCTAATTTGTATTATTCTGTACTTATTAATGCTCATCATCTAAAAACATAATTGAAAAATAGTACGTTAAGCAACATACCATTTCTTCAGAGTAAAATTCTACTATTGTAATACTGAGCATCAACATCTTGTGCAAAGCTAGCAGTGGCAAGATGCTTTCAATGGACTTTCCCCCACTCATGGCTCAACTAAGACAGGCTACCACCACCACCACCCCCAACAGGCCCCAATGGCTGACTGCAGTGTATTTTAGATATGTGGATACATCAAAATAAATCCCCCGCCCACGTTGCCTTGTTACTGTCCTTCTCAGGGTTCCATTTGTTCTGATGAAGGATGACTATTTCCCTGTGGGTGGCTATGCTGGGGGGGCCTTTCTGCTTCAGTACTGTTGATTTATCTGATACCCATAGGAGGCAGCAAAGTGAAAGAGGTTCTGGCACAGAATGGATGTGGAAAAGGCAGTCACATGCTTGCTGTGACTGACCGCGCTGTGAAGTATGCATCTTGTATTGCTAAACGCTGGGTATTTATTTCAGCTTTATCAGTGTGATGGATAGTTTAGGTATATTGAAGGACAAGATAGTAATAACAATGGCCATGATTACTATTTTTCATATTTCCTTTAAGAGCAATATTATATTACTAGGCTCTGTGCGCGTCGCTTTATTTATTAGCCGCCATTTAGCAATCTCTTCCATCTTCGTTTTATTAAAGTTAGAGGCGCTATTAAGGAGTCAGCTGACAGGAGGTTCATGGCTTCCTGGAGCCAAGTGCCTCGCAGCAGACAGCTCCACTGGGCAGCCACCCTCCAAATAAACCCATTTCTGTCTTTCTTTAGATTGATGTTGAGTTCAAAACTCCAGACTCAGAAGCAAGCAACATTTAAAATGTGTTTCATAAATAAATCTGCCCTACCACCCGGGCTTGGGAGGAGTTTGGAAAGACTGTGGAGAATGACTACCAGACGGCCTCAAAGGTGTTCTGGCAAAACGTTCGTCGCCTTAGGAGGGATCGGTGGGACATTGCCCAAGCTGTTCTCAGCAAGGGTGGTGAAACGCTGACCTCGAGGGATATGCCCTCTCTTCAGGAGGCAGTACCGGAAACCTCCAGTGAGATCGGGTCTATTTCTGTTGTTGAGGTCATTACGGTGGTAAAGTGCCTTTGTAGCAGTAAGGCAGCTGGGTTGGATGCGAGACGTTGGAATCACTGGACAATGTTGGGGTGTCGTGGTTAATGTGCCTCTTCAATGTTGCATGGAAGGTGGGTGCAGTACCTCTGAACTGGCAAACCAGGGTGGTGGTCCCACTCTTAATGTCTAACTACCTTTGAGGAACTGGACCGCCACCTCTCTGTGCCTCAGTTTCCCCATCTGCAAATGGTGACAGTGACACTTCGCAGTAGGGGAGTAGTGAGAGTTAAATAAATATTTGTACTTGCTTTGAAAGGGCCAAGTGTTGTAATTTTCACAGGAAGATCATGAAACGCTCTGGTTTAATTGGGGGCATAGCACGTGTAAGCATAAAGTATGTATTGTATAAAAGGCTTCTTTGCAAGGAAAACAGAAATGTATTATTAATAATTATTAATTTGTACATGGCCATAGGTGTGGTAGGCACTTCAGAGGCTGGAAAAATGCCAAGAGATCCCTTCCCCCATGTATCTCCCTGGGTGTTTGAATTAAGGAGAGAGTGGGATGAACGGTGCCCTGTAGGAGGTGCTGTTAAAAGTTGTCTATTTAAATGAAATGCCTTGTGTGGGATTTTACCTTAGAACTGCACCTCTTGCCTCTGTGAAGTGGAATCTGATGAGATAGGAGCACACCTTGGAAAAGCCCAACACAACAAGTTGTGACAAACAGCCATGCAAAGTATGTCGCACGCCTACTTGTACGTCTGCATATGACCCTCTTAGTCACCTCCCATTAAAGAGAGCAGCTCAATAGAGGAGCCCAGTACCGACATCAGACACACTGCACACAAGTGGGTTATCATTATCCTATGCACACCTTAGCCTCCCGCACCCCAGACATATACACATCCTAAAGAGGAGTGAGTTGCAAAAAGGCAGTCTCCTTGACCTTGATTATACATGTCTGGCAGATGAGCTGTGCATCCCAGCAGCACCAGGATTACCTCAGCCCTGGAAGATTTTCTTGTTTCAGAGAAGTGGGAAAGCCGAGTCAGACCTGGTTATTCCTCTCTGCTTCTCTAGCTTGTGTAACCAGGTCACTCTGCAGTTGACAGCTCATCATTCTGGGTAGAGTGGCAGCTGCTGCTGACTGGTTAAAAAAATTGAAAGACCTATGACTACTCACACAGAAGGGGGGGATGGGAGAGCAGCCACATGAAAACTCCAGAAAAACACAGCAAAGAGGCTTTGAAATTCCTGAGCGGCAGAGCCTCAGAAAATAACACGCAAAGGCACAACTATGTTCACAAGGCACGTTAGCTACAAGGGCAACCCTTTTCATGGTCCCCCCGGCTATCGTCTTGTCTGATAAAAAGATCTAGGTTTACCTATTTCATAGCCAGACAAAGAGCAGTCAGATAAATCCAGAGGCAGAAACATTTTAACATGTGTAAATCAGTTTAGCGGCATGCTGTTTGGTATTTACTCCTTGGAAGGGTTGTTCTTTTCCAGCGCTGCCCCCCCCGCCCCCGTGGCCCCATGTTGGAAAATTAATATCAGCCAAAGCGTGGAGCCTGCAAATCCTCGTGCTGCTTTTCAAATAGATTTCGCTTCATGTTTGGAATGTCAACAAAGTTATTATTGGTTCGGACAGTACAACATTGCAACAAATCAGCCAAAGCTAATTCCCCTTGCCACGGACAGGGGCAGAATGGTAATTACCACCTTGAGCAGCTAATGCAAAAGGATTAGGGATTAGATGGAGCAAAAAGCATTTGGCCCTTTCAGGTTTACTTCATCTAGTACAATGCAAGACGATTCATGTGGACGGCTGCTGCACCCTGTATACAAAGGAGTGCAGAAGGCAAGCTGGCCTGTAAAGCCTCAGCATTGAATTGTTTCCCAGCAGTCACTGGGGTGGCTCAGGGGCGTGGCAGTGAAATGACAGAGTCTTTCATCTCTAGGTTGTTGCTTTGAATCCAGAAGAGGTCACTGACGACTGATTTTATCATCTGCTCAATTACTTGTGTGAGATAAGTGGTAGGTTCTTATAAGAATGGCCATACCAGGTCAGAGCAATGGCCCCTCTAGCCTAGTAGCCTCTCTCTGACAGTAACCAGTGCCAGATACTTCAGAGTGAATCAACAAAACAAGATAATTTTAAGCGATCCATCCGCTGCCGACCAGTCCCAGCTTCTGGCATTTGGAGGCTTAGAGACACCCAGATCATGGGGTTGCGTCCCTGGCCATCTTTGCTAATAGCCTCCATGAACTTATCTAAATCTTTTTTTAACCCAGTTGTACTTTTGGCCTTGACAACATCCCACGGCAACAAGGTCCACAAGTTGACTGTGCACTGTGTGAAGTACTTCCTTTTATTTGTTTTAGACCTGCTGGTTATTAATTTCATTGGGTGAACCCCCTGGTTCTTGTGTTATGTGAAGGGGTAAATAACACTTCCCTATTCACTTTCTCCACATCATTCACGATTATATAGACCTCTATCATATGTCCCCTTCGTCATCTCTTTCAAGCTGAACAATGCATTTTTTTAAATCTCTCCTCATATGGAAGCTGTTCCATATCCATCATTTTCATTGCCCTTCTCTGCACCTTTTCCTATTCTAGTATGTCTTTTATGAACTTGGGTGACCAAAACTTCACCCAATAGTCAAAATGCGGGCGTACCATGAATTTAAATAATGGTTTTATGATATTTTCTATTTACTTATCCCTTTCCTAATAGTTTCTAACATTCTGTTAGCTTTTTTGACTGCTGTTGTGCATTGAATGGATATTTTCAAAGAACATGGCTCTAAGATCGCTTTCTTGAGTGGTAACAGCTAATTTAGACCCCTGTTGTTTTGTATGCACAATTGGGATTATGTTTTCCAATGTACATTACTTTGCATTTATCAACATTGAATTTCATCTGTCATTTTGTCACCCAGTCATCCACTATTGTGATATTCCTTTGTAACTTTTCACAGTCTGCTTTGGACTTCACTATCTTGAGTAATTTTGCCACCTCACTGTTTACCCCTCTTTTGCAGATCATTTATAAATATGTTGCACAGCATAGGTCCCAGTACACATCCTTGAGGGACCCCGCTATTTACCTCTCTCCATTGTGAAAACTGACCATTTATTCCTATCCTTTGTTTTCTATCTTTTAACCAGTTACTGATCCACTAGACCTTCCCTCTTATCCCATGACTGCTCAATTTGCTTAAGAGCCTTTGGTGTGGGAACTTGTCAAAGCCTTTCTGAAAGCCCAAGTACACTATATCCACGGGATCAACCTTGTCCACATGCTTGTCAACAGCCTCAAAGAATCCTAATAGATTGGTGAGGCAAAATTTCCTGTTACAAAAAATGTGTCGACTCTTCCCCAATGTAACATGTTCATCTGTGTGTCTGATAATTTTGTTTTTTTACTATAGTTTCAACCAATTTGCCTGACACTGAAGTTAGGCCAACCAGCATGTAATTGCCATGATCACCTCTGAAGCCATTTAAAAAAAAATAATCAGTGTTACATTAGCCCTCTGGTTCAGAGGCAGATTTAAGCAGTAGTTTACACACCAGTCAGTAGCTCTTCAACTTCATATTTGAGTTCCTTCAGAACTCTTGGGTGAATACTATCTGGCCCTGGTGACTGTTTAAATTATCAATTTGTTCCAAAACCTCTTCTATTGACACCTCTGTCTGGGATAGTTCCTCCAATTTGTCACCTAAAAGCAATATACGAGGATCTCTCTCATAGCCTCTGCAGTGAAGACCGATGCAAAGAATTCATTCAGCTTCTTCATAACGGCCTTGTCTTCCTGGTGTGCTTCTTTAGCATCTTGATCATCCAGTGGCCCCACTGACTGGCAGGTTTCCTGCTTCTGATGTACTTTTAGAAAGGTCTGCTGTTAGTTTTTGTCTCCTTAACTAGTTGCTCTTCAAATTCTGTTTTTGGCCAGCCTCATTATACTTTTACACTTGACTTGACAGAGGTATGCTCCTTTCTGTTTTCCGCAGTAGACTTTGACTTCCAATTTTTAAAGGATGCCTTTTTGTCGCTAACCATCTCTTTTACTCTGTTGTTTAGCCATAGTGGTATTTTTTGGTCCTCATTACTTTTTTTTTATTTTGAGGGTAGATATTTAGTTTGAGCCTCTGTTATGGCTTTTTTAAATAGTCTCCATGTAGTTTGCAGGCATTTCACCCTTCTGACAGTTCCTTTTAATTTCTTTGGCCACATGACAACAGGCACCAATTAGCTCTTCTGTTAAAAGTGTTAACAGAGAGACTAAAGATATAGTGGTGGGACAGTGTGGGAGGGGCTTTCCCTATTGCTGCCTAAACTGTTCCTGTCAAGCTCTCCCACAGCAGCACATTTCACCAGAGCCGCCTCCATCACCCTACTCATGTTCACTAACACAGAGAAGTGTGAGGGGATAGTATGTCCCATAAGGATAGTAGTACCTAGGGTTCAGCCCACCCTGGTCATGTGGTGCAGCCATTTAAGATTTTCAAAGGTCTGATATTTTCATACAAGGACCTTGGTGATACTGACAAGAGAGGAAGCGGTCCTGGGATGGTTAGGGAAGAAATCCCATCACTGATTCTTTAAGGGCTCTGGGACAGGAGCCTTAGGCAGGGCAAGGCTCTCCTCTCACCCAACCAAGTAGGATGAGCTGTAAAGAGGGGAACCCGTATATATCCTGCCTCCTCCCTGTAGCAGAGGAGATGCCAGTAGAAGGCTCCTTGCTGAACTCGCTGAGCTTGAAGAATTGGGGAAAAGGGGCCAGCAGAGGGAGAAGCTGGGTGACGCCCTGCAGCAGGCTAAATTACAACCCAGCTCCACGGAGGGGAGCTGGGGACTCCTGGCTTAAGGAGGGCAGTAATAACTGCCTGAATTACCCAGCTCCAGGAGGTGGGCTGGGCACCTGCATTAAGGAGAGAGCAGGTGCATTTTTCACTGAAGTATTGTCTGTTTCAGGAGGATATCTTGAGACTCCTGTTTTGAGAGAGTGACCATTTGAAGTATAGTCCCAGCTCCAGGAAGGGGACCAGGACAAGACAGCTGACCAGGACTCTTATGCGGCCCAAGATGGGGGTGAATGAGGTGACTAACAAAGCAAGTTACGTATTACAGAAAGACACGAATCAGATGCCATGACAAGAGAACCTGTTTTGAACCAGACGAGTTGGAGTAAGGGACTGGAAGAACTGGGGGCAGGACCGGCGCTAGAGTTTTTCGCGCCCCACGCGCCGCTCCCACGGCTCCGGTGCAGCTGCCGCAGCCATTTCTCCGGAGGGTCCATTGGTCCATGGCCCCGGTGGAGCTGCCGCAGCCGTCCCTGTGGGAGGTCCACCGGAGCCACGCGGGACCAGCGGACCGTCCGCAGGCACGACTGTGGCAGGTCCACCAGAGCCGCCTGCTGCCCCCCCCCCGGCAAAATGCTGCCCCCCGAAAATCCTGGCACCCTAGGCGATTGCCTAGTTCGCCTCAATGGAAGAGACAGCCCTTACTGGGGGTGGGTGGGAGGGGGAGAGATTCTGAGTGCAATGAACTCACAGGACCACAAGGTGGTATGCTGGAGGCCAGCACACCAGAACAAGGACCAAATCCCCTTCAGAACTGTGCTGAAGCACTAACATCCAGCTCCGACAGAGACGTTGCAGCTTTTTTAAGACAGTGGGCTGTCTGACAGTGATCTGCAGGATAATGCCGGGCTTGGGATACAGTTGCAAGTATTGCCTGGAGGATGCTGAAAGTACATCACAGAGCTTTCAGAAAGGCAGCATGACAGATTTTGCAGGACTCCTGGAGAAGTGCCTCTGTGCTCCTAAAGCAATAGTGCCCAGAGGCTAGGCCTGCGGGATTCAGGGGAGGATCTGGCTCTTTGGGGTGGATCTGAGACCATCAGCACTTCTTCCCTGTTTATGAGATCTAAAGCCAGCCTGTTGCCCATACTCACAGTCCCGTACTGGCCCCTGGGGATGTAGCCAGCTCTGCCTGCTCCTACTTCCCCTCACCAGGAATGCTGCAGGCTCTGGAGCCCCCATTAGACACAGATTTGCCCAGGAGAGTGACTCAGACTTTGTAACCACATTGTGTCTGGATGGCTCATAGGGCTGGGTACAGCTTGCAGTTGAGGTAGAGCAGTGCTGCCACCGGTGTGGTATGTCCAGCAGGGCAAAGTAATCCCATCCCTACAGAGCTTGGCTCCCTCCCCGCCACATACTCGCACATTCATGTGCATTGCTGCTGTGCCATTTGTGTGTGTTGTGTCTTTGCCTTTGGACATGGAGACAAATAGCTGGACTTCCCTCCATCACCCCATGTGAACATTTACTCAGTCCAGAACTGGTCCTAGGGCTGGGCAGGTGTGACTGCACTTGGTGCCCCTAGTCAGTCCCCAGCTGGTGGGCTGACCCACGGAAGCCCCCTTTCACGTTTGGAGCAGCCCTACACAAGTCTCTGCTACCTGGCTTGAGCAAGGAGCTGGAGCAGGGTCAGGGGTGCACTCCATCCAAGGAGCAGAGAAAGGAGGAGGTGGCTCCCCTGGCTCTCACTCTCCCTGGAGAATGAAGGGAGCTCAGACACTGTGGCTGAGCCTCTCTCCTTTGGCCCAGGTCTGAATCCCCCTCCCATTTACCTCCTGGAGCCCAGCAGTTTGCCCACTGCCCCTTCCAGGGCTGGCAAAGGTAAGGTGCAGCAGCAGAAAAGCCCTCCCAAGAGATGGGAAAGGAGATGGCAATAATTGATTTGGGAGGATGATGGGGGTGCACTGATATTGGGGGTTCTGCTTGATGGTGGGGGGTTGGTGATATTGGGGGGGATTGATGCTTTTCAGTGGTTCCATTGCTGGGAGTGGCCTGAGGTGGTGATGAAGGCTGAATGAGCACCGACTCCAATACCCCCGCCCCCCGCATGGGGCTGTGGCAGTTGTGCTACATGGAGCACTTGGTTAAAACTTGGCTAAATTCTCTCTCCATAAATGTTTTTCTTCCTTCCTGGATTCTCTGTGCTATTTCAGCTGGATTTGGGATTCTGTTTCACTTCGTGTCCTCTACTCTCAGGCTGTGGTGGAGTTGTTAAACAGCTGCATCACTCCACCCCCGACGTGGCTAGATTTCAGTGTGGATTAAATGATTCCTGTCGCTACAGCATGCAGTTTGTAAAGGGCTTTGATAATCCCCGGGATGGGAGGTCCTACAGAAATACAGGACAGCATTTAATATTATAGGAGGTGGACAGACCCATCACAGTCGCATGCTCCTCTTTGGTTCCAGATCAAACTTCAGTGCCTCAGTAAGAACCTCTATAAAGTAGTACCAGACTCTGGAGTCCACTTCCAGGCGTAGGTTAGTCCCTGCGACACACAGGACCCTGCCCGGGTGCATACATTGCCTCTGGCCTTGGCTTGTGTTGTGCTGCCATAGAGCCAGCAGAGGGAGCTAAGGCAGAAATAAGGAACTATCAAAAAGAAATGTCGGTTCCCTTGAAATATAACCCAGAGAGGGAAACTGCATGGAGGCCTGCTGCAGGGAGGGAGGCTGTTTTTTCTGGGGAGAATGAGAGGTCATTCCAGATCACACAAAGGGGAGGCAGAGGTGCCACCACCCAACAGCCACAATCGGGACAACAAGGAGGTGGCCCCTTTGAAAGCCATTTTGGCAGGTTTAGGTGTGAGAGCTTTAAGCATGGGGCAGCAGAGGAACATCACAGGGCTGGCCTCTGAGCTTTCAGTTCACACTGTCCTCTAGCAAAGCTCTCTTTCACTTTGATGAGAAGGGCTGGATGAAAACCATGCTGCTGAGGCCCTGCCCTACAAACCTTGCTAAAAAGCAGCTACTCTCTCTGCTCAGTAGGGATGAGTGGCAATAGGCAAAGCTCCATGAAACAGAACCTGCTCTTTGCTCACCACAACCTGTCAGTAACGACATCTGAAAGGGCTGCTGGTTCTCTTTGGCCTTTATAGCAGGGGCTGCTCATGTATGCCATTAGCAGCTGAGAGGATGGATACTAGTGTGGTGAAGGCACAGAGCTGGTATATGTAGAGCATGGGGTGTGGTCCCATCTTCTGCTACAAATGTCAGCTATGCCTTTGGGGAAGCTGCACCATCTCACAGAAGCTGCTCGCCCTCTGAAAAATGGGGGGAATGAAGATGACCTGCACCTCACCTGTGATGGGCGTGTTTAAATGGTTAGTGTGAAGGAGCTGCAGGGGCTACTAGAATATGCCCTGTTCAATAGGTGACCATGAGCACAGGTTTCATTAGACCTCACTGTGTGATTTTCAGTTCCTTGCAAGGGAAGGGAGTAGGACAGACCCACAGCTATTTCTTCATAACCCAACTGGTCTGTCCAGCAAGCTGTAATCACATAAGTAAATACATGGACCTCAGTGAGACTATTTGCATGAGCAAGACTCTCTCACATAAGGGCTGCAGAATCGATCGCCAAGGGCTTCCATAGCTCCTTGCTGACTCAGGCTCCCATCACTAAAATTATCACAAGCTAGTTTGCAGGAGAATTCAAGTGACAGTGAAAAGCAGACCTTGCAGAGGTTTGGCCTGGGTGCATCTCTGAACTGGGCTAGAATGCTAAGGAAAGGTTTGACAGGGCTTCTTGCTCTAACTGGTTCTCCTAACACACGTAGGGTGAACTCAGCTCCTTGTTCCTGCTCCTCCCGTCAGCTAAGACCCTAGGCAACCTGGTTACCATCTGACAGGCTAATGAGAACAGGCAGGGGGGTTGGCCTAGATGTGAGGGATGGGTTGAGATTTAGATTGCAGTTGTTAGGAAACAAACACACACACACCACACACACACACACTCTTCAGCATTTGCAATTTAACCTACTAGACACTGCGGCTAACACACGTCTTTGTAGTAACCAGCCAGATGCACATGCGCGCGTCAGCTTCGACATATTCAGAGATACTTTCACAATCACAGACACAATCACGCGCACTCACTGGGTATGCTTCCGACTTGCATACGTTCTCTCCCTCACCCAGTGATAGATTTCCACATGCACTGTGTCACAGGCTGACACTCCCTAGCAGTCATACATGCATTTCCTCTCACGTGAACAAACATGCTCCATGGCTGGGCTTTCACGGTCATACCAACCAGGAAGCCATTCTCTTTCACAAGCAGGCCCTCCCCAGGCCTCGCTCTCCCATGCTGACAAGAACCTCACTCAGTCAAACCTCTTGACAGTGCAAGCTTCTCAAACACGCCCCTTTGCGCCCCTTGCAGAGATGGTCCATGGGGCAGCCTGAAAGGCCCATCCCTTTCCATCATCCCATGTGCAGTTTGTTTCCCAGCATCCCCTCTTCAGCCTGCCCTGGCAGTATGGGGAGGACCCTACAAGTCTGACCACACTGAGCCTCTGTCCATCACTTCTGTTTTCAGGAAGTTCCACAGAAAGCAGGCACATTGGAGGAGAGCCTGGCGACACGTGGCAGAAGTGAGGCTTCTGCGCAAGGCTTTCTGGTGCTTGTGTCCAGGGTGTGGGCTTAGAGCGATCAGGCCCATTCACTGAGCAAGTGACAGGTTTCCATTTGAGCCAGGAGCTGCACAACGTCACAAGCAGTTCTGAGCCAAGCCACTCCACGTGTAATGCTCTGGCAGCAGGGGGACTAGCTGTGCGTGAACGTGTGGGGTAAGAGTGGTGAGTCATCCAGGCGGGCGCCATCTCCCCCACGGCAAGGCATGAATGACTCAGCAGCAGCTGACCTTGAGCTGGACCATGTCCGTCAGATGGGGGAGAAGTGGTGGAGAGAACAGAGCAGCGGTTGATTGGGTTGTAAGGGACTAATGGCACAGAGTGACATGTCATGCTCAGGGAAGGGGAAAACTAAAACTGGGGCTGAGGTGAAAGGGGTGGGTAGCCATGCACTTCTCCCCCTGCAGGACTCTAACATGACATCCTATTTATTTTCCTGTATGACAGTACGTACAGTGCACATATATCACCTGCCACAAGATGTGAGTTCTCAGATGAGATTCCACAGCAACTGCTCCCTGAGGAGTTCAGAGGAGGGTTTGTAGCATTACCTCCATGTTACATGTGGGAAACTGAGGCAAGAAAAGCATTTGCCCAAAATGACACAATGACTCCACAGCACAGCTGGGAACAGAACCCAGAAAAGTCCTGGCTTCCAGACCCTTGCTCTCACCATTAGTTACCATTCCCTCTCAGAGCTGGGAATAGTACCCAGGAGTCCTGGCTCACAGTCCCCTGCTCTAACTGCTAGATCATTCTCCCCTTAGAGAAAATTCCTGTAGATTTCACAGGCATTAAACCCATAGGATTTTGTACAAACTACTGAAAACCCTAGTGAATTCCATAAGGAATGATTTCCTTTCTAGGGAGGTTGAACCATCCTGGAGAATTATAGGGCAGGGATGCATCTCTCTTAAATGCTATAGGGTGGTTTAAAGGGAGTAGGGGGCTAGAAAAAGTTCTCCTTTCCTATTAAAGTCTACAGGATGTTTCCATAATGGTACTTCCCAGAGCTGGGAACAGAGAGACTCCCAGGCCCCCTGCCCTGCCCACTAGCTCATACTCCCACCTCTCTCATTGCTAGAATAGAACCCATGAGTCCTGACTCCCAGAGCCCTTACTCTCCCCACTCTCTCTGCTATAGAGAAGCTTATGCTCTGACAGCCAAGTTCGGCACCATGCATTACAAGAAAAGCGTCTCAATAGCCTTTGTGGAGTACGGACAGGAATGATCAGGAAGGCAAGTGTGCTGCGGAGAATGGAGATGAGCAATAATTGCCCAGGCTTCTCCCACCAGTTCCTGTCAGTATGGAGAATGGTGCATCCGGCTCAGGAAAGCAATGACCCAGTTCCCCAGCCGGGACCCCTTCAGCCGCAGGAAGAGTTCATGTAAGTTGATCTGCCACAGGCTCAGAGCTTCTAAGAGAGAGATCTTGGCCTTTCTGTACAGGGAGTGAGACTTGCTCCTCTGATACCTGGGCAAGGGAGAGAAACAGCTGCATTAATCTCTCAGGACACAGCCCAGCAGCAGGGTAAATCTTGGATCTTAGATCCTGAAGAGCAGGAGCCCCCCGCCCCCCGGTGCCAATTGTCAGCCAGCATCCCCACCTCTTAGCGGGTAGGTCAGCGTTTCCTGGGTTAAATGTTCCCCAGGAGATGAACGGTCCCTCCCAGCAAAAATGGGAGAGAGGAGAAAGGCTGCGCAAGTACAATGAGCTTGAGATCAGGAGTTAGGAACTCCTGGGTTCTGTTTCCACAGCGGGTGCTGACTTGTCTTGGCCTTCCCTATTCTATGCCTCAACCTACCCATCTGGACAGTGGGGCGATAGCATCTCCCTTCCCGCCCCAGAGGGACATTATTCCATTAGTCAGAGTGTTTGACATTGCAGAGGGCTATCCAGGTGCTAACTATTATTATCAATAATAATAGTTAATGATAAGCACTCACCACATGGTTTGTGTTTATGTAATCAGATCCCTAAACAACACAACATTCGGCTGGTTCTTATAGAGAACCATCAGTGCTAACACTGCACTGCTCCAGGACCTCTCGCCTAAGGCTCTCAACAGCGCTGGGGAACATGCAGCACTGAGAAGTTAAGCAATTTGCCCGAAGTCACACAATAGGTCAGTGGCAGGGCCAGGAATAGAACTGGGCACTCCTGACTCTCCTGGCTCTTATAAACTTAGTACTGGACCCCTCCCCAGTAACACAAGTTAACGGAGCCTCACGATGCCCTCATGAGGCAGATACAGAATTGTTATCCCTATTGGGCGGATGAGGAAACTGAGGCACAGAAAAATGAGGTGACTGGCCGCCAATCAAAGAGCAAGTCAAGTCAGAACCAGGGATAGAACCCAGGAGCCACACCCCCTAACCACAAGGCCATGCTGTGAGACAGGCAGCTGTGAAGTTTGGGTTCTTTTTCCATCAGCTGTTTCTAGTGGGGACATTAATCAGATCTGGGGGGAATTATGATCCCAGCATCAAAAATTTAGTACAAAATCCCCACTGTTTCCAGCTCCCACCCTGTTCCCAGTTCTGTCTGGCTCCAAATTCCTGCTGAGAGCTCCTTCCCTATGGAGACCCGGGTGGTGGGTAGGATGGGGGAGAAAGAGGATGAGATTGAGAAAGAAAAAAGGGGACGGGGCCTTGACAGACATGCTAACGAGGGAAAAGGTTCAAGTAAGACAGGGCAGTTTTAGAAGTTCCAGAGCCGGCATCTCTGCAGAATCTCACTAGGGGACAAGAGACAAGAGGGGCCCAGTGGGGGTTGGGGCTCCTGTCTCAGAGACACAGGGACTCACGTGGAGACAGCTCTAATGCAGCAGCGAGACATGTTGAGGAAGGAGCTGGCACTGGCCCGTGTGTGTAGGGCTGACTCAATCCCCCTTAGCAAATCATTGGTCTTCAGCAGCAGCAGCATCTGGCGGGGCACATTGTTGAGGAGCTGGCTGATCTGAGGTAGGTAAGCAGCAGCATTGGTCCGGATCTCCACGTCCTGAGCACCGTCAGAGCAGAGGGGTGTGGAGAGAGGAGAGAGATGTTAACAGAGGCCTTGGAGTCTACGTCCACTGCCTGCCCACACTCTCCTGGCTCTTGCCAGAGCTGTCAGTCCCACTCAACAAGAATCCCAATGAATCTAGGTCAGTGTAATGGATCATCACACACATGGACTTTCCCTGCATCCTCCAGCAGCTGTGGCATGAACCAGAAAAAGATCAGTGGAGCATTTGAAGGGTTCAGAACCCAGCATGTCACATGCAGAATGCACCAGAAACAGATTCTTACACAGAATCAGGGTTATGGTTGGACAGGGAAGGGGAAACTGACAGTTATAAAATAATTTCTCCTCCTCAGTGGGTTTGACTGAGGCTGTACATTTTCCCTGTACTGGCTTTGAGACCCTTCTATTGTGCACATAAGACTTTCAGAACCATAACAGGCCTATGGTTCACATATGTCTGGTTTGCACCTCCAACAGATCAGACCAGTTGTGTACTTCATCCAGTACTGTATCTGCTCCTGCTTTGTTCAGCCAATGATTCATCTAATCTAGTGTCCCTGTCTTTGACAGTGACCAATATCAAATACTTCAGAAGGCAGCTTAATAACTCTCAGTGCACCTAAATGTTTAACATTATCCTCTGGGGTGATATTCCTTCCTGACCCCAATTTATGCCCTGAAGCATAAGGATTCTCATCAATTTATCCCAGCTACCATCACTGAAGAGGATATTCCCTCTTATTCAAAATATCTAATCCTTTTTTTTGTTGTTATTCTTAACATCTTTGCCTCATAGATTCTTAGATTCTAGGACTGGAAGGGACCTCGAGAGGTCATCGAGTCCAGTCCCCTGCCTTCATGGCAGGACCAAATACTGTCTAGACCATCCCCGATAGACATTTATTTAACCTACTCTTAAATATTTCCAGAGATGGAGATTCCACAACCTCGCTAGGCAGTTTATTCTAGTGTTTAACCACTCTGACAGTTAGGAACTTTTTCCTAATGTCCAGCCTAGACCTCCCTTGCTGCAGTTTAAGCCCATTGCTTCTTGTTCTATCCTTAGAGGCTAAGGTGAACAAGTTTTCTCCCTCCTCCTTATGACATCCTTTTAGATACCTGAAAACTGCGATCATGTCCTCTCTCAGTCTTCTCTTTTCCAAACTAAACAAACCCAATTCTTTCAGCCTTCCTTCACAGATCATGTTCTCTAGACCTTTAATCATTCTTGTTGCTCTTCTCTGGACCCTCTCCAATTTCTCCACATCTTTCTTCAAAAGCAGTGCCCAGAACTGGACACAATACTCCAGCTGAGGCCTAACCAGTGCAGAGTAGAGCGGAAGAATGACTTCTCATGTCTTGCTCACAACACACCTGGCAATGCATCTCAGAATCATATTTGCTTTTTATGCAACAGCATCACACTGTTGACTCATATTTCGCTTGTGGTCCACTATAACCCCTAGATCAGGGGTCCCTAATGTACCTGCGGGTGCTATGGCACCCATGGGGGCATATAAATGCGCCCGCATCCTGGCTGGCAGTCAAGCATCCACTGAAATGCCGCTGAAAATCGGCGGCATTTCGGTGGATGCTCGACCGCCACCACGGTCCTTCGTCTGGCATCTGCCAGACAAAAAAGGTTGGGGACCACTGCCCTAGATCCCTTTCTGCCGTACTCCTTCCTAGACAGTCTCTTCCCATTCTGTATGTGTGAAACTGATTGTTCCTTCCTAAGTGGAGCACTTTGCATTTGTCTTTATTAAACTGCATCCTGTTTACCTCACACCATTTCTCCAGTTTGTCCAGATCATTTTGAATTATGACCCTATCTTCCAAAGCAGTTGCAATCCCTCCCAGTTTGGTATCATCTGCAAACTTAATAAGCGTACTTTCTATGCCAATATCTAAGTCATTGATGAAGATATTGAACAGAGCCGGTCCCAAAACAGATGCCTGCAGAACCCCACTTGTCATACCTTTCCAGTAGGATTGGGAATCATTAATAGCTACTCTCTGAGTAGGGTTATCCAGCCAGTTATGCACCCACCTTATAGCATCCCCATCTAAGTTATATTTGCCTAGTTTATATCATGTAGCAAGTAGTTCCACAGGTTAACTATCCTGCAAAAAACCCTTCCTTTTAGGCTTAATGTTACTGGATAATTTGAAACATATTCAATAAGGGCATGTGCTTATGCCAGTTGACAGTCTGTAGGACTCAACACCTCATGAGATGGCAGTTCCAGAGAGAGCAGAAATTCAAAGATCACAAAATTGTGTGTTTGAGATTATTACAGTTGTATTTTTAACTTCTGCTTCTAGGAAAATCTGGGGATTTGAGCATGGGCCGGGATATTCACTGGGTTTCCTAGCAACAAGTTAAAATGGCAAGCAGAATCTTGAACCTCGAAATGGGGTAATGTCAGCCCTTCAGAGCCTGGATAGAAACATGGGTGTTTTGGGGCATGGTGGTGAGCAAGTCCCACATTTGATTTGGTGGAATGGTGGGTATAGGCACCAGGACTGTAGCGCCCATGGAAAAAAATTAGTGGGTGCTTAGCACTCACCTGCAGCCAGCTGCTCACTTCTCCCCCAGCACCTCCCACCTTCCGGTGGCTCTCCGATCAACTCCTCCCCCTCCCTGCCAGCATCTCCCACCCGCTGCGATCAGCTATTCCGTAGCGTGCAGGAGGAGCTGGGGGGAGGGGAAGGAGCGGGGACAGGGCGTGCCCAGGGGAGGAGGTCGAACTGGGTAGGAAGAGAAGGGGCGGGGCAGAGCAGGGGTGGGAAGAGGCAGGGCTGGGGTGGGGCCTTGGGGGAAGGAGTGGAGTGTGGCAGGGCCTGGGGCTGAGCAGGGGTTGAGCACCCCTGCTCAGTGGAAAAAGCCGGTATGGGAATGGGCATACACATTTCACAGGATAAGTACTATTCATTCCCCCTTCCCCCAGCATGCTTACTACATTACCAGTCCCCTTGGATGTGGATCCCACACAGATCACAATTAAATAAGTCTGATACATCTCAGTCTAGTGCTAAGTAAGAGTATTTGTCCCCATCACAAAACAACCATAGTATGTCATTGTAGCTGGTGTTTTCTGACAAGGACAAAGTCTGGAATAGCAGATGGTGCACAAGATAAGGCCTCCGGTGTGCCAGCAGATCTGGAGAAGCAGAGGGTACTGCAAGACAGGATTTAGAAGCATCATCAGAGCTGTGTGTTACATGGTACCTACCTCCATAATGTTTGGCTCTCGCTGCTGCTATTAACCTCTCAGTTTCACCCCAAAACCAAAAGAAAGGAGCTGCCTTCCCCTTAAATGTAAACTCACCTGCCGATGCCAGAGGGGAGCTCTATGGTATTTGTGACTCACCAGAGCAAACCTTAACTCTGGCCACAAAAATCAAGCACCAACCCACAAAGAGTGAGGAATTTCCACCGCAAAATTTCACAACAGCCAATTTTAACCCTTCTTTATGAATTCTTACCCGCATATTACATCTGCACAGGCACCAGTTACCAAGCAATACAAAGCCAACTCATTCTGTCCTCTACCTCTGCCCTCCCCCTACACTTTGCCACTACAATAACACAAGCTTCTTACACCCACATTAAAATAAGCCATGTGAGACAACATGCTTCCCCCCACAAACACTGGCCCACTGTTACTGCCATACCCCTGCCTGCTTACCTCTACAAACAACATGGTTGCCCATTTGTTCATTAGTGCGATGAAGGTGGGTGCTGTGAGTGGTAGATAGATGTACATGAGTATAGAAGGACTCGTGACACATGGACAGAAGGAAGAGGAAGAATTTAACTGGCGATTTTCTAGATTTTTCATGATTGGGTTGATGGGATTTGCACTTAAGCAGCCTTGACTTACCTCCTGTACCAAACAACCTCTGTCGTTTCCAAGGATTTTTGATGAGTATGCATCAGTGCTGACGGTCATTCACATGACTAGCAATTAACACTAATATGTATTATCCTCCCCCACTGAGCTTCGATGTCTCCTCTGCCCCTTACCCAGCTCAGTCTGCTCCCTGCACAGCTGCACTCAGGAAAATTTTCAGAGAAGGGCTAATTTACAAAGGTTTCCTCTACCAAAGCTGCTAATTTATTTACCCAACCAAATCTTATGGGAAATTTAACTGACCTGTGATGAGTGCGTGTGAGAGACAAGGAGACTAAATTCAGCCGTTAAAAGTGCATAGCAAAGGGATTTCAGGCACCTTTAGTCCAGCTCTCAATGCAGCCTCTCAATAGGCCTGCAAGGGCAGCCATTAATATTGATGTCAATTAACTAGGTGATTGTAATGGAGAAAGACACCACAGGAGCGCAAACAGGCTGTACCTCATTGGCTGTGACCGGTGACCGGTCGATGCCCCTGTTGACAGAGTCCCAGGACCTGGCGGTGAGCATGCATGCGAAGAGTGGGTACAGGTCACCTGCTCCTAGCCGTCGGCTGTATTTCTGCACCCTCTTCATATCAGCCTTGATCAGGGACTGCCAGAGCCGGCAATAGTCCAAGCGAAACTTCTCTGTCAGGACCTGGGGAGGGAGGGCCATGTCCCCCAAAGGAAATCAATCAACAGCACCAGGGCAGGGAGGGGACAACTTATCCCAACCAGCAGGCGCCTTTAACCACCTCCGTGTCTGATATTTCAAGCTTCCAGGCATAAAATCCTATTCAAGGGTGGTAGGCGCTACAGGAAAAATCCACAAGGGAGATCTGCAAGCCTGGGGTCCCTCTTTAATTCACCAGGGCTATGACTGGCTGGGTGAGATAGGAGGCTCTCAGCTCTTTTCAGGCCTGAAGCACACAGGCATGAGTGACACCTCCCCAAAGACAGTGCACAGCATCAGCCTGCTGGCTCCCAGCACCCTCATACTCACATACCTGATAGAGCCCATGGTCCAGCAGTATAATGTGGGCCTTGCCGGTGGCTGGGCACTTCCTCACGAGCACGTTGCCCGGGTGCGGGTCACAGTGTACGAAACCATTCACAAAGATCATTTCACTGTACAGCTTCCCCAGATTGCGAGAGATCTGAAAGGAGACAGGAGGCAGTCACAGCACGGGACAGGGCTACCAGCTACTCCACGGTCTAACAACTACAGGGAGGGGAGAGTCTGCCCGCATCATGTATGCCAGGAACTGATGACTACAGGGAGCAGTGAGGAGCCAGCTCCTGGCATGTACCCTGGGGTCTGATGATTACAGGAAGAGGAGGAGCTGGCACATACCCTCGGGTATGATGGCCTGGGGCATTCAAAAATATGGGAGTGTCCATCCATGGGGCAAACATGGAGGGGGTTTGGGGACACGTGTGAAGTGTTTGTCTATCGCATAACTGGAGGGAATTGGCACAAAGGCTGGCATCCACCTGGGTGAAACAGGGGCACCCATTAGTGGAGAGGAAAGACACAGGAGCAGATGAGGAGGTATGTGTTGGAGCAGCCATGGTGGATCGTGTCTGACTGGGGCATCTGTCAGGGCAGAAGTGGGCATCAAGGGACAGACACAGGGGAGGAGCATCTGTCTGGGGATGGATGGGGCAATCCAGGGTGCACATCTGAGGCAGACAGGGCAGCATCTGTTGCTCTGTGTGGGGTCTACTTGGGAGAGACTGTGGCTGGTTTCTATAAAGGGAGTGTCTCCCTCCCTACATTGCTCAGTCCTCCTCTCACCCCCTCCTCAGTCTGGTGCTAATTTGATTTATGATGTCTGGGAAGATGAAGCAACAGCAAGAGGCTGTTTAAATCATCCTGTCACGGCCATGTCCCCCCCATGCTATGGCTGCCTTATCGCAGGGTGATTTTATCACAGTTAAAAGCCTCATGTGAGTAAGTAAACAGCCCCCAAGCCCAGTGTCACGCTGAGGCAGGAGCAGCGCCAGGCCCCCCAGTGCACTCGTGCAGCCCTCAGTAACACATACCCCAGCCCTAGCCTCACAGCTCTCCCATTCCGAAGAGCCCCCCAGCAGGACACCAAACAGGCAATTAAAAGACAATCATTATAAAGGATTCCTACCACTCCCCCTGCTCAATGCAGTGTAACCAGCATGCTAAACCCCCTCACTGCAGGCAGCCCCACTGGAAGGGGATCCCAAAAAAGGGGCAACAAGGAATCAAATGCCAAACACTTCTGCGCAAATAAACATCACACAGTGCTTTGCAGGGATCACTTTGCCAACCACTGAAATGCATCCACCTCTGGGATGGGATGAGGCAGCTGTTTGCCAATCACAGAGCTACGCTGTGCACTGTTACATTAGGACAGGAAACGAAGATCCCCATATTTTGTTGCCTCTGCAGGATGACATTGGAGGATCAGAATGCTACTCAAACTGGACTTTGGAATTAATTAAGACCCCAATTCCTATGGAAAGTGCCTGAATGACTCCCAGTGGTCAGGAATCGACAACATCTTCAGCTGCACAGCTTCCCTATCACCATGCTAAGGAAGTGGGGCCAGTGCTGACCCCTAACATCACATGGGGGCATTATTACCAGATTGATTGAAGGAAGAAAGCACCACCTGAATCACCAACACAACAACTAGGTGATACTTAAAAGTGATCCAAGCACTGATCCAGATCAAACCTGCTTAGCTTATAAAAGCTGGTGGGATCAAAGTGCAATGTGCTGTGGTGTCTTAAAAGAGCCAGCTAATAACTGCACAAAGATCAGGGAAGGACAGCACGGAAAGTCCTTCTTAATCTGTTAATTCATTTAGATGATGGGAAAGAATTTACACTGGGTTCACAGACCAGCTGGAATGGATCCGGCTTCACCTCAGATTACAGCATCAGCTTTTCAATTCAGGACAGCTGGGTTCAAATTCAGTCTTGGGTCCAAAGTGAACTGAATTTCGCTGTCTCAGACTAAACTTTGTAGATTTTGGAGGCTTGGAATAGCCAGGGTTACTGCAGGTCAGGATTGACAGACATTGGCAAAGCTGTGCACGAGGGCCCAGAACTGGAATAGTTGGGTAGCCCTATAGGTCAGGGCCCAGGGCTCAAATTCCTACCCAAGTGCTAGTACAATGCAGGGAGTGAGACAGAAAGAGGGTGTAAGTGAGAAGGGCAGGAGCCCCAACCAAGTGACTGCTGCTCTCATGTGAATTCCCACCCTGAACACCCATGTCCTATTCCCTGCCTTCCTCTTCAAGTGCTATGAGGACCTACTATGTGAGCAGATTAGGATTCCATCAGGAGAGCCCCCTGCCCCTCCTCCTGTCCCTGTAACTCTCACCTCTACCTTCTCCCCTCAGTGCAGCCCTGAGCAGCCAATGTGGCACATCAGAGCCTTTCCCTGAGGCCACGTCTACACTACAGCATAAAATCGAAATTATTAAAACCGGTTTTATAAAACTGGTTTTATAAAATCGATTTTACGCGTCCACACTAGGGCACATTAATTCGGTGGTGTGCGTCCATGGTCCTAGGCTACCATCGATTTCCGGAGCGGTGCACTCTGGGTAGCTCAGTAAAAGAATGAGACCAATAACTTCGATTTCCGTCCACACTAACCCTAAATCGATATAGCAATATCGATTTTAGGGTTACTCCTCTCGTTGGGGAGGAGTACAGAAATTGATTTTAAGAGCCCTTAAAATCGATTTAAAGTGCCTTGTAGTGTGGACGGGTACAGCGTTAAATCAATTTAACGCTGCTTAAATCGATTTAACGCTGTAGTGTGGACCAGGCCTGAGCCTGCTCTAGAGAAGTCTTTGCCCTGACAGAATGTCCAGCTGGAGTGTCAGACCAGCTGAGCTGGTAACTGCATAGCACATCACCCCTCTTCCTGCCCTGCACGCTCAGGGGAGCAGGCACCTGGGCCTCAGCTCACCCAGCTAGTTGAATGGAGGCCTTGCTACAGCTAGACCCTAGAACAGGAATCTCCATGGGCTTTGAAGCAAGTGATAGGAGAGTGTATGTAATGTGTCTGTGCACGCATGTCCATCATGGGGAGCATGTGCTGCATGTCCATGTGCGTGCTGTTCAATAAGCATACGCACGTGACTGTGAGTCTGCGCCTATTAATGCAAACTACTTCCAGTGAAAGTGGCAGGAATTTCAAAGGGAATTCACTCGTTTGGCCATAGCTGTCTCTTTTTTGCTCACTTTCCACCAACATCCCCATGACCACGCTTTACTGGCATGATCGATCATTCACAGAAAGGGAGTCCCAGAGCGTCACAGTCTGTGCCAGGAGTGCTTGAATGCTCATCCACTCAGGGAACATAAACAACAGCATAAGATTTACCTGACCAACCACCACTACGCAACAGAACTTGATTCTGGAATACTCATGATCAATTCACTGCATATAATTCTTTAAAAAATAAAACAAAAACCCACCACTTGGAAAATTAATTGGAGGAAGCTGCAATCTACCCCCTCAGACACTCCAGTGCTGCTGGCCCTGGCTAAGGTGTCCCACCCTTATCACTGCTGACCTTATCCCTTCCACACTGACCCAGCAGCCAGGTATATAACAGGGAATAAAATCAGCAAAGAGTCCTGTGGTACCTTATAGACTAACAGACGTGGTGGAGCGTGAGCTTTCATGGGTGAATACCCACTTCATTGGATGCATCATGCACCCACGAAAGCTGATGCTCCAATACGTCTGTTAGTCTATAAGGTGCCGCAGGACTCTTTGCTGCTTTTACAGATCCAGACTAACAGGGCTACCCCTCTGATACGTGACACCATGACGGAATAAAATGAGATTCACCTTGGAAGAAGGCAGCTAACAGGTATGGGAAAATAGCCCCTGAGAACCAGCTACTCACTGGGAGAGAGAAATCTGGCAAGTAGTGAGGCTGAGAGAGACCAACCTTAGGGGTGATGGTGGACAACAAATTAGACAGGAGTTTGCCGTGATCTATGGAAGCACAGCCCAGGCATGGCATCATGACACAGAGAGGTCACAGCATCCAGCATAGTGAGGCCCCAAGCAGCACCAGGGTGTTTAGATGTTGCTGTGATACAATAATGCAATAATAAATAATTATAATGTGGCCATGCCTGGAATCCTGCATTCGCTTCTGGGCACCTTATTAACAGAAAGATGTAGACAAACTGGAAGGAGTTCAGCGAACAGCAGGGTAAATGATTAGGGGGCAGGAGAGATACACTTCGGAGGAAAGATTAACAGAGCTAACGATGTCTAGCTTGGCTACGGGATGAAAGAGAAGGGATATGATAACAGTCTACAAACATCTGATGGGCGTGAACACTGAGGAAGGAGAAGAGCTACTGAGGCCAGGTCAACCCTAGTGAGCTTACAGAGGCACAGCTGTACCGATGCAGCTACACTGCTGTAAGATCTCTCATGTAGCCACTCTACACCGATGGGAGAGATTTCTCCCATTGACATAATTAAACCACCCCCAACGAGTGGCAGTAACTATGTTGGCAGACGAAGCTCTCCTGCCGACATAACACTGTCCACACCAGCGCTTCTCTTGGTGTAACTTATGGTGATCCGGAGGCTATTTTCCTCACACCCCCAAGCGACATAAGTTATACTGACAAAAGTCGTACTGTATGCATAGCCTCAGGGGATATAAAGGGTGTAACTAGGAGGAATAGGCTGTAACTAAGAAAGGGACTAGTCTAGATGAATATAAGGGAAAAATTCATATGCTTGTCAGCAGAGGGAGCTGGGTCTGATAAATCAGATGGGTGCAAGATTTGCCCCTATCCCAATGGCTTTGTCCTGTGCTGTTCAAGAGGCATTTGCAGGACGTGTTACCGAATAAATCCAATTCAATTCAGGTGCCCATATTGCATTGGAACATGCTGGCAGTAGCATCACCATGGCACAATACAAACAGCACGATGCCACCACAATAATATGTGATATCACTACAGCCCCCTGCTGTGCAAAGAACACAGTTTCAACATGACCTTGCCACTTCACGTGGGAGAGGGGTGGGTCACTGAGAGGAGTCTAGCTGAAGAGATCAGCAGGTGGGAGGTGGAGGAACCAGATCTGTAGAGCCTGCTGTTCAGCGCATCATGGAGGAACATGCTGTTGCAGGCTATGACACACTCTAGCAATAGATACATGCCAGACTTTGACTTTTATCCCCTTGCATTTGCTAAGTTTATGATCTTCTCTCAGCATACATGATATGGCAATAACCCTAGAACACATGAGCAAACACACAACAACAAATCACCATTCCTAGAAGTCACAAGCTACTCTACAACAACAATGGCTGAGCACAGCCTTCCAGGTGAAGCAGTGGGGGCGAAAGACATATCTGGCTTCAAGATTAAGAGTGATAAGTTTATGGAGAGGATGGTATGATGGGATAGCCTAATTTTGGCAATTAATTGATCTTTGATTATTAGCAGGTAAATATGCCCAATGGTCTGTGATGGGATGTTAGATGGGTTGGGATCTGAGTTACTACAGAGAATTCTTTCCTGGGTGTCTGGCTGGTGAGTCTTGCCCACATGCTCAGGGTTTAGCTGATCGCCATATTTGGGGTAGGGGAGGAATTTTCCTCCAGGGCAGCTTGGCAGAGGCCCTGGATGTTTTTCACCTTCCTCTGCAGCATGGGGCACTGGTCACTTGCTGGAGGATTTTCGGCACCTTGAGGTTTTCAAACCACAATTTGAGGACTTCAATAACTCAGACATAGGTTAGGGGTTTGTTACAGGAGTGGGTGGGTGAGATTCTGTGGTCTGCATTGTGCAGGAGGTCAGACTAGACTATCATAATGGTCCCTTCTGACCTTAAAGTCTGAGTCATGTGCAAACCTGCAATAACAAGCCAGTGTGTCCAGCTGAGCCTTCATCAGGAAAAAACCCTATAAAAACAAAACACTACATAGCCCATCACAAGCGAGTTAACCCTGGAACAGCATACCATTGTGCACAGTCTAATGTTCGTAAGAAACCTGTCAATAATAAAACAGCACGTGCACTCTGAGTTTCAGAGCAACTCTACATTAGCAAGCCAGTTTGCACAGTTGCATTGCTCAGGTGTAACCCTACAGTAACACTGGGGGAAATCAACAAGATCCAGAGAACCAGATTACTTTCACTCTCCCTGTCTTGGGAATCAGCTGAAGATTCAGGTGAGTGCAGATTCTTACTGCATCCTTCCATCCTGCCGTGGCTTGAGTACAGATCTGGACATGCTTATAGAACCTGTGATGTGCGCATTGGTGAGCTGAACTCATTGCCTGTCACTGAAGGATCCCGGGGGTGCTGGCTGATAGGGCAGTGTCCTTTCCTGTCTCTCCTCCATTTGTTCCTGTCTCTTTAGATCAGGAGCAGATACTAGCTGTTTGCCCTAATTCATCTGTAATATTTGCTAATTATTTTAAGAGATGGCGACACTAACTTCAATTGATCTCATTAAAAGTAAAGGTCGTTGTGCAGCTCATTTCTCAGGGCTCAATATTACCTCCTCAGGCCAAAAGAATAGCATCGATTCTGGAACCTTAATCGAAGGTTAATTGGATTTGTGTGTTGCTTTTTTGGTAATTTTTTTTAAAAATCCTGCCATTATAGAGACCCAGTTAAACTGGTGTGAAATTAGAGAAGGGCATTGGAGACATAAAGCCCTGATCTGGAGCTGCTCAGCATCATGGCTCTGAAATGGTCCTCAGTGAGGGTTTGGAATGAGAGGCCATAAGTCTTGAGCTTTCCTCTCCAACACTGAGCTGTTTAAAATCAAGACACAGCATCTTTGTGTAGTACAACATTATCATTGCACACTGTGTCACGCTGAGATAACGTTTAGGGAAGAAGGATGCAGTTAAGTTGTAGATGTATGCAGGACTCCTGGGTTCTAGTCCCAGCTCCGCTTCACTGTGCGGTTGTGAGAAAATCATTTCCCCTCTCTGTGCCTCAGTTTCCCCATCAGAATAATGGGGAGAATGATATTAATCACCTCCCCAGGGAGTTGCGAGATTAAACTCATTAGAATCTGCAAAGTGCTATGGAAGGGGTAGGAAAGGGCATAGAAGTGTTATTTATTTATTGTATACATTTGTGCTGTAACTTCGTGACATCTGAAATGGAGTCAGGGCTCACTTTCCCCTATATGGAAAGTGAGTATATGGAGTATATTTCTTTGGAGTTAATGTAAAATGCATCTCCGAGACTCCTTGGGAACTGATTGATATTGATGCTTGAGATTGACTTACAGTCTGAACAGCCCTCATCTCTGTTTTAACCGTTTGCTGGGTGTCCTTGTACTGCTCAGGAGCCTGTACTGCCAGTAGCAGCTCTCGCTATCTCTTCTTACTCGTGTCTGGCACTTTTTGCACTAAGCTTTAACGGGGGCAAACTAAAACAATCTCTAAGGAAACTGCTCCCCAAACTGAAGGGTGAGGTATAAGCAGCAAAAGCAGCTGATCTCTTCAGCATTCTTTTCTGTGCTCCCTTTCTGCAAACACTCCAGCATTATGAGCACAAATGCTCGAGAAATGTGATGTTTCAGCTCTGGTATACACAACGGAGGGCTCCACCTCTGTGCAGGGGCTAGCCAAGTGCACCACAGAAATCCCACGTGCATATAAGCGATGCTTAGGCCTTACATTGGTACTGTGTACAGTGAGGAATCCCACCTCAAGAGAACATTTCACATTGTGTATTTTTCAGCATTCAGAAGAGTGCCAGACACTTTACAAACCAAAGAGGAAGACCCAGTCCCACCCCGAAGAGCTTACCATTTCAGATGATTCAATGAGTGGAGACAGCAAACAGCAAGAAGGGGATGCGGCGGCAAAGAACAAGGATTATAGCAACAGGTGCCTGCAGTTACTCAGCGTAGGTCCCTTGGTGGTTTGCTTTTACTTTTGATTAATATAAAATATATCATTGACTGAAAGTTATTTGTAACATTCACAATCTAGAAGCAGGTGGCTGGCGACAGGAGGCACACGGTACCATTTCTGTTTCCCGACTGGATGGCTTGTGTAACTAATAGACACAGCACAAACTACAAGTTGTGAATCTCTCAGTGGAATCTACAATTGGACAGTTGAGCTGTGCTAGTTAGTTACACCAGCTACAGCTCAACCTGTGAGCTGTATGTTCATTTACAACACGCACAGCTTGCACAAGAGCTCTCTGGGCGAGAGAGGTGACAGAACCTCCGTTGAGATAAACAGGAGAAGCCCAAACAGAAAGGTTCAGATAAGAAGGACTGTGAGTTTTATGGGGACAAGTCTCTTTAAGTGAGTCGATTAACATTTGAGTGGGTTCAGCGTGGTGGCACCTGTTCCATCAAGGAGAGGGTTCTTTAGAAGGACGTACTCTGAACAGCCTCATTCTTCTTTACTTTCCTGCAGCAAACATGCCATAAGTTCCTGGATCCCTGTTTGCTCTCCCCTGTCCTGGCCCACAAATGCTCTGATCTCCTGAAACACAGAGAGTCCATTTCCAAAAATATCCAGGTCTTATCCCCACACACCCTTCCTTGCCTCTAGATTACAGCAAACTAATTTCTCTGAGACCCACGCTCCCCTCCCACTGTTAATATCCCAGCTGCGTTCTCCTCCTCGGCTGTGCTTGCACATGAATAGGTAACTGTTCCACAGGCAGATATTTCAGTGTTTGCACTTGTCTTTAGAAATCAAAGCCTTCTCTGATTAAATGCCATTACAGTCCAGCGCTCGGACGGCTCCAGAGAGATTAATGTGCTTTTGGGCAGCTTTAATGATAATCCTGCTACAGACGGCATTAAGTAAATGTCAGTAACCTGGTTTGAAGGGAGCTTTCACCTCAGGGATCCTTTCCATTTAGAGGAGAAAGGCTCAGCTTGCTCTTCAAGTCTGCGTTACTGCATGAGAGAAATCCTGCTTGCTGAGGACTCATCTCCCCCACCCAGTTAAAAACGGTATGGAAGAAGCGTGCCTGAGAGAGAGATTTTATCCACAGCTCCGTACTGTTGTTTTGTTGACAATTAATAAAAGAGTTAATCGTTTTTTTAAAATGGCACATGTGCAAGTGAGCAGCTAAGTGGTGTCTATGGGAACCGAAATGGCCTGTGTAAATACCCCATCGAAGCACAGAGCTGTAGTAACTGTACAGACTGACCAGGCAGACAATAGCCCAGGGGTTTTTGCACCCCGCAGAAGCAGACCTTTTTTAAAACCAACCGCTGGAAACATTATGACAATATCTTTGGGGCTGGCACAAAGCCAGCATGCTGGGAGGTTTCATCTCAACATGGCACCAGCGCACTGAGATGTGACAATGCAGCCTTCCCAATGGCGTAAATACGATAGTTGGAATAAGAGCCAGCTTGAATTTCCAGCAAGGCTCCGTATGAACCCCGCCATGCCTCCGAAAGCTTTTGTGAATTGGAAAAAGTGCAGTTAGCTTAGTCTTTACATTATTCTGTCACATCCAGACACCAAAATGCCCCAGAGAAAGGCTATGCTTGTGGAGATTCCAGTCTGATCGGGAGCACGAAACCCTAGAAAGCTGATAAGAATGCCTGCTCCACTCCCCTGGGCTTTCCTAGACAACTTTGCAGCCCCAAGCTGTTAGGATGGAAGTCAGATAAGCAGCTGGACTTTAGGGGGCTCAACTTGCACTGACTCTCCAGGCTTCCAGAGCCGAGGTGGACCCACCTCTGTAAAACTTGGAGACGCTTCCAAATGTGGATCCAAATGTTGCTCTGGGCCCCTATTTCTAATGGGTCAAAACCAAACCCCAGATCCAAACTCCTCAAGACTTGGGGAATGTTATGATCTGGATCAGAATGTTGTGGGTCAGACTCATCTCTGCTTCTGATATTCTCCTATCACCAGGCTTTGTGCAAGGACTTTATCTCAGGGGAAAGAGAGCTGCACAAGATACATCTCCCCAAAGGAAGGGGGAAGGCACCTTTGAATGACTGGCGAGGCCTTGTCTGAGAGCAGGCCAAAATCCAGCTAGTAGATGGTCACATCTTTCTAAAGGTTACCCCCACTTGTGGCATGACAATCTCCACCTCTAAAATGTCAACAGAGCTCCTTGTTGACTTGCTCTTCTGCAGCAGCTCTTCTATGCTGGCCAGACCCTGAGAATACAAGATATGGGGGCTCCAGCAGCAGGCAGGGAGGGAGAGGGTTGACTCCAGTCTTTCAGAAAAGTCACCAAGTGGCTGCCTCAGGGGGTTGGGCATGAAATATAGACCTTTGTTCTTCTAGGTTATCAATTCCAGTACAGCCTCAGGGCAAAGGCAAGGAGCAGGTGGATCAGAGGGGTCAACGGATAATAGGATATGGAGCTGTCCACTCTCTCTCTGTCTATGGCGTTTTTAAAGTACTTTTCACTATGGTTTTTTAAGTGCCAGACCTCTAGTTTTTTAAGTGCCAGTTCAAATCAAGTATTGGCTCTCTAAGTTATCAGCCTCAGCAGTGAGGCCAAACAATGAATAGGTCATGGAACGTGAACTTTCTGCTCCTCCCTAGAAGGAGTTGCTTCAGAGCAGTGGAAGCTGCTTTCCTTCCTGCTACTCATGCTGCACTTGTCCGAGCGGAGCAGAGAGGCCTTCAGTTTCCAGGCTGTCAATTTGGCACCACTCACCAGTATTGAGCTCACTCTGAAAGGAGTTTCTCTCACAAAGCGGCTTGTGAGCTGAGGAACAGGCACCCACCACAGAGATCAGTCCAACAGGAAAGGCGGGATCTCAGGGTTAACCATGCTGAGATGTTTCCTAATTATGTTTCCGTGACTAGAGCTGGCTGCTCCTGTCTGGAACAAACTCTTGGCCTAGACTGATTATGTGGTTGATCAAAGCAAGGCTGCAAAGTCCCCACTGGGTTAAGGTGAATGGAGGTGGGTGAGGGATCTGCTGGGGACCGGGCTCTTTTAGTCTCCCTTGATTGCAAAGTCAGTGAACCATCAGTGCCTCGTGGGTCACACTGGGATGGCTCTTCACAGACCAGACGTATCACAGAGCTAGTCACAGATGCATTTAGCTTGGTAAACACAAGACAACTTCCCTGTAGCAAAGCCTACACAAGGAATGCAATGTGTGAGCTGTGCCCACTGCTGATGAGATACATCCCCAATGCTGTAGGGTTGGGATGCAGGCCTCAACTAGCCTGTGATGGGGCACACACCCCACACAGGCCCAGAAGGGGTTACTGTGGGCATGAGAGGCCAATTAACATACCTGGCAGCACTTGCATGAGAGAGGGACAGAGAAAGCTAGGCTGAACTAATAATGAAGGCCAGCTGGGGAGGGGCTGAGTGGTGATTATAAAGGCAAGAAGTTTGTAATAGAAAGGGGCTGCCAGGAGAGAGTCTGCACTCACTCTTGGGGGGATAGAAGTAGTAAGAAGCCACCCAGGGAGGCAGCAAGGAGTTTGAGGGAGTAGTCTTTGCTGTCAGCTACCGGGTTTCTTGGCAGGAACCAAGAGTAGAGGGAACCCCCTAGAAAGTAAGGACCACAGAGCCCAGAGACAGAGGGAAGACATACTATAAGGTCATTGGACTATAGCTTGATTGGACTCTGTTATCCTGGAAGGGGTGGACTAAACCACTACCTGGCTGGAGGGCCAAGCTGCAGGAAGAGAGACCACCTCCCCGACGGAGCGACCATTGTTAGTGGGTGCCATAGGGGAGATAGTCACTACATCACACCTGGCCACAAGGAGGTGCATCTGCAGTGAGTGAACCCGTGACACAGCCTAGAGATGCAAATGTGCATGGCAAGGCTAAGGGCCTGAACTGCAGCTCCCAGAGGGGAGCCCTGCGTTTGGGTGCAAGTGCTATTAGAGAGGCTCCACTGTCTCAGCCAGCTGCACGTGCCATGCAAAGAACCTGTGCGTAAGTGAGTGAGAGACTACGCCGACTGCTGCCAGGGTGAGCTAGGTGAGGAAGCTCTCTGAATAAAAATGGGGGCCTGACTAGCCATATTGCAGGGAAAATACAAAGTACTCTGCACTTGCCCTTGGCTTGTCCAACATGACAAGAAGCCTATGGCTGGGGGGGGCGTGCCTCCTCTCCAATTCAGCATCAAGATTTGCCTTGTTTTGTTCCTTACACGTTCCTAACTTGAACTCCCCAGCAGACATGTTTCAGAAGGCAGCTGTCTCCCTTTACTGGGCAAGGGACTGTTGCCTCTCATTGGCTCAGTTTGCTACAAAGTAAAGGAACAGGTGAAATGCAGATCAGCTGTGAGGGGTAGGGAGACACTAGTCCTGGTCCCCACCTGCCCAATGCTTCCTTGATAACTCTGTGTGCCAAGGTAGTCAGGGAGGTGCCTGATGTCTTCTGGGGACAGTTGAGGGGACACAGACAACTTCCTAGCCTGGAAGGGGCTAACACACAGATAGTTCCCTTCCCCCAGCTGTTCTTTGGAACATCCTTAATTGACAGTGAGTGAACTCTGCCATGGATAAAAAGGGAGGGGACGGATGAGGCGTCCAGACTTCAGAGCCGAGTGGAGGGACAGATTAAGTACAATTGATTTTATGCTGTAGCTCTTTGATAGCTAGTCAACCAAGTGGTGCTTTGAGGCTCATCAATAGTGCACAGGGGAAAAGGCTGGCAGCACTGACTCAATCAACACTCACAGATTGGGAAGGGAGGGTTGACACATTGTTCAATGCTCAAAAACCTTCCCTCAGGCCTGTTCTCAGCCCTTTCAGGAGGTAATATCTTGCTTTCCTCCAGTCCCTTTTATGTCAAGGAACCCAAAATGCTCTATCAACTTCATGCCATACAGAGAAAACACTTCACTCATCACTGAAATGCTGCCACCTCTGGGATGAAACATGGCAACTGTTTAATAGTGTATAGCAACATTATACAACTGTTTAGGACAGGAAGTGAAGAGGAAAACTGTACTCAGTGTCCCACAGAGGGGACTAGAGAAGGAGATTTAGGGAAGCAGAATATAATGACCCAGTTGGAATCTGGGCAGCACACCAAGGTTAACACTGTGACTCTTGCAAACTCTTTAATAACCATGATCTGCTGTGACCTCAGTTGTATGGCTCTTTCAAAAGATGCTATCTGAAGCCAAGAAGAGACCCCTAAATCTAGTTAGGGATGTAAGCTAAATTCCAACAATGTTGTAACTTAAAGGCAAAAGTCCTACCAGCATCCCCACTTTAAAGAAGGTTAAAGTTCTGCCAAAATGCAGGACAGAGAAGAGGAAGGATGCTGTGTCAGAAGGTGACCCTGTTTCCTAGAATAACATGAATTGTCATCATAGAACAAACCAACAATCCACCTATTATCTGAGCAAGATACTCACACAGTGTCCTGTCTCCTACAATGAACCACAGCACAGGCTGCAGAAAAAGATGTGAAGTCCCTTTAGTCAATCCATACAACTCTGCAATCCTACAAGGTAGATGGGTTAGGGGGAGGACCTTTCTGATCCCAGCAAGTGGTCATCTCTTATGCCCTGAAGCACAAGAATTGAGAGTTCTCTCTCAGATGTATCACTACAGATGCTGTTCTATTTATGTGCGTGTCATCCCTTTTTGGTTCTTCATGGACAATCAGTCTCAGCGATACCACGTCTAATAACATCACCATTTCCATCTTTATGCAACACCCTCAGTGTCCGACTTCAGAGATGGGTGACAATTTACCTCATTGACGTCAATGCTGTTCCTCTCCATATAGGCCCTGTCATTCACCTGCCCGCCTTCCACAAATTCCATGAGAAGGACACGCCTAGTTGACAGCTCCCAGTAGATCCTAGGGACCTGGAATGGGATGATGGAGCGTTAGGCCAAATCATGGAACAGCAACAGCAAGGGAGTCATTCACCAGTGAGGAAAAGAGGAAGGAAGAAAGGAATTTTATAGTGGAGGTGAAAAGGACCCATGTTCGCTCCCTATTTGCAAGAAGGGATGCCACCACATCCACCCACACGGGTACTTTTCCTTGGTCACTTTAACTGCATTTAATGTTGGTGAAAACCACTGGAGACCACAGGCCTCTCCCCACCGCACAGTGAGTGTGGGCAAAGGCAACGCACCTAGACACAATACCAGGCACTTTAAAACCACAATGGTCTCAGCAACTCCATTTCCTGTCCACATTTAGGACCTGACTCTCCAAGGCACTGAGCACTTGCGACATCCATTGGTGTCCATGGGTGTTGTTAGATGCTCAGCCCTTCTCAGGGTCAGGCTTCTAACTATTACCTGTTGCATGCATCTGAGCCACATTGTCGGTTCCTCCAAGGAAGAACCCTTGTTCTTATTTGTTGTGCACTGTGCACACAGCTCTATAAATGATAAGTAATCATCACTGGTATCTCGAAGGCGCCCTTTGGAACACCAATGGACCCAGGCAGACAAGCTCCATGCACTTCAAGCTGTCAGCAATTAAAACAAGAGAAAAATTAAGCCTCACAAATAAGGGGTTTGTCACAGAAACCCTGGAAGACCCATAGGCATCTCATTGCAAATGTGACACTGTCACACAACCGCAAAACGTCACAGCGCCTTCTGCTCAAGCTGCAGTAAATTGCCTCAGTGAGGTACAAAGAGGTGGCCCGAGTGTTGCACAGAGACTCAGCAGAACTGGAGTCCTAAAGCAGCTTGACTCCTTTTCCATAAGCACCAGCTTGCACCTCCTACCATATTCTGTGCAGGCTGAGACTCCTGCTGTTGATGAGCAAGCCAGATTGCTAATGCTCCCACTGGAGAGAGCTTCACCTCATAGCACCCTCCGTTAGCAGGGCTAAACTGGAGCCACCTTAGCGGAACGGATGCACGATGCTATGGAGTGGGCCCACTAATCTCACAGCAAGGGTCCATGACCCTGAGGCAAGCCTGGGAGAGGGAAGCAGTGCTGTCCACCTAGCATGACTGAGGCCAGGGGAACCAGCCATGCCACTGTAGCTCATCACAACCCCTAAGCTGGCTGCATTTGTTTTATAACTTCAGTTCTGAGGGGCTGTGGTTAGTGAAAGTGGCTTCAACCTCACCTGCTGCCCTCCAGAACTCCAGTTCTTGTTCTCTTCACAGGTCCACGAATGCCCCTCACTCCTGACCTGCAGCCTGTCCTGCTATTCCAGTCCTATGCCCATGACACCTCGATCCTGTCCCCTAGCAGCCCCTGCTATTCTAGCCCAGGTCCCTTTCACCCAGCTCTTCCAGGGCTCCTCAGTCCTGCTGTGCAATGCTCCCTACAACCTTCATGTGTTAGCTGCCTGGGATTTGAGGCCATATGTCCAACATGAAAGGCAAGTGCACTTACCCCCAGTCTCCCCTAGATCCATCCCATCTGGACTTTTATTATTTTGAAACTTGTCAGGAATTGAAAAGCCCCACAGCCACTGGACACAGACTCCAAAATTAACAGGTTCCCCAGCTCCTACAGTTACCTGGAGCACTAGCTCCTAAACATACTGATCCCAATGGCTTTAGAGGATTTCAATTCCAAGCTGACACTCATCCCCATCTTGAGATTTATAGTGGAGGGTTAGGAGGTTACTAAGCCCCATACAAGCATTTGGAAATGCGAGGCAAACTCTTTGGTGATTCTTGAATTACTCACAGATGTTTGGCTCTAATGCCAGTGCATGGAAACAATTTATCTCTGGCCTTAGAAGCTCAACTGGGTTCACAGCAAAAAATCCACTCCCTAGCTTAGTTGTGTGTTTAGGAAAATTAATGATACAGGAGCCCAAATCTCCTGTTGCCTACATGTTGATGAACACGTCTCAGAATCGACAGGTCAGATGGGAGGATCCATTATTTAGCCATCTCGCAGCAATTTGTTATTGTTACCTGTGTAAATATCCTGACAGCTCTTTAAACCATGAGGACCTGATTGGTCATCTCCATGGGGATTTACTCCATAATACCCTACTTACAACAGCGATGGACACAGCTCTCCAAAATACATCACTTTTGATAAGCATCTTCTTAGTAGAATTGTCGGTACTTGGCATCCTGCCACCCCAATGTCCCACTGGGTTGTAACTGTGCTTAGGAAAGGCAGCCACATGGTGCCACTGAGCTCCAAAAGGATCATCCCATGCCCACATCCAGGATATGAGGAATCACAGGACAGGCAGGAGGGATGAGGGAAGGAACACCCTGCAAAACCTGATGCAAACTCACATGGTCTTGGGCATCTGTCACTTTCACCAGGAAGTGAAAGGCAAAGGGAAAGAGTTGTGTTGATGCATACATGCTGTGTCATATGAGTGCATTTGTTCGTATGTCTTTGTGTGTGCGCAAATGCATTTGCATGCCAGTGTCTGAGTGTGCATATGACTAGGTGTGTTTATATGCACATGTGGAAGCATGAGGATGGGCATTGTGCATGCAAGGTTCAGTGTGTGTATGTGGGGTAAATTTGTAAACACCCCTGAGCATTTCAGTGGGGGACCTGTGGGCATATGCACTTACTCACATGGCTATCTATATGGTGATGAGCATCAGAGGACTATGTAGGTATGCATGTGGGCAGATGAGTGTTGGTTTTTGAGGAGACAGATGTGTGTGTCGCTGTAGCTGTGCATCAGTGCGTAGGGTGGGCAGAGTGTGTGCGTAGGGGAGCTGTGTTTGGCTATGGATGTGCACACATGGAGAGGGGTTCCATATGTGCACTGGGTGAGGAGGGTATCTGTGTGCGGTGGGGGTGGATTGAGGGGGAAGTGTCCTTCCTCTCACTGCAATATGCATGGTCTCTCTCGCTCAACATAACTGCTCCCCCACCTCGACTTCATTAGTTACAGCCTAGTTCTTCTGTTTGAACTCCATTTCTAGCCCTTGCTTCAGAGGAAACCCATGAAAGGTGCCATCAGATGGCCCAGCAGCTAATGGCAAATTCACAGTGCTCACGACAAGGCGAAGACCTGATGGAATCAATCTCCCTGGCCCAGGAGGGGACAATCTAACCCAGATGTGGGCAGGGCTGGATGGCTCAGAGACGATGAGTCACAGGGTACAGGGACTTTCATCCCCAAGTCCAAATTTTGAACCAGCCTAGAGTGTTAGTGACAGAAAGCTGTTACCATCTTCCAGGTGTTCAGTGGCTTGCAGTATGAAAATGAGTTGGAGAGTCTCAGCTCAGTTCCTACCCAGCCTCAGTGAGAAGCCCAGCATCGAATGGGCCATGGGGACTGAACTCCCCTCACTCCACCTGGTTCCTCCAGGTCACGGATGAGGCACATTGATGGGCCTGATCAGGCCATCAGTATCCAGCACTGGTGATCCAGCACTATCACCAGCATTACATTCACTTCAAAACAGAAGATTGTTGCTATACATCATTGTCCTCCCGCAGTGAGCTGATGTGCCATCCCTGACTCCTGCCTGCGCATGCACACACACACACACACACACACACACACACACACACACACACACACACGTGTGACATGCACACGCTCTCCTACCTTCAGAAAGTCAAAGTCCTTAAGCATGTGGGACACCTTTTCTGCATTTCTCCCCTCATTGAGGAAGTCCAACTCCAGGGGCAAATTCTTCTTAGCTTCATCCACCAGCCACATGAACTCAAAGTCTGGGAAGATCTGCTTCACGGTCAGCAGGAGAATCTGAAATCAAGAAAGTGATGGATCAGCTGCACCACTGCTCCCGAGCTGCTCAGCAGGCAGCATTACAGGACCGGGCAGCAATACGCAGCCCCCTGCACCCAGGGCTGCGCCTGGCCTCTTTTCTCTACAGTCAGGAGCCCCTTGCTCTTAACTGAGGATGAGTACAGTTCCCACCTTCAGTGCTCCAAACCTGGCAAGGGAGAGAATGAGTCACAGAAATGCACACGCATCTCTCTCACACACTAGCTGCAGCTGTATTCACTATGGAATGGCTCTCTCCTAGACAACCCTGTTGTCACAGGGCAAACCTGCTTTGTCCCACATTGCCTGAGGACCAAACAAACCAAACCTCTCCAAATACCTTTGGGGCTAATGCACTATCACGGTGCAACAGGGCGATGCAATTGGCTTCTCCTGGAAGACAAGGTCTGGCCTGTTGCACCCACACTAGCTGTGACCGACATGCCTGCTGAGCTGTTAAATGGTAGAAAAGCCACTCCAGGGAAGCCGTAGGAGCCCCACTGCATGGTGCTTTTAAAACTAGACAAGGCAAAGCCCTGGAGGATAGACTGTATGGTGTGATCATCCTGGCCCCTGAAGGGGTCAGACTAAGTGACCCGCAAGGTCTTTTTTAAATGTCTGATTCCTGTGATTTGATGAGTCACTGTTCAGTTTCATTTAATGGCCTTCAGTTAATGTGAAATAGGAACATCTAAAATAAGGCCTGTCACCTTTACGTTACTTACACCTTACGCTGCTAAGCAAGAACTTCGCTGACACAGGAAAATGCCACTGGGCACTTCAGAAATGAAGGCCAATTTTCTTTACAGATAGAAGGCTGCAGCCCTTGCAAAAACACTTCCTACAAGGTCAGAGCCCACCCTCAGCTGTCCTGGGGTTTTGACTTCTTAACCTTTCAGACCAAAATTGGCAGTGCTGCCTAAGGGATCTGGGTACCCAGTTCCCATTAAAACGAATAGTTACTGGGCAGTCAGACTCCTTAGGTGACTTTGCAAATCTTAACTTAAATGTTTAATGGACATTTCTGTTTACAGAAATACTTAATAAAGTACAAGACCAGAAAGAGGAAATCTAGGGGGGCAAATGATGGATAGTCTTTCCCATAGGAAATAGAGGATGGCCCAGCAAGATGATTCTTCAAACACAGGAGACTGCATTTGGTGGCATAATCCTAGTTATAAAATGTTCTAGCAAAAAATTCCTGTGATCAGTTAAGGGACACAGTCAGCATAAAACTCAAGTAAAGCTGTGTAAATTGCTGCAGCTCTACTGATTTCAGTGGCCAGCTGACAGCAGCTGAGGCTCTGGACCCATATCTTTAAAAAAAACACCATTCAGTTTGTTATTAAAGCCACCTGAGAGTCCTAAAACGGAAAGACTTTTTAAAAAGTAATTCACTTTGCATGGTTTATACCATCTGTTTTGTTCTTCACTAAGCCAGGAAAATGAAAATAGACCCGTCTGTGTGTGAATCGAGACTGTTTCACTTCCTGGCTCAACACTGTGAGTTAGGGTTTCCTGCACTGCACTGGGAATGTTTGCAATGTACATAGAAAGGCAACTACCACTGAAATGTAAAACAAAAATAAATTCATGAACCACTTCTGCTCCTGTTCAGCTGTGTGAAACCATTCATCCACATCCCCATCCAACTTCTCTTATCTAAATGTCAGTCCTAAACTCAGTCCACAGTGTCCTTTTAAAAATGTAATCACTGGGTTTCAGATCTTATTGAATGATTTTCTCCCATTATGTCTGGGGGCATAAATCCTCTCAAATTTATGTCGCCCAAATGAAATGTAACCAGTGATCTCCATTTACGCGTGCACAAAAATTTTCCAGGGCTGTAGGATTACTGCACTGATGCTTGTGATCAGAACATTTATATGCTGTTTTCTGCTTTTTAAAATAATGATTCAAGTCTATTTAACTACTTTAAAATTAACAGGGTCATACTTAATAGCAATTTGTCTGGCCCGTTTCAAGAGCTGTCTAGAATACAGTCCTGGAATAAGGGTGTATGATATTGCACTCCATATCATTTTATGAAAATATGCTAATGAGTATGAATATAATGTAACTGGAATAGGCTTCATGCAACAGGTCTCTTGTAAGGTATCATTACAAAGCTTATAATCTACTGCATGTGGTCATCCTATTTGTATGAACGTATCATTCTTGTATCTGAAACTAGGAATGTAAAATATAACTCTGTTATAGATATGTAAAGTGTGGGCCATTAATGGTGGTTTAGAATCTTGATGGCTCCCATCAGCTAGGACAACTGACTGTAGATGGCTGTTTACTTGCAGCCTTCCCATGAGTCAGGCCAGGAAGAATGAAGGCTTGGGGTCTCACAGGACACCATGTCACCTGGTACTGGAATCCATCTTAAAGCTGGTACTTTTCCATTTAGGAGGGGTGGGGACTCAACGAGACAAAAGATTCCTGCCTTGTGCCAAAGGTATATATAAGGGGGTGGAACAGAACAAAGAGGGGGCAGTCATGAGAAATCCCCTAGCCACACCTGAGCTGGAACAAGGACTTTACAAGGGGAAAGGATTGGGCCCAGATTAGAAAGGAGTCTAGGCTGTGAAAGATGCTTATTGGAACATCTCTGAGGGTGAGATTTACCTGTATTCAGTTTCCTACTGTATTAGGCTTAGACTTGCGTGTTTTTGTTTTATTGTGCTTGGTAATTTACTTTGTTCTGTCTGTTATTACTTGGAACCACTTCAATCCTACTTTTTATACTTAATAAAATCATTTTTGTTTATTAATTAACCCAGAACAAGTAATTATTATTTGGGGGAGCAAACAACTGGGCATATTTCTCTATCAATTAGTGTTATAGAGGGCAAACAACTTATGAATTTACTCTGTATAAGCTTTATAATGAGTAAAACGGATTCATTTGGGGCTTGGATCCCGTTGGGAGCTGGGTGTCTGAGAGCTAGAGACAGGAGCACTTTCTAAGCCGTTTTCAGTTATGTCTGCAGTTTTTGGGAGACATGGTTCAGACCTGAGTCTGTGTTTGCAGCAGGCTAGTGTGTCTGGCTCAACAAGACAGGGTACTGAAGTCCCAAGTTGCCAGGGAAAACGGGCTCAGACGTAGTCTCAGCACATCAGGTGGCAGTCCCAAGGGGATTTCTGTGACCCAACCCATCACAGGGTGGATGAAGGGCAGTGGTTCTCAAACTGGGGTGGCTGCTTGTGTAGGGAAAGCCCCTGGTGGGCCGGGCCAGGCCAGTTTATTTACCTGCCGGGTCCACAGGTTCAGCCAATCATGGCTCCCACTGGCCGCGGTTCACTGCTCCAGGCCTATGGGGGCTGCGGGAAGTGGCGCAGGACAAGGGATTTGCTGGCTGCCACTTCCCACAGCCCCCATTGGCCTAGAGCAGTGAACCAAAGCCAGTGGGAGCCACGATTGGCCGAACCTGCAGACCTGGCAGGTAAACAAACCGGCCTGGCCCACCAGGGACTTTCCCTACACAAGCGGTGGCCCCACTTTGAGAACCACTGATGTAGGGAGAGTTGAGTAGTATCTCCATCTGGATTTATCAGGTGCTGTCTTGATTTTTAAAGAGCCAGCAATGATGCTATGAAATCTGCAAAGAAAGACAGTGAAATTGTAACTTTTCTATCTCGCTTTTCTGATTCTCTCTGATCACTCTCTAGGAGACTGGATCAATCAGTATTTAAACAGTCCTAAATGCGACCTCCTATCTAGTTGCAAAGTCTGTGTAATTCTTAAATAGCCAGATCCTCAGATGATGTAAATCAGCATGGCTCTTAATACAGTCTGAAAAAACCCAGTGCAAAGGCCAGGCACACACAAAGGACCCCACAATAACAACAAGCTAACATGTGCAGCCCAGCACTTAGAAGAGATCTTTCAAAAACAAGACAATGTATGCAGGGAGCATTCATGAGCAACTGTACAGTAACAAGTGCATGCAGCCTAGCACTCACAAGTGACCCTGCAATAACGTAAGTGCATACATAGCAGATACTTGTTGGCATCCTTACTAGGACAAACCAGAATATGTGAACAGGAAGGAGAATAATAAATTTCAGGAAGAAAATAGATTTTTTAGTTTCAAGCTTCTCAAGGGGATTATTCTAAAAACAGAGAAGAATTGTTGTAAATGTATTTATTTAAATATCTCCTAACAGTACAACAAGCAAAAAGAAATCCAATCCAGCGCTTCACAGCTACACACTGGGGAATGTGCTGGTAACAGCCTATGGTAATGGAGAGAATGTGCCGCTGGGTATATCTACACAGCCCGCAGGCCCAGGCTTCAGAGCCCAAGCCACAACTTTAAAGCACTGTCTACACAGCTATTTTTAGAGCCCTAGTGTGAGCCCCACTAACCCAAGTCTGTCAACCCAAGCTGGGAGACTCACTCCCATAGGTTGTGTAGACCTACATAAGGGTCTGGATCCTGGATCCTTCACACACAATTTCCTCTTGTCCCAATCTCACACTTTGTCATCTTTCTTTTTCTTCCTCCTGCCCTGACTCTACTCAGCCGATTCCATGTGGTCCTGGGCTTAAGCAAAGCATGTCATGATCATCCTGGTAGCCTCTATGCAACTTGCATGCAAAGTGCAGAAGAGATCTCAACCAGTGACTGATGCAATCAGAAACGTGCAATCAGTCACAGGGAATGATTTTTTCATTGTAACTTTTACAGCCCTGACTGCAAGGAAACCTGCAGGTTGAGCAGGTCTGACCACCCCAGGGGCATTTACCTCCTCCTCTTCTCACCTTGGCTATTGCAACTCTCTGCTCCTCAGCCTGCCCAGGTCCTGCTCTCTGGACCCCTACATGTGCAGATGCCACTGCCTACCTTTTCACATGCACAGGAGAACACAACCTCTTCAACCCCATGATCAGACAACTCTAGTTACTCCCCATGCATTTCAGAATCCAGTCAGAAAATGCCCTCTTTGGGCCAGATCCTGAAGTTAACTGGAGTTGGGCCAGTGTAAGGATTTCAGGACTTGGCCTCTTGTTTCTGAAACCTCCATGGACTTATTCAGGTCTTTCTCACAGACTTCCTCGCTCTCTTCCTTTTCCCCTCCCCCCAGCTCCCTTGCTCCCCTGTCTGCTCATCCAGCACTAGACTCCAATCCCGCCATCTCATCCCTGACAGTGTAGCCTTCATTGATTTTGTGTTTTATTTTTGTAAGCGTCTAACCACATCATTTATCTTTGTAGAGCATTTTGGGATACAGGGTCCAGGCCACTATACTCATACCCCCAGAGAGATCAGTGGTGGTCTGCCACCTGGGTGCATCTAGCCCAGCATGTTTGCACAGAAGGTGTTTTGGCTTACCTCCATCAACAAAATGTCCCTGGAGCTTTGAGCCTGAACCTTCGGGTGCTGGACTTTCACTGCCACTGTCCTCCCATCCTGCAGCACCGCCTTGTGGACCTGGGCCAGGGATGCTGCTCCCAGGGGAGTGTCTTCAAAACTCACAAAGAGCTCTTTGATCTGCCAGGAGAAGAGGAAGAGAAGTGAACACACTGGCAAGGATTCACAGAGCCAGTCTCATAGGGAAACCTCCTAGAGACTGAAACCCTACATCCACAGACCAGGTACAGCACGGGTAGTGGCTCTGCACATTTATCCCTTCCATTCCAACTCTGTGCCTCATCCTTGACCTGGTGGGGTCCCTCTAGAGCCTAGTCAGTACTTGACACTGTTGTGGAGACCGCCAACAAGAAAGTGGGGGCTGCGATTCTGATGCTGACAATTCTGAGCTGAACACCTGTGTCACTAGGCACTGGACAGAGACCCAGCAGGTCCTTCACACAAGACATTGAACAGCCAGCAGGTGGCAACAACTTTCAGCCACCCCAAGCTGCTTGTGTGCAGAGTGGGGTGATTACAGAAGTTGGTTATGCTGGGTGAGGGGCCAAACTGCCTGTCCTTCTACACAGAATTCTATATTTTTATTTAACATTACACTACATGGCACATCATAAAATCCTGAATACCTTGGCAGCACATGTGCTATGGTGCTTACATTATAGACAGGATATCAGAAGACTATCAGGTGCTTTGTTAAAGCCAGCTATGTCACCATGCATTATTAATTTGTGGCTGGCCGCCAGCTTGGCTGTTGGGTTACTGAACTACTGTTTGCACTTCCATAGATCTGGGTTTCAAATATTTTTAGCTCACAAGTAGCTCTCTAAGGGGCATTTTCTCAGTCACAAAATTCAGAAGATTGACAGTCTCAGGAAAGGCCCAGGACAGGATAGCAGGGCATGTGGTGGGGCAGATGAGTGTCTCAGCAGCACTATGCATGAGGGGCCCAGCACTGGAATAGCCAGGTGAGCTGTGGGTCAGGAGTGAATTTGATCAAGTCTGTGTGTATAGGGAGCCCAGGTTTGGAACAGCACTGGGATGGTGTCTCAGTTTAGGACAGAGATGCATCAGCAGAGTTGGGTGGGGGATGCTGACCGAACCTCTTTTTCCATTGTGCTTGGCTGGCACTAACGTGAACACTGGAGGAGCACATAATTTGCGGGGTGGAGGGTGAAAACTGAGTGCTCATGCATTTTTATAATCTGCTTTTTAAAAGGTAATTAAAGATGGGAAGTGCAGCAAGCTGGCAATTAAATATGAATAAAGCTCTTCTAAACAGGCCTTCGTGCAACATGTTAAACAGAAATTCTTTATGTTGATGGAGAAGGGGGGTATTCCAGGAGTGGCTTGTTCCCTGATGCAGCTGCTGAGAACAGCAACCCCCTCCCACTCCCCACGGCATCTTCCACTAAAACTACTGGTTTCAATTGGATTCAAAAGGGAGCTTCAGCTGCCTCACTGGGAAGGCACCTTTTTAAAATGTACTTTATTCCTTTTGGTCCTGGCGGCAAAACCGATTAAGTAAAACAACTGCATTTAAAAATGAGTAGTTGTGTATTTTTTAATTACAGTGGGTCCACAATTCAGGCTTATCAAAATTCCTCTCTCCAGATGAAAATAACCAGGTTTTTCTTTCTTTTCCTTTCTTCCTTCCCAATAATTCACTGGATTTGGGGTTTCTGACTTCAGATTAATTTAAAGAACAAACCGCTTGTGAGGGGGACCAGATAGCTCCTGGAAGCTCAGTGGTCCAGTATCATACTTCCAGCCACACCAGATAAGATCAGTGGTCCATCTGATTACTGAAGCAACATGGTCTAGTCGTTAAAATGCTGGACTGGGGGTCAAGTGGCCTGAATCTGGTGTTGAGGCACATTTGGGAGGACAGTTCATGGGATAAATTTGTACTGGCCCTGCTTGGATGGTGCCTGCCCTGTGGTTTTAGAGGCCTTTAGTCCCCTGGGCTGTCACCAGCCACTTTTGCCAGAATTGAACACACTCTGAAAATAAAAATACCAGCATAGGCTCCTCCCAGCAGTAATGGCTGGTGTGAGGCACATATCCCCCGCTGAGCTTGTGGTTTCCCACTAAATATGGTGCACAGACAGCTGCTCCCATGGACTCTCTCCGACAGAAGGGTCTCTTTTTATAAATAGCCTGAATTGCTGTGACCACCCAGCACAGGGAGATCCAGGCTAGCCACAGTGGCCAGCTGAGCTTGTCCAGGCAGAAAACCACAAACGTACACACACACATGCATGCGTACACACTCCATGCTAGGGCAGCACAGGGAAGAACTCAGGCATAGCAAGAGGATTGATGGCCTCTCCAGGATCTGTGGGGAGGGGAGATGTACTGGCAGCGGGGCCATCACGTGAGCAGGTGTGAGAATGAGATGAAGCAGCAGCACAATTAGCTCTGGGCTACAAGTCCCCTGCTCAACAAACTTCCCTCATTCATCATGAAAACGTCCTTTCCCAGTCCAGTGCTTTCACAGAGGGCAGCCGCTCTTGCCTCTGCTGCAGGCCACTCAGCTGCTGTATGTCCTAGAAGGTCCCAGGCAAGTGAGAGAGCATGTGACCAGGTGCTGGCATTCCCTCTGACATCCCCCTCCCACTACAGCCAATGAGAGTCCACAGCGCTTTGCTGGCTCAGAGATAAAGCCAGTCATGCTCCCAGCACTGTCAGGTGGGGAACAGGAGGCCAATCCCTGCTTCCTCTCTCCCTCCAGCACAGAGTCTCAGCCACCCCACAAAGGCAAAAGTGTGTGACTGCAGCTGTGGAGGCAGCATGCTCAGTAATATCCTCAGGGGATGGCAGGCGGGAGCACCTATGTCATTCACCCAGTCTCCACGTCCTGCCCAAGCCAGCAGAATAGTGAGGGAAGGTCCTGGGGCACTCTATCTCGTAGGATACCTGAAGGGCTCCCAGGTTTACCTCAGACTACACCAGGCCTCATGAAGACAAGACAAGCTGGCTGATGCCATTTGTGACCCTGGCAGCAGGCGTGGAAACTGTGTAGAACGAGGTGGAAAAACAGTTTCTAAGCAGGTTTAACCTGAGGGGGGAACCTCAGGGCCACATCGTCAAACAAGTCAGGTGCTCAACTGCATGCGTAGCTACTGCAGCCAGACAGGTGAATGGGATACCTGCACGTGCCGGGATCTCTAATTAGCCATCTGCATGTGCAGTTACCTATTCGGCACACGCTCTCCTGGCAACTGCACGTGCCATTGCACTTAACTGGCTTGAAAATGCAGCACTGAATGTTTAATCCTTAAAAACTAGGCTTGTTTAATTTTAAACATGCAAGATCTTTTCATGATTACTACATTAGTATTCAAGCTGCAGGGAGCTGCTATAAAGGCTCTTCCACTATTTATCTGGGTACTTATTAATTGCTATTGATTATTATTATTTGTACTGTGGTAATGCCTAGAGGCCCCAATTAAGACTAGAGCCCCATTGTGCTAGGTGCTGTACAAACAGTCAAAAACAGTCCTGGTCCCAAAGAACTCATAATCAAAATAGACAGACAAGAAGTATCATTATCCCCATTTTACAGATGTGGAATAGAGGTAGAGAGAGATTAAAGGGAACATTTTCAAAAGTCTCAGTGATTCAGGAGCCTAAGTCCCCTTTCCAAAAGTGGCCTAAGCACTAAGGCATCTAATTCTCATTGAAATGAAAACAATTTCAAAGCCTCAATTTCCCAGTGCAGAGGGCCTTTGAACCTCCTGCCCCTAAGGATTTCTATGCACTCTTCTTCTTCAACGTTCATTAATTCTGTCTCACAACCCCTTTCGAAGTGAGGATTGGATATAAAGGATCACTTCACCAGACACTGGTCTGGGACACAGATGCTGCTTGGTAGGACAGGAAATAACAAATCCTGTCTTCACCTGAGAATGCAGAGGGAACGGAATGAAAACACAGAGCTGGGACTTGGCCAGGGCACCAGCGTGAGTAACCGAGTCATGCAAACAGGGTGACTGGAGCTTTATTGACCACTCATGGCTGGGACAAAAGAGTCGCTTTTGTTCCCCAAAAATGAGTAAATGCTTAAAAATAGGGGTTCAGAATGGAGGGGAAACTAGTGGAAGGCTCTGAGAGTGCCTAACATGGGACCTGGGGAACATTTCACCCCCTTGCAAGGTTTAGGGAGCAGCAAGGACTCAGCAGCATCAGCACATAGGGGCATGAGACTGTGCCATCTACTAACACTCTGCCGTGTTCCAGAGCCTTGTTACTTCACAGGAGCTCAAAACTTTAATAAAAGGGGGAGAGAGGGTTCAGTATTATTCCCATTTTACAAATAGGAAAACCAAAACGCACAGAGAAGTGACTCACGCAGAGCCCAATGGCGAGACAGTGGCAGAGCCAGGAATAAAATCCTGGAGTCTCACAGAATTTAAGGCTAGAAGGCACCATCATGATCTTCTAGTATGACCTCCTGCACATTGCACGCCATAGAACCTCAACCACCCACTCCTGTAATAGACCCATGACCTTTGGCTGAGTTACTGAAGTTCTTCAATAATGGTTTAAAGACTTCAAGCTACAGAGAATTCACCATTTACACTATGTAGTTTAAAGATGCAAGTGACTCATGCTGCAGAGGAAGGCGAAAAAAACCCAAAGTCTCTGCCAATCTGGCCCAGGGGAAAATTCCTTCCAACCCCAAATATGGCGATCAGTTGGACCCTGAGCATTTCGGCAAGACCCAAACAGCCAGACACCTGGGAAAGAATTCTCTCTCCATCTAGTGTCCCATCACCAGCCATTGGAGATATTTGCTACTAGCAGTTGCAGATCAGCTACATGCCATTGTGAGCAGTCTCATCAGACCATCCCCTCCATAAACTTATCAAGCTCAGTCTTGAGGCCTGTCACAACTACAAAGGGAAGAGTAACAACCCTCCTGTATACAGAGGCACCAAAATCCTTTTACTTGTAGAGGGTTAAGAAACTCCGGTAACCTGGCTGACACCTGACCCAAAGGACCAATAAGGGACAAGATACTTTCAAATTTGCGGGGAAGAGAAACTCCAAGTGGTCTTTCCCTGTTTCTTGTTAAATCACTTGGTGGTGGTAGCATATCAGGTTTTAACCTAAGCTGGTAGAAATAAGCTTAGGGGGCTTTCATGTGGGTCCCCACATCTGTACCCTAGAGTTCAGAGTGGCGAAGGAACCCTGACAAAACCAGTTAGGGTTTTTTGCCCCCAATACTCCCCTTGAAAGGCTGTTCCAGAATTTCACTCCTCTGGTAGTTAGAAATCTTTGCCTAATTTCAAGCCTAAACTTGTTGATGGACAATTTATAGCCATTTATTCTTGTGTCAACACTGGTGCTTAACTTAAATAACTCCTCTCCCTCCCAGGTATTTACCCCTCTGATGTATTTATAGAGAGCAATCATATCTCCCCTAACCCTTCGTTAGGTTAAGCCAAGCCCTTTAAGTCTCCTCATATAAGGTAGGTTCTCCATTCCTCTGTACATGCTAGTAGCCCTTCTCTGCACCTGTTCCAGTTTGAATTCATCTTTCTTAAACATGCAAGATCTGAATTGCACTCATTATTCCAGATGAGGTCTCACCAGTGCCTGGATAATGGTACTAACACTTCCCTGTCTCTACTGAAAATACCTCGCCTGGTGCATCCTAGGACTGCATTAGCCTTTTTCACTGCAGCATCACACTGGTGGCTCATAGTCATCCTTTGATCAAGCAATACATAGAGGTCTTTCTCCTCCACTGTCACTTCCAACTGATATGTCCCCAATTAATAGCAAAAATTCTTGCTGTTAATTCCTAAGTGCACGACCTTACACTTTGCACTATTAAATGTCATTCCACTTCTATTACTCCAGTTTTCAAGGTCATCCAAATCTTCTTGTATGCTATTCTGGTCCTCCTCCATACTGGCAATACCCCTCAACTTTGTGTGATCCACAGATTTTATTAGCACACACTCACTTTTTGAGCCAAGGTTATTAATTAAAATGTTAAATAAAATTGGTCGCAAGACCGAACCCTGAGGAACTCCATTAGTAACTTTCCTTTAGCCTGACAGTTCACATTTCAGTATGACCCACTGTAGTCTCCCCTTTAACCAGTTATTTACCCACCTTCCAATTCTCATATCAATCCCCATCTTCTCCAATTTAATTCATAATTTCCCATGTAGAACTGTATCAAATACCTTACTGGAATCCAGGTAGATTAGATCTACCGCATTTTCTTTGACTAAAAAATTAGTTATCTTCTCAAAGAAGGAGATCAGGTTGATCTGGCACAATCTACCTTTTGTACAACCGTGTTGTTGTATTTTATCCCAACTACCATTTACCTCTATGTCTTTAACTACTTTCTCTTTCAAAATTTGTTCTAAAGCTTTGCATACAATTGAGGTGAAACTAACAGGTCTGTAGTTTCCCAGATCACTTCCTTTTCTGAAAAATAGCTACTATATTACCAATTCTCCAGTCATAGGGTATGACTCCTGAGTTTACAGATTCATTAAAAATCCTTGCTCCTGACTCCTATATATTGCAGCTCTTGATTCATGCATTTCTGAAAACTGTGACCTGTGAAATGGCCTGGAATTCAAGAGGGGGCTGGCTGGGAAGCTTAGGATTCACTGGGAGCCTCGTGTCTTTGGCACAGTCATCAGAGATGATGATGCACAGGATGACCAGCGGCTGCTACTTGTCTCCTTTTGGTCCCAGACAGTAGCATAGCCAAATGAGTCTGGGGAAGCTTGGGTAAAGTCATTCAAGAAGTGGGGGATCATGCAGTGATGGGGATGACACAATGAGCGATCATGCGTTGAGAATGATGAGACCATGGAGGACCATACAATGAGAAAGTGATGGGGATTGGGGGGTTGGAATAAATTTACCTTCTGTTTGTATGAAAGCTATCTCCTGTGGTTTGTTCCCCAGTACCAGGAGTTACCTTGATATTGTGGTTGTGCTGACACAGTGGCTGTGCTAATGTTTCACTCCTGAAACACAGAGCACTAACACTCCCACCTCAATCACAGCTCTGGGTGTGGCTATCTGGATTTCAGGAGGACACATGAAAGATCAGGTGTCAAACACCACTGTGCATCCATAATTGGGGGCAGGATTCAAGGCAGGTTACTAGTTGTACACCCAGCCCAGCCTTCATCCTCACTATAGCTGGGACCCTTACCCCTCTGCCTCCAGTCAGAATTCTGTTTTCACCAAAATCCACTGGAAAATCCTGATTTCCACTAAAATCAGACATTTCTGGTTTTCCAATTTTCACCATAATCAATAGGGTTCTGATCGTGAGGGAGGGGAAGGGACTGGGGTGAGGGGGAGCTGGCCAGAGTGGGGTGAGAGGCCCACTAACTCTAACCCAACCTGAACCCTACACCTGAACCCTGAGACTACTGCCTAACTCCTGTATCCAAACTCTGCTCTCCTCCTACTGGCCTCTGTGCGGACACCACTTCGGCCCTGTATACTAAGGGATGAACTGGTGATTTTAGTGGAAATCACACCTTGACAGATTTCCAATTTCCACAAAAATCAACAGCATTCTGCCAATCGCTGTCAAGAACATTCCCTGAAATTTGGGAATGAATTGGATGCAATTTTCACAAGTTATCGTGCCACAGACAGAGGACTGAAATTGAACTGAATGTAGGGCTTCCCTTTACTCAGCAGATATAAAGTGTGTTAAAAGTAGGACATAGTTCTTGTGCCTGACGGGCACTTGGGAAATGCAGAAGCTCAGTACATCAGCTACCTTCAGTGGATCCACCTAGTACTGACACTGGTTTAGGGGAGGTGGTCAAGCATTCAAGTAGGCCCCATTCCTTCCTCTAGGGTGACAGATGACAAACGCGAAATATTGGGACGCGGGGGCGGAGCAAAAAAAAAAAAAAAAGCCGCCGGAGGCCCCCCACCCGCACCATCTCGCCTCGTCTTCACCTCCCCCCATAGGGGAAGGTGCCCAGCTGGTGCAATCCCGCCCACTCAGACAGCAGCATTTCAGGCAGGCAGCAGCTCTGCCCTGCAGCACAGAGCACCCCGGGATTAGGAAGTGAGCGGCTGGGGCGTGCTCAGCCTGTGGCTGCTGTGACCCCACCAAGTTGCCCTGCACGTGGGGCAAATCTGTCCCACGTAGAAGAACGGCCTCTAGTGCCAACCTGCCCATGGCTCGTCCCTGTGCTGCAGCCCCGGGGGCTTCGGGGCAGGGCACACGGCACACGCAGCAGCTGGGCAAAGGGACAGGGGGACACGGGAGCCCTCAAGGAACATGGGCCGCCAGCCACCCCAGGGGAGGGGGCTGGTGGACGGCAGCTCTGCCCCTCAGGCATGGGGTCTGGGCGCGGCACTAGCAGCCCAGCCAGGCACCCCGTGGCCTCTCCCACCTTCACACGGCTCAGGACGTTGGACAAACAAGCAATTTTGTCCTCCCCAAATCCCCACCCTGGCCCTACCTTCTTCATGGCCGCGCCATGCACGCTGATGTCACCCCCTCCCTCCAGCGCTTGCGCCACCATACAACTGATCAGCGCAAGCCTGGGAGGGAGGAGGAATGCAGTGTGCTTGGGGAAGAGGCGGGGCCAGGGCAGGGATTTGGGGAGGGATCTAATGGGGCAGTGAGGGGGTGGGAATGGGTGGGGCCAGGGCAGGGATTTGGGGAGGGATCTAATGGGGCAGTGAGGGGGTGGGGATGGGTGGGGCCAGGGCAGGGATTTGGGGAGGGATCCAATGCGGGAAGGAGAGAGCGGAGTAAGGCGGGGGGAACGAGCCCCTCCAGGCTCCGCCTGTGCGCCGGAGTGGAGGGCAAAATTGCTCGTTTGTCCAGTGTTCCAACCGAACATCGGTCGGGACGCGGGACAAACAAGCAAATATTGGGACAGTCCTGACAAAATCAAGGCATCTAGTCACCCTACCTTAATCCTTACTGAGACCGCCCCCACACTCAATGTTAATCCATCAAGCCTAGCAGAGGAAGGCACGACACCTCTCCTCCAACTTCTGCAGGTAGAGTGAAGGTCTGGAAGCGTTGGGGAACTCAGAGGAACATGGATTCTGTAAGTGCTTTAGACACATGTCATTAGTCTAAATACTAAGAGAGGTGAAGGTAAACACCAGGTATTAAATAAGGATATTGATATAATAGACATCACAGAAACTTGGTGGAACAATGATAATCAATGGCACACAGTAATACTAGGGTACAAATATATAAGAATGACAGTTTTTTCTGCTGGTGGGGGACAAACACTGTATGTGAAAGAAAAAGAAAGAAAGAAACACTGTATGTGTGTAGTCAACTATACACCTCTACCTCGATATAACGCTGTCCTTGGGAGCCAAAAAATCTTACCAAGTTATAGGTGAAACTGTGTTATATTGAAATTGCTTTGATCCACCGGAGTGCGCAGCCCCGCACCCCCAGAGCACGGCTTTACCGCGTTATATCCCAATTCGTGTTATATTGAGTGGCGTTATATCGAGGTAGCAGTGTAGTAAAAATCTTAAATGACTCAAACTGTACCACTGAATTCCATGCTTGAATAATAAGAGTATACCACCTGATCAGCATGGTGAAATGCTCAGGAACAGTAGAGGGTCTACAAAAACAGAAAACCTAATGATAGGGGAGTACACCTATCCCCATATTGACTAGGAACATGTCATCTCAGGACAGGATGCACAGATAAAATTTCTAAACACCATGAATGACTGTTTCTTGGAGCAGCTAGTCCTAGAATTCAAGGGGAGAGGAACCTAGGAGGACTGGGCACTAAACAGACTCAGAAACACTGTGTGGAATGAAAATGACATTTTACAGTCTTTTAGACCCAAGATATGAGGGTTTCTTTTTAAACAGGGGTTTACAAACTGTAGAGAGCCAGATCCTGCTCATGCGAAGGCAAATTCCCACTGAAGTGAACAGAAGTTTTGCCTGAGCAAAGATTGAGTGAGGTTTATTAATATTAATAGCTCTCCACAATTTTTAACATTTTTATTGACAATAAGATTGTTGGTTGTTCCCATTTAAACTTCCCCTTTGCAATGTCACAAGCCCAAACTCAATAGCACCAACCAGTGACTAAGACACACAATGTGCAAATAACCAGATAGTTCCCTATTTCAAGCAGAGCAAAATGCAAAAAAGCTTCATAGCTTCAAGAGCATACAAGTAAATTGGTTTTTAAAGGGCAGCGGAGGTCAGTGAGCTCATGTTGCAGGAGCCCTCCAGGAGTAAAGGGAGTTCATAAACTGGTCAGTTCTTGGTCTCTCAGATGAGACAGTCACTGAGGGGGCCCAATTAGTAACAAATGTGAGAGTGGATTTTGTGAAGTGGATGCCTGCTCACTTGGAAACAGACTGAGAGCCACCAACTCATGTCATTCTACAGACTGCGAGGGTCTGCTACCGTATTTCTAAAGCCTCTTGGAGACAGGCACTTTTGGAGTTTTCATTTTTGAGGCTAGCATCTCCTCTGAACTCAAAACCTGACATTCCCTTGCCGGAGGAGGTCTAGGACATGTCGATGCTCATTCTGCTCCTGCCACCTTTTCAAAAATACTTGGCCATCTGTGGCATGGCACTATGGGATATTCGCTCCCCCCAAGTCTACAGGACCAAGGCTGATGGGGCAAGAACTTGTCATTCCAGGGCAGAGACTCCCACTTCCCAGACTCCAAATCATTACTTTTATCTGTCGTGTCTGCTCTCTTCCATCCCAGTTAGTTGTGTTCCCCACCCAGAAACAAAATGTCTCAGTGTTACTCAAGGAGTTATTAAGACACCAAAAATGGAAAGATTAGATTTATCGCAGCAGACAGTGAATTATGAAGAATAATTTATCAAATGTCAGAGCAAACAGACCACAATTTATAGAAGGCCTGGTTGAGTCAGTGAAATCTGACTGTACTTCTCCCCCACTAATGAATACCAAGCCTAATTGATGGGACCCAAACTCAACTGTTGACAAGTGTGTATTTATTAACTCTATTTTTTTATAATATCTTATATATCCACAGTAGAGTGGCTTTCATCTCAACTGATCCTGAAGCACTCATATACTTTTCATCCCCCTTGGATGTATTCACTATGACAGTCTTTAATGACAATCACACAGAGTTTGTTCTACAGGACTTCTGTCTCATTAAGTGCACAGGATGACCAGTGAATGAGGAAGATTTCGAGAGGAGAAAGGATGATCTCTTGTGTTTAAGGCACTAGACTGGGATTCAAGAAAGATGGATTCTAATCTTGATTCTACTGTAGATTTCCCATGTGACACTAGGCAAGTCTCTATCATAATTGCATACCCACTACACCTAAGCGGAATGAAGATTGCCTGGGCAGCCATAAATATAACATTTCCTAAATGTTGAGTGCTTGAGTTTGTATATACACAACATACAAAATGCTATGCTAAAAGAGTATTAAGACTACAAAACATTCATACACATGCATGTAACTTCACCCAATACTGAAATGCATCTACCTCTTGGGTATAACATGGCAATTGTTTAATAACATGCAGCAACATTACATAAAGGAAGTGAAGAAGAATAGTGTATCAGTTCAAATTACAGGGAGGCAGAATCTGGCCACTATACTGGGACCAACGCCCCAACTCTTGCACAAGGCGCAAAGAGATCTTTAATTACAATAAAGAATCAGTGCCTCCATTTTAAAATCTTTTCTGAAAGATGGCACCTCCAGCACCACAGCATCGCTTAGCAACATGCTGGGGGGTGACGTAGTGACTTAAAGGGTATAGCACTGAAGCAGTAGAAGCATTTCCTGTAACATCTTAGTGCTTGTAACCGTGTGGACTCACCCCCACGGCACCTCTTCTGGTTGCTTCGGGGAATTAGCTCGATTGCAGCTACGGACACCCTCTGCAGGCCAGTGATCCACCTGTCCTCTGCTGGCCCTGGGCCCCTCCCTGGACCTCCGTGCCCCTTTACCTGGGTCTCCCCTCTCCCAGGGGAACCCCACCCCGCTATCCCCACTTTGCCTCAGTATTGGCTACTGCCCAGTCATTGTCTAGCCCCCGTTCACTGGGGCAGACTGCAGTATCAGCCACTCATCATAGGCAAAGGGGGTTTGGCCTGGCTGCCTTTACCCACCCTCTGGCTGCCCCTCTGCAAGCACAGTACCTTGCAGGCCTAGAATTAGGCCCTGCAGCCTGGGGAGTTACTGGCCTAGGGCTTCTCAGCTCCTAAGGCTTTTCCCCCAGCCCTGCCTTCCTTTAGGTCCCCTGGGTGAGTCCCCGAGCAGTCAGGCCTGTCCCTCTCTCCCTGTCAGAGAGAGACTCTCTTGCTTCTGGCTCCCCTGGCCTTCTTATACAGCCTTGTGGCTCAGTTTGGGGTGTCGCCCCCAGCTGCAGCCACTCCCGCCATCAGCCCAGGCTTCTGGCTCCAGCTACGGCCCCTTGCCAGGGCTGTTTTAACCCCTTCTCTCCCAGAGCAAGAGTCCACCTTGCTACAGTGCTCCAGAGAGGTCTCCCAGGCAAGGGACATGGATGACTTCATAGAATCATAGGACTGGAAGGGACCTCGAGAGGTCATCTAGTCCAGTCCCCTGCACTCATGGCAGGACTAAGTATTATTCATGGCAGGACTAAGTATTATTTGCAGTTCAATTTGCACGAGTGAGGATCTGCTACTAAATACTTATCAGGACAAACCCTCCTTAGTGTACGTAATCTGAGGTGATCACAGCACAAGATGAAATGGCTGCTGGTGCATAGCTGACCCAGGATGGCTTCTTAGCTTCCTTATCACTAAACTTGTTCACCACCCTGAAGATATTCCTTATCCTCCCCTACTTATGCTACAGCCATGTTCTGGACTTACCACCTTCGAATGTACATACATGTCCCAGTCCTATCTGCTTCTGAACACCAACAGGTGTAATTTCCACATCCTGTAAATCACTCCCAAATCCTTCTCCTTAGCTAAGATGGGGAACATCCTGTTTTCTCTCACCATCTGAGGAAATACAGGTGAACGCCTTTTCCTTTGCCCAGCTCTTTCCACTAGACACAAACTGTTGCTAATCTAGATGGCTAGAAGTCTCACCTGTACCCTCAGGCTCACATCTATGCTACGGTGCCAATTCCCCATCCCTGACATATTACAAAAGGCATCACCACCTTGGATGGTGTCTTCAAACAGGTGGCATGACTTGTCCTTCACCTCTTCCTCAGTGTCACCTACTGAAGCCAGAGTTACCATGAAGATACAAGGTTTGATTCACCCAAAGAGGCTAGTGCAGATCCTGGTGCAGGGCCCCAGGCAGCATGTCCTCCCACATGAGGATCGCCATGGTGCTAGATGCTCATAACATGCCCATTCCATCGTGGAACCCATAACCAACTGATGCAGCCCCAGAAGTGGGTGGTGATAACCAGAAGAGGGTGTGACCAGGGCACCTAGGAAATGTCCGTTCAACATATTGGGGTAGCAGATCCAGCCACAAGATAAGGCCACCTCACAACGGTAACCCTGGGGAGGGCAATAGCGCAAATGCCATGCATCCGACTCTGGGGGGACTCCTTACCTGCCTGCTCAGGGTTTGAGCAATGTGGACCCCTCTGCACCAATCAGTATGAATCAAGCCAATGGCTTCTTCTTTTCTCTCCTATGACCCTGCTGGAGCTCTGCACCCCATTCCCTTGTACTTCTCTACCCACTTGGTGCTCTGCACAACTGAAGAAGACTATTTGGGATTCCATCAACGATGCTTCCTAATCACAAAGTCATTGTCACAAGAGAAGGAAAAACTGTACAAGGAGGTGCCCTCTAATCCACCTCCTGGAGACCAATGCAGGATTGTTCCCCTAGAGTCCATTGTCCAGGATTCTGTCTAGTCTCTGTTCAACTGCCCTTCCCTCTCCTGTCACCCTTTTCTTCTGGTCTCACCTTGCCAGAGAAAGCCTGGTGGGAAAGCCTGTGTGCAGCAAGTTCCCCTGACCCCTCTCAGTCTGCAGTTTGCTGAGCCATATGGCAATCAGAATCAGTTGTTATCCTGAGTCAGTATTTTCTAATTTCTACGGACCAATGCGTTGAGGGAAAGTACCTTTTATTCCATCCCTGTTTACTGCTGCTTAACATCTGTGCTCAGGCAAACACATGGCACCTTCATTTATTTCCCTGATTACAGTCAGATGTTTAAGACAAGACAACACTACCTGAGAAAATTACTAATCCTGGATTAAAAACCAACATCCACATGTGGCATTTGCAAGGGCAAGAGGCGGGGACAGCAATGAGCAGACAGCACCAGTGCATGTTGCCTTTAGCCCAGCCCCTCACTCCCCAAGAGGCTGACCTGAACCCCTAGCTGGCGTGCCATTCAAATCAGATAATCACACCCTACACTGCATGCCTAGCTATAATCTATCTAGGTTCTTATGCTGGTGCCCATTCCCTTGACATCAATTACATTTAAGATTAAGAAAAATGATGTAGAATTAATTGAGGTTAAAAAAATTTAGATAAGTTTGTGGAGAATAGGCCCAAGGATGTTAGCCAAGACGGTCAGGGCCACAACCCCATGCTCCAGGTGTCCCTAAACCTCTGGCAGAAGCTGGGACTGGACAACAGGGGATGGATCACTTGCTAATTGTCCTGATCTGTTCATTCCCTTTGAAGCATCTATCAGTGGCCACTGTTGGAAGACAGGACACTGGGCTAGATGGACCATTGTTCTGACCCGGTATGACCATTCTTATGACCTATCTCTTTTTCTTCCCTGATGGCAAATGGCAGATTGAGGGTTGCACTGTTTTTTATACTACTATTGTTGTTGTTAATGAATAACAGAGCATGAGAGTGTTGCGGAGTAAATGCACTATGGCCATAAAGCCTGGGCAGAGAGGTAGGCTCTGCATGTAGCTCTAAGAGGTTAGTGGTCATTCATCAGCAATGAGTTCCATGGTCTAGATCCAGTTCCCATGAAGGTTCTGTCTCTCACAGTCACAAGCCCATCTCCCTTTGTTGGTCGACAGTTCCTTCGCTCCTGTAGAAAGGAGCAGTCTTGGGAAGTTCCTAGGGTAGCAAGGGCTGATCCCATGCTTGGGGTGGAAATTAGGACAGCAACTGTGATAAATGAAGTAGGCGGGTAGCTCCCTTTTATGGACACCCAGCCAGGCAGTTAGTGATAAAATCCCTCTTGGTGTCTGTCCTCTGCTTGCTTTACATGTAAGGGTTAACAAGCCCGCAGGTAAAAGAAAAGGAGTGGGCACCTGACCAAAAGAGCCAATGGGAAGGCTAGAACTTTTTAAAATTGGACAAGAAGCTTTCCCTTTGTGTCTGTTGTCTCTCTCCAGGAAAGAGGGGAACAGAAGGCAGCAGGAATGCTGTGTAAAGCTTTAAGCCAGGTATGAGAAATCATCAAATCATACTTAGAATTACTTATTTGAAACCCACCAAATATGTAAGGAATGTTTAGATAAACACGATCAGGTTTGTTTCTTTATTTTGGCTTATGGACTCCTCTGTGCTAACCCCAGATACTTTTGTTTGCTTGTAACCTTTAAGCTGAACTCCCAAGAAAGCTATTTTGGATGCTTAATTTTTGGAATTGCTCTTTTAAAATCTAGCATAAGCCTAAATTACAGATGTATTTTCTTTCTTTTGTTTTTAATAAAATTTACCTTTTTTTAAGAACAGCGTTGAATTTTTGGTGTCCTAAGAGGTTTGTGCATATGTTGTTTGATTAGCTGGTAGCAACAGCTAATGTCCTTTGTTTTCTTTCTCAGCTCTTCCCCGGAGGGCAGGTGAAAGAGAGTAAGGGTACCCCACAAGGAGGAATTCCCAAGTGCTCCTTCCTGGGTCCAAGGGTTTTTTTTGCATTTGGATGGTGGCACCGTTTACTAAGCCAAGGTCAGAGAAAAACTGTAACCTTGGGAGTTTAATACAAGCCTGGACTGACAAGTATAAATTTTTAAAATCCTTGTGAGCCCCCACCTTCTGCATTTGAAGTGCCAGAGTTCGGATTCAGCCGTGACAGCAATCTTGAACTGAACTGGGCTCAACGGGAAACCAATGCAGAGAGTGGCAAATTGGGTTGGTGAGATCCTAGCAACACACGTTGCTGAGCAGGTGGACCACTGCATTCTGAATTAGCTGGAGCTTTCACAGAGCATGGAGTTTTATTCCTAGATTATATGAGAGTGTGGATTGCCATAACCAGATCTAAGTCTGATAGGACCAGGCATCATATGGCCACTGCAGACGGAAGTGGGTGTCCTTTGCCATCGTAGCTATTTGGGTGTCCAAGTGCAGTACAGAGTTGAAGACCTCTAAGACTACAGACCAGTTTAGCTATCTTAGGGGCAGGTGCTTTCAATGGATGGGATCATTATGGAGGAGGAGACTTCATTAAAACACATCCCTCTTCCAACTAGCATCACCTTGGTCTGGTCCAGCTTCAGCCAACTGCTCTTCAATCAGATGCTAATCTTCGCAAGGCATCACAAAAGCTGGGCAGCGGTACAGTGAACCTTTGACATAAAGCAGATGTGCAGCTGGGCAGTGGACACGAAAGAGTCCAGAAATTACTTTAGGTCCAGCACAACATATCCTGTAGCACAAACAATTAAAATAGGTGAGGGACAAGTAACAGCTGATCTGTGATGTTTCAGAACCAACCTCTGAACTGGACCCACAATTTTGTGCATGCAAAACCTCCACACTTGTGCTCACAAAGTCAGCTAGATCAGTGCCCACTCTGCACATAAAAATGGGGAGGCCTAGAGAGGAAATATGGTCATCAGTCCAGATCAAGTCAGTACCACTTAAAACATTATAGATGGTTTTCTTCAATGCAAGCACCCCAAGTTCAGGATTGAATTCAGAAATCCAGCTGGACTCTTTCTACCTCATGTGGAGACACCAGTAAGAAATATTCTGTTGCTGGAACTTGGTTGATTGTTTTGCTGATGATGCCAAAACACGAAAAGAATCCAAGTGACTCTTCCATAGCTATGCTGGCTCTGCAGAGCTGGCAGAAGGGAAAACTTTGGGCCAGTGGAGTCAGTGGATATATCCTACCTATTGCTGCACCATAACAGACCAATGGTCTATCTCACCCGGTATCCCACAATCTGCCACACTAGATCAGGCCAATGATTCATTAAGGTAGTTCCCCTACTTCCTGCCATACCAGATCAATGATCCACTTAGTTCAGGATCTCGCTTCTTGCTACGACAGAACAGATTTTTGGTCCCACCTGCTTCTGCACTGGATCAAGCCAATGATCCATCCTGTAACCCATCTCCAACAACAGCCATTATTAGATGCTCCTGAGGAGTGCTAGCCCTACAATAATTAAGCAATGGCTTGTGTGGGAGAAAAAATTCCTTCCTGATCACAGCCTGTAGTCAGCATATGCCTTGAAGCCTGAAGATCAGTAACCCATATAAAGCGTATTCAATGCTGTTTTGAGTCCTGTAAGCTTTTTACCCTATACAACATTCATGCAGGTCTAAAAACAAAATAAAAAAGGAGCCTCTTTATGCAACACCAGTGGGGTGAACATATCCCCACCACACCCATACCACAGGGCCAGCGACTTGTGAAGTGCCCTGTTCCTTTTAACACTGCCATCCCCAGCAAGCACAGACACAGAAGCTCCAAGCTGCCATGGGCTCTCCCTCGGGCTCCCCAAACACACTTACCTTTTTTCTAATTTGCTCTTTTAGCTTGAGCTGCCTCCCACTTGAATTGAACGATGCTCATTAAACGTGCTGCCTTCACTTTCTTTTTGAAGAAATATTATCTTGCCTGCTTCTCCCAATCTCCACCTGTCAGGACAGAGCTGTGTCTGTCAATCTCAGAGATGGATCGGAATTGTGGCCCTTTGAGAGAGCACAACTTCCCCAACTTCAGCCAATTCTTTTAATTTTTAATGTGAAGGACTCTCCCTGCTTTTAAATGCAGATCCCCACTCTTGTGTTTCGGGGGGCAAGCAGGACAGGGATCACACTCTCCCTCTGCTTCCTTCTGCCAACAGCCTCTTCCACCTCCAGCACAATTCTAGCATCTGCCCAGCTCTGCACTGGGCTTGCCCTGTTCCAGAGCCCATGGGAGGGAGCAGACCACACAGTTCACATTGAGATTCTTCTGGTCTGGAGCTCCAGCAGGCTCCCTGCAGCACCACAGCTCTCATGCCCCACGGCTGAAGGCACGAGCATACCAGGAATGTCCCTGCAGTCTATCAGAAAGAGAGGACCTCCTACAAACTAGCTCATAATCCCTCAGGATCATGCAGGGGCAACTGAGGGGAGGCACTACCCTAAGCAGCAGCGGAAGCCCTGGCTAGAAGCAGAAGGAGAGGAAGTCAGAGAGCCGAGCAGGCTCCTCCAGTGGCTCCCATACTGGGAAGAATCATAGGCACCACTCAGAGACTTCCCAGCTACAGAGTAACCTGATAAGTGTCCAGACCAGCAACGTTCTAGACAAAGGCCAGACTGATCAGGTCCCCAGGATCCACACAGGGGAAAGACAAAGAGACACGTACAAACAGAGCAAGAGAGAGAGAGACATACAGACACACTCACACATGGAGTGCGTGAGCAATGAGGGACAAGAGCCAGAGACAGTCAAAGGGTCCCTGGTGGAAAATTAGGAGAGCTTGAGATTCTGCCTTGCTGATGGGGAATAAGGAGAAGCCTTACATTCCAGCAATGTATGGGCCGTGTCTTAGGCCTGGTCTACATTGGGGGGCAGGGGGGGAAACGATCTAAGTTACGCAACTTCAGCTATGTGAACAACGTAGCTGAAGTCAATGTATTTAAAATCGACTTACTGTGGTGTCTTCACCACGGTGAGTCGACTGCTGCCACTCCCCCTTCGACTCTACCTGAGCCTCTTGTTGAGCTGGAGTACAGGAGTCAATGGGAGAGCGCTCAGGGGTCAATTTACTGCATCTAGACTAGACATGATACACTGACCCCTACTGGATCGATCGCTGCCCTCCAATCTGGCAGGTAGTGTAGACATAGCCTTAGGAGCCTGAATGGCACTGGGCCTGTCACTGTCACCTGTTAGCAGGCCAGACCCAAATCTCTCCACAGTTGTGATGTAAAAAACTGACAAAATGCAATATGACCTTGCCCCTCCCCTCAGTTCACCTCCCCTCCCCTCCCAACCCTCTCCTCCTTCATCCCTGTCACAGATACAGAAGTTTCAATTCTGCTCTCCTCCTCTAACCCCTCCACTCGTCCCAGCAACCTCATACCATCTCCTGACCTCCCTTGCACCACTCTCATCCCTTTCTTTACTCTTCTCCTTAACCTCTCACTCTCCTCTGGCTCTTTCCCCTCACAATATAAACATGCTTTTGTCTCTTCCATCATAAAAATCTCCACCCTTTACCCCACTTGCATCTCTGTCTACTGTCCCATCTCCCTTTCATCTTCAAACTCACTGAGCCCACTGTTTACAATCACTATCTGGGGTTAATCTCCTCCAATTACATTCTAGACCCTCTCCAACCTGGCTTCTGGTCTTTGTACTCAACTGAAACTGCTCTTGCCAAAGCCTCTTCTTAGCCAAATCTCAGAACCAGTACTCCATCCTCATCCTGCTGAACTGTCAGCCACCTTTGGGAATGTTGACCATGCTCTTGAAATGTTGTCCTCCCTTGACTTCCATGACTCTGTCCTCTCCTAGGGGTCCTCCTACCTCTCTAACTGCTCCTTCAGCGCATCCTCTGGAGGATGCGCCTCATCTCCACTCCAACTTTCTGTAGTGGTTCCACTGGATTCTGTCCTTGGACCCCTTCTCTTGTCCCTCTACACCTTACCTCTGGGTAATCTCATCCACACAAATACAAATTCAACTACCTTCTCTAACCTATTGACTCATAGATCTACCTCTCTACTCCATACCAGTCTCCTTCTGTCCAAACTCAAATTTCAGCCTCTCTCTGATATCTCTCCATGGATGTCCAGCTGTCCACTCAAACTTAACATGACTAAAACAGAGCTCCTACTCCTCCCCACCACGCCATCCCTCCCATCTCTTTTCTCAAACACTGCGGATAACACCACTATCCCGACTCTCTCAGCAGTCATCACTGACTCAGACAGCTCTCTCAGTCCTCAAACCCAGGTTAAGCCTAAGTCTTGCAGATTCTTTCTGCATAACCTCTCTATGATAAGGCCTTTCCTACCCATCCACATAGCCAAAACTCTTGTCCATATCTCATATCTTGATTACTGCACCTATTCTCTGGCCTTGACAAATGCAATCTTGCCTTGCTCATAGCCATTCAGAATGCTGCTGCTGCAAAGATAATTTCCTTGCCTGTCTCTTTCAAGTCATCCCTGCACTAGCTCCCTCTTCTCTACCACATCAAACATGAGCTACTTGTCTTCACTTTCAAAGTTATTGTAGCGAGGGGGCGGGGCCTCCCTCCCTGATGGAGGCAGCTGAGACCATCCCCTGGTGGGAAGAGCCGGGACACCCGCAACCGCTCCGGCAGAAGCAGAGGGACAGGACCCAGAAGTATAAAAGGCAGGCCCTCCAGCTCAGCTGGAGGAGAGTTGCTGGAGGAGCAGGACATCTCTCATCTGCTGCTGGAGCTCAGACCCAGCTGAGGCTGCTACAGTGCCAGAGACCCAGAGAGACTGTCAGAGCTGCCAGACATTGGAGACACTGAGAAGCTGTTGGGGATGTCACTAGCCGTTTACCCCGGCGAGACAAATGACAACCCCGGAACACAGGTACCACCCAATGGGAGTGTAGGAAGGAACCCATACCGAATAGGTGTTGGCTGCATTAGGGACTTCCAGTCAGCGTGTTACAGCCGGATTCCCTGCTGATCCAGTGGCAGAACATTCCGTCACTGTTACAGCCCTGGGCTGGGATGTAGCGAAGTCAGGTGGGCCTGCATCCCCCTGCCACTCTGGCCCTGGAGGTGGCAGCCTCCCCACCTTTAGGTCAAGAGGCCTATGTTGGTCCGTCATCCACTCAAGCTAAGATGCCAGATGGTTTTGCTGTCTGCCCCACAAGAGAACTGATCCCTCTAGACCAGGGGTTCTCAACCTTTTTCTTTCTGAAATCGCCACCTGCAACATGCTATAAAAACTCCATGGACCAGTTGTGCCACAACAACTGGTTTTCTGCATATAAAAGCCAGGATCAGCATTAGGGGGTAGTAATCAGGACAATTGCTCAGGGCCCCATGCCATGGGAGCATCACCAAGCTAACTTGCTCAGGCTTTGACTTTACCCACAGGTGGTGGGGCTTGGGGCCCTGTGTTGCAGTCATGCACAGCGGAGCTTTGGCTTTCTGCCCTGGGTCCTAGTGAGTCTAATACCAGCCATGCATGGCAGCCCCCTGAAACCTGGTTGTGGCCCCTGGTTGAGAACTACTGCCCTAGACTGCTATGTTGCTCTGCCCTGACTGAAGGCCAGAGCCCCTTAGCTGTTGGTGCCCAAACCTGCTTGAGGGCCTGGGCCCCCTAGACTCACTACTGCTTTGCCTGACTGCAGGCCAGAGCCATTAACTGTTTGCTGCCCCACCTGGACTGAGGGCCCCAGGCCTATAGACTCACTAGGACTCTGCCTGACTTCAGGCCAACAGAGTCCTTAACTGTTTGCCGCCCGGCCCTGACTGAGGACCCAGGGCCTATACACATGCTGCTGCTGCTCTGCTGGATGGCAGGACAGAGCCCTTGACTGCTGGCTGCCCTGCCCTGTATGAGGGCTGGGGCTTACAGACTCAATTGCTGCCTGGCCTGGACTCCAGATTTGGGCCTAACAACTGTTGGCTAATTCCCCCCTGAACTGAGTCGCTATATAGGCATGGTAGCAAGGGGGCGTAGCCACCCTCCCTGATGGATGGGGTGGGGGGACAAGTGCAACCTCCTTACAGCCATGCATGACCTGTGTTCTGCCTGTACAGTGCCTAGCACAATGGGGTCCTGTTCCATGAATAGGACTCTTAGTGCTACAATAATCATCATCCCCCCACCACAAACAGGGGGTCTCATTCCTGTTCAGCCACCCACAGTGGGCACCTGAGGATCTCACAGATACCCACAATCCTTGGAGCCAATTACTATGGAACACCTTTTGATGCATCTCTGCAAAGGATTTTGCTTGTGCACTGCAAAGAGATGGAAGAACCTTTGCGGGAAGGAAGTGACACAGACAAGGGGCTGGATGGGGCATTGAGAAGGAAGGTGAGGACTAGGGGAAGATGTGAGCCAAAAGCAATTGGGTACTTAACCCCATCTCCCCATGCGCACTATGCCCCATCCTGCAGGTGATTCCACAAACTCTGGAAGCTGGGAAAGGCTGATAAACAGTGGGATGAGGGTAGGCACAGAGTTAATCTCAGCCGGGGAGAGAGAGGCTCTGTATCTGTCTGCAGAGCTGCCTGAGGGTCCCATCAGCAGTATGCTTCAGCAGCATCAACAGATGCTGCCCTGTGAGAAAGAACCAGCTGCCAGCGCTTTGAGGATACTGGCACCGGGGGGGATCAGAAATCACCTGAGCCTCCTCTGAAATCCTGCTTCAACTTCTAAAGATTGGGGGCTTTGGGAAGTGTAAGAGGGGGTGGGGCAGTGTGTGGGAGTGGGTTTATGTGATGTGGGTCAGTAGTCATGGGTATCTGCGAGTTGGAGTGGATGTACCCATTTGGTGGGCAAGAAGGGGTGTGTGAACTGGTACTCTGTGCATTTGGGTTGCACAGGAGAGTTAGGTGGATGTAATGGGCATGTACAGGTCAGGGGGTGCATCCATGTGTGGAATACATAGATGAATGCTGAGAGAGGTGTATCATGCTTGGGTGGAATGTATTGTCTAGAGGGACGGCACTGTATGTGTTTGGGACCGCAGGGTGGGAGGAGCGGTGTGTGGGGTGAGATGTATTCGTGCCTGGCAAGATGGACGGTACATTTTTGGGAGCACATGGGAAGGAGCAGTGGGGGGTGAGATCTAGTCATGGCTGGCGGGATGGTGCTGTATGCATTGGGAGTGCACGGGGAGGAGGGGTGAGTGCGGTGGGATGTATTCGTGGCTGGCGTGATGGTGCTGTATGTATTTGGGAGCGCAAAGGGAGGAGCGGAGTGCAGTGTAGGATCTATTCATGGATGGTGGGATGGCGTTGTCTACATTTGGGAGCGCATGGGGAGGAGCAGTGTGTGGTGTGGGATCTGTTCGTGGATGGTGGGATAGCGTTGTGTATATTTGGGAGCACACGGGGAGGAGTGGTGTGTTCAGTGGGATATATTCATGGCTGACGGGATGGTACTGTACGCATTTGGGAGTGCACGGGGAGGAGCAGTGTGTGCGGTGGGATGCATTTGTGTCTGGCGGGATAGCACTGTACCCATTTGGGTGTGCACAGGGTGAAGCGATGTATCACGCGGGCTCTATTCATGGCTGGCAGAATGGTGCTGTAGGTATTTTGGAGTGGGCGGGCGAGGAGTGGTATGTCAGGTGGGATGTATTAGTGGCTGGCAGGATGGCGCTGTACATGTTTGGGAACATAGGAGGGAGGAGCGGTGTGTCAGGTGGGACATATTAGTGGCTAACGGGATGGTGCTGTATGTATTTGGGAGCGCGGCGGGGAGGAGCGATGTGTGGGGTGGGATTTATGTACGCCTGGTAGGATGGTGTAGTAGATGTTTGGTAGTTCGCAGAGACTGAGACATAGAGGCACCTTTCAGTGTCCAATATACAAGGAAGTGTGTGAGAAAGATGTTTCTTCAAGTGATCAGGAATGTTTACAGGCCTCTCATCAGAAAGTAATGAGCCAAAAACATGCCAGACCCTGGGGAAAAAAGTAGAGGAACAGCAGAGACAGCTTCACACTATGCACCAGCCTACCACTGGATCGGGACCAGACACTTCTGACAAACAGACAGAAACCCAAAACAGAGTGTGAAGTCCTATCCCAAGCAGATTGTACCACCTCTGTTCCTTCCTTATACTTTCACACAATAATTATATGGACTATTACATTGACAAAGTCTTCTTGAATTGCTCGGGGTATAGGAGTATGGGTGTGGAGGTTCGTGATGTATATGGAGATGTACTGGGTTGTGCAGGTCATGTGGAGTGCATGAGTAGGCATCAATAGGATCTTGAAACCTCTGTTTATGGATGTGACAGAGCAAGCAATAGCTACACAGCTGTACAGTGCACTACACAACAATTCAGGACAGGAAGTGCAGAAGAATCAAATGGAATTTAGGGAGGCAGAATGGAATTTCTCACAATGAAATCTGGCCAAGACACTTGGGTTAATAACCCTTGTAACCTACTCATATGAAAAATTCTGTGAGACCTATAAAAATTACAGAAGGGAAAGTGCCCTCAGTTGAATCACTTACCCCACTCCCTATAACAAAGCCTCCCTGAGCACTGCTCTGGGGAATGGGGTCAGTAATGTACTGGCTCCCTACTAAGCCAACCACACCACTCCCTGAAGCACAGCACCTTCTAGCAGCATGCTGAGGTCAATACTGACTCAGAAGAGAAAGTCCCCTGTTGAGTCAGCCACTCCACTCCCTGCAGCACCTGTATTTTCTATGGTGATCTCCCTTTCAAGAACTGAGTTAATCCTCTCTCCCTTTTCTGTCTCTATTCCCTTTTCTCCCTCCAGAGCTCTCTTGATCTCTTTCCCTTCTCCCTCTTCCTTCCATTCTTTCCCTCCCCCCATCTCCCTGTCTCTTTGTTGAGCTGCCAGGGTTCTGGTTCAGTGGTGTAACTCAACTGATTTACTCGTCTTAAAGCAGTGTTTGCTCGCATGTAAATCACCCTCTGAGCCCGGCCTGTAAAATGGGCTTGTTCACTCAACTCTATGAATAGGAAAGTAGGCACAGCTGGCCTATTCATAATCAACATAAAAAATAGATTAGCACTTTACAGATTAAACATTATCGTTTCAACAGTTAACATAAATCAACTGCACTTATGGGCCCAGCGCTGCTGCTGTGGTAGCAGAGCGACATACTCTGAAAGGGAAGGTCCCGGGCTGAGGGTCTGGTAGGGAATGGTGCATTTCTCTTACCCCTCACACATGAGTTTCCCCTTGCAAGGTGTGCTGCTGGAATCCATTTCACGGAGCAAAGCTAGGCTAAGAAGAAGGAGGTGGGAGATTAATCTCCAACTATCTACCTACATTTCTATTGTACCCAGCACTATCGTATCTAAAGACCAATATCCAATCCTCCTACTCCCCCATGGCTGATACAGCTTAAAAATATTTGCTGAGGGGAGCAGGGGAGGGACCTGCAGGCCACTGGCTGCAATCCAATCTGGGTCAGTACTGACCAGTCATTACCTTCTCATGGGTGACATGAACAGAGATGGTTGGGTCTCTGTCCAGTTCTTATCAGGGCAAGTGTCTGCATCTCAAAAGCTGCATTGCAGCTGAACAACGCACCCTTGTGGGGTGTCTCAGCAGAGCGGCCAAGCACCGAAAGGGCCCCAGAGACTGAGCTCCCCCTTGGAGGTCCCTCCTTGGTAAAGGCAGTAGGGGCCAGATAGAGTGGAGGAAGCTTGTGCTGCTGCTCACACTACACCTGGTCTTTAGTCAGAAAAGGGGCATCAAGTCACCTGGGCTGTCAACTCAGCACCTTTCACCAGTGCTACACTCACACAGGAGATGTAAAGGAGACAGAACCAGCCCAAGCCAAGTGTGCTCCCTCCTTCCTCAGCTAAGCCATTTGAAATCACACATTAGTTAGCCTGTTCCCCTGAGGCAGTCACTTCACCCCGACTCAAGTCACCCCTCTGATTACAGACAATGGCAAAGGGCCTTTGATCTGGGATCCATCAACAACAGGCCAGGCCTCTTTCAAAGTCAGAAACCGAAAGATGGCCACCAGGAAGCCACGCCATGTCTCCCGCACACAGCGACAGGCTGTGTTTCCAGAGGCCACTTGGAAGACACCAGCCATGCAGAGGCTTGGATATGGAGTTTTACTCTCTAGCAGGGACAAAGTCACAACACTGGGCAGCTCACAAGAGAAGTGGACTGAGGGAAGCACAACAGTTACCTACAGCAGGATTTGCCCTCGTCAGCTCATCTTCATAAAAGGGCCTTAGGAATTTTAATCACTCTAGGCCTCTCTAGCCCACTGATAAATGGGAATAGCATTTAATAGACGTGAGCCAGTAAGTCACATCCGTTACTGTCTCTGAAGAGTGTGGCTTCTTTTCCCGCTCACAGCTGATATTTCCTCAAAAATTATTCACTATCTGAAACTATCCAGTTCATTTTTTTTTTTAATTTTCTTGCTAATTATTTTAACCTTAGAGGGAAGGATGGTGAACAGCCCTTGGCAAGAATTCACTATTCGAGCACAGCTGGCTGGTTGTGATTGGTAAAATAAATCATGTGGTATAGTTCTGGTTCCCTGATTGGAGGTGCATGCACACACTCCCTCTGTGAACAGCAGCATGTGTGAATTTATAATTCCACTTGCTTCAAATGCTCAGGTGTGACTCTGAAATGTGTGTCTGGTGAACCTTCCTGCCCAAAAAACCAGATGACTCCAAATGTTCACAAGATATGAATATAAAATCCAGATAATTAGCTTTAAAATGTGACCAAATATTGATGGATGATGTGGGGCACTCTTTCTCCCTCTCTAATTCTGACCTACATCCAGGGGGTTGGGAGGCTTCAATCACTGTCTGGAAAGTGCTTTGAAATCTTTGGGTAGCTCCTAACTATTCTCAACCATGAAAAGGTCATGTCCTCAGCTTTAGCTTTCATCTGAACAGTGCGCCCAGACAAGGGTTTCTATCTTTCCTACCCATAGCAGCCTGTAAGCAGTGAGGAGCAGCTGCTGGCAAGCTTCACGTGCTTTATATGGTTCAGCATTCTCCTTTGGAACTAGGGTCTGCCTCTCAGGATGGGCCATACAGCAGCACCAATTAGACCACTGATTCACTTTATAAACTAACAAAAAACCTCGCTTCATCCATTTGGCTTCACAAGGAGACCTGGACATGCCAGGGCTGGAGCCCACAATTCCCTTATTTCATCTCAATGGCACAAGCATCCTTCTGTGGGAAGTCCTATCAGAAGACACACACACTCTGCAGATGGGTCAATGAATCCAATTGGGAGAGCTAGGTACACAGGTGGAGACTGCCATCTTGAAGGGAAGAATCCATGGGGGGCAAATTGGAGATATGAGCATACAGGCAGGAGGAAATCAGGTCTGGGTCTAGCCAATCTCCAAGTTGGATAACCGGGTGAGACTCCTTTCAGAGTGTGCCTGCAGCATGCCTGGAAACACAACACCTCCAGTGTGGCAGTCTAAAGTACTGCTGTCCCTGCCCTGATCACAAACTCAGTCCCTTTGTGTGTTAAACAGATACCCAGGTTCCTGGACAGGTGAAATATATCATTGTAAGCCTGATCAGATGAGAATAGCATGGTGCCACCACATGAGGAATGTTAGCCCCAACTGAACACAGCTAGTTCCTGTTAACATTGGGGACAGAAAGGGTTACCCATGTGCTGAGGCAGGTTTCACAATCGCCCTGTTAAAGACCCAGATTTAGCCATTAATCTACAGCACACGCCTTCCAATCAATGCCTGATCTGTCATTCCAGAGCCCCAAGGGACATGGATACCTGGAGAAGAGATTTAGCATGGCTGTAATGCATATCAGCAGACAAGATGTGGCACAATGATGACACATCATCAAAATCTTGAGCAATCACAAGTTAAGGAGACCTCTTTGGAAAACCCTCACAAGGGGACAGTGGCTGTTGAAGTCCATCAAGATTATTATATGCTACAATGTGCACACCTAATACAATTGTAAATTAGAGAAGGAAAGGCCTAATGCATCCCCCAAGGAGCCAGGGCAGGATTATTCCCTATAGTATATTACCCAGGACTTTTTCTGATCTGATTCCAAATGTGCCAAGAGATGAGGCTTTCACCCTGCCCTTGGGAGACAAGAAGGCCAAACTCAGAAAAGCAACTGGCCGCTTCATCCATTACCAATATCGCAAGTGTTAAGCCAGGCAGGTAGAAGAAAGGAGATTTCTTCCCTCAGACAGTTCACCAAAGCCATCCTTAACTTGGGTGATGGGAGTGGAATCTGCAGCAAGTGACTGACGTTAGTGGCACTCAGTAAGATCCTCACACAGTAGCCAAGAGCCAAAAGAATAAGTCTCCCCGGGCAATGCTGCCAGAGCTTGTAACTAGGGGTGCTCTTGTTCAAAGGATAACAATGACAACCGGGATTGCATGGCTTTGAGGAGCAGTGCTTGTGGGGGTGTCAAGTACTATGTCGGAGGGAATGTCAGTAACAGTGGCTGCTACAAAGCAAGAAGAGAAGACATAAAGGGACAAATTTGTGGGTCCAACAAAAGCCAAAGTCCTGGCAGGCAGCATGGCTGTCCTCATATGCTCAGTGCCCTGCTGTAAGACACATGCCATACCCCTGTGCCACCAGAGAGGTTACTCATCTGCGTGAGAGCCCAGCCACTGCTCCAGGTGGCTTCTTTGAGGATTGCCATCAATGGGCATCACTCTCCTGACAGGCGAGCAAACAAGCTGGTGAGAGCAGAAGTAGTTGCAGCACCAGCACAACCAGTCTCCGCTGCCTTTCAGTTGACTAATGCAGGCCCATTTGTTCTGGGTGACATTAATGCTTCTTGCCATCTATCTCAGACTCTTTAAATTACTGTTTTATGGCCAAAATCTTTTTTATAATTGATAAAAATCTTTTTATATGCTGGGTTATTGAAAAAAGTGAGGTTTTTTTATTCCTCATTATAGTTTTAATATAAATGTGTTTTTTATCGATAGCAGCTTGGAAGGCTTGTGCAGAGGGTGAGGGGGCCGCTGGGATGGGCACAATCTCCCTCCCATTTCCCCATCATCTTCATCACCTCCAGCCATCAAGGCAATAGCCCCGAGATCCCATCTTCAAGACAGATGAGTGATGGAGTTAGACTGTCATCCACAATGAGGAGGATCCTGTGACGGGGAGCAGGAGATGAAATGCAGACAGAACTCAGACTCATCAACCTTATTACACCTCCCAGTGCCAGTGAGTACTGTGCATGGGGGGAGATCAGCAGCAGTTTTCTGGGTTCAGCCTCACCCCAGCATTTCCCTGATGCGAGGGTCACCCACCATTAAGATGATGCTGATAGAGGGCCAGCAGAGCACTCAAGTTCTGAAACAGAACTAAAAAGAAATTGAGCTTTTTGCCTGGAGGTATTATGGTAATTGTAGCACAGAATACACAACACAATCCCCAGGGTCACACAGCGATGCAGGGCATGCAACGATGCATCGCCTAGAAGCGTGTGAGTGATCAGGTATTCCCTCAGGCCACAATGACAGTACTGCAGGGTATGAGACCCACTGCCACAGGCCTGTGCAATAGTATAGGAGCTGTGACAAATCCCCTGGGACTGCAGATGGGCCCCACTGTAGAATCAGCCGTACTCCCCCAGGGCTCTGCAACACTGCCAGACATGCAATGCACTCCTGGGGCCCACCCTAGAATTTGCAGCAGCCTGCCCTAGGGACCATGTGATCCAGCAGGGCATGAGGCTCCCTCCCTAAGGATAGCATTACAGGGCCAGCTGCAAAATGTGGAGCATAGACTCTCGTGGATAACATGAAGGCTCAATTGCTCTCCTAGGGGGATATAGGACCTCTGTAGCTCAGGAGAAAGAAAAACCCCTCTAAAGCTTGAGATGACTCTGCTGATGGGCTTCAGAGGGAAGAGAGTCCTTCCTCCCATCTTTCTCAGGCACAGCAAAGGCTGCTGTGACGTGGAGCACAGAATGTGGTTTGTGGGAAAGGTAGGAAAGATGAGAAGAGCTGAATAGGAGCCCAGAAAGTCTACGTACTTTCTTCTCTGCTCCAGCCTGCATCAGTTTCTCTCTCTCTCTCTCTCTCTCACACACACACACACACAAACACACACACACTCTCACTCACCCATGAGACTGTCTGACCCTTTCTGTAAACCGATTCTGCAAGAGTTACGCAAAGCCAGAGGAGAGACAAAAACAAGGTCCAGATCATGTAGGGTTATTAGAGATCTCATGGCAAAAACCAAGGTGTCATCCCGGATCATGGGAACATGCAACATTAACGGTCACATGGCAAGTGTCAGGGTTTTAGTCCCATTGTCCTGGCCCCATTCCAATTCTCCCTAGCTTCTGCCCCCAGCTCCCAGCAGCTTCAAATAGCTGTGGGATTCTTTGTCACTTCTTATCAAATGGCTCTGTGCAGTGTTCAACAGTGACTATGTTCCACCAGAGATATGGATGCATTTCAGTGCTCGGTGAATGATTCTGGTACATATGATCCGGAAAGCACATTGCGGTCCTTAGGAGCAAAAGAAGCTACAGGAATGTAGTTCCCTGTTCTCCCAGGCCACATCTCCACCAGTAGGGAAGACAATCTATCTGGTGAGGAGTATTTCACTTCACATCACAGCCTCATGGCCATGACAGGTACAAAAGTGAGGAATATGACAAGAGCAGGGCCCTTGCCCAGGGCATGGAGACCCCTGAACTACAGCTGTCTCTACAAAGCCAGCCCACCTGAGCTACAGCACAAGATGTGCTTCTGTCATATCCTCTCCATTGGCAAAGAGGGGGGCCTGGCACCCTTCCCCATGACCTGCTCTGCTCGGCACATGAGCTGGCTCATTTCACAGCAAAGCAGTCCTTAGGTGGCAGGGAGAAACTGCAAGTAATTGTAGGTGAAAATGATGGGCTCCCTGACAGCACTCATGCACCAGACAGTGAGACAGTTGTGTTGCCCCACCTATTCCCACAAGGTGGGACTGGTGGAGGCCCCTTTCAAAGCTGGGCCCTTTACCTATCAAGCTGGCTATGGTTTGGGTTTGGCTTCACAAGAGACAAGCCTTATTCCTCACACACTTCCCCATTAGCTGAGATCGGACACAGCACCTCAGGCAATAGTCCCAAGGTTTAAACATCAGAGGCAGGAGTGTTCTCAGGGAAGAGGGGACAGACGGACAGACACACACACACACACACACACACCCCATAGTTGTGCAAATCAACCCAGATGTGCGTATGCGCATAGAGCGGTGCGGGGGCTGAGGGCTGTCATTTTCACTGGGGTCCCACATTTAATGAAGATAGAGTGACCAGACGTCTCAACATTGTCAGGACCATCCCAATATTAAGGGCTTTGTCTTAGATATGCAACTATATCACTCCTCCTGCCCCCCAAAAAGTGTCCTGATTTTTCAGACTTGCTCTTTGGTCACCCTAAGTGAAGAGCACTGATCAGAAGTCGTCCCAGCCCTGCCTGTCATATTCAGCCCTGCCAGCACTAAGAGTGTAAATTTCAATAGGAGCTTTACTTATTATTAATGTGAGGCTGGGGCTAGAGAAATGTATGATGAGACCGCAGGGAAGGAGGAAGTGCCAGAATCCTTCTTCGCACACCCCAGTGCCAGACAAGGAGTTCCGCCCAAATCCCTGTAAGGCCTTCAGCTGGGTCTTCTATAACAAAAGACGCTCTCCAGTAGGCCAGGGCTGGTCTGCCATCTACTGGTCATTGGGAGCAGAACTCTTAGAACAGCTGGCCAGGAGCAGGCCCTGTACCTCGGAGAGGCAGCCTCCTCAGTCTGCACTTGGGTGGGTGGCAGGGTTTGGAAAGTCTCCAGCTTTGATTTCTAATAGGCCTGTTTGGTGGTTCTGTTTGGAGGATAAGTTAAACTCCATCCTGGCTCAGAACCCAGCTTTATTAGAGACTGGACAGGCTCCAGGAACAGGGAATCAGAGGTCTGGGCTCACTGGAACCTACCAAAGGAGATTGAGAGGAACTGACAGAAACTTCTGCAGGGATCAGGACAGTCCAGAAAGACCTGGTTTGAAAACTGGGGGACATGATCTACATGAGGAAGCTGGGAGTAGAGCGGGCATTTGGGCACAATGACTCTCCACAAAGGGAAAAAAACATCTGGGATAAGCGAAGTGATCAGGGGAGGGGTCAGATGCTGTAAATATAAGTGAGCTGGACAGATGCCTAGATTTGTGTCTGTCAGAGGAAGGGACTGAGGGGTCCGCAGGAAAGGCTGGAAGGTGAGACTCAGACTGATTTAAAAGGGTCTGTGTGTGAGGGTGGGCTGGAGAGTTGACCAGAACTGAGCTGTGTGAGCATTTCAATCTGGGCAGGATGGGGACCATTGTGGGGCTGGATGGGAGGGGGCAAGCTCAGGCTTGTTGGAGTGTGTAAGAGGGCCAGATATGCAGTTGCACTGGGAGGTGCATTGGGACCAGACAGAGGTAGGACAATGAGTCAGGACATGCAGTGTGGCCGGAAAGGAGAGATATCAGGGAGTCTAAGCCACTTCCCAGTGCACTGGAAACCAGAGGACTGTTCCTGAGGTGTAGCCCATAGGTATAGATATTTGCTAGGAAAGGCATAGGTATAAGTTGAGGCAGTAATGCAACAAGCCTCAAGGCCTGTAAAACAATAGATTAGCTAAACTAATCCAGGCCTAAGGCCCCAAAAGCCTTAGCATAAGCAGCTAACCAGAAGTAACCCTCTATCATACAGGATAAAATGCTGTAATAAACAAGTATGACTAAACTGTTGACAGGTAACACAAGATGCTAATTTATACCAGCTCTAGATATTTTAAATTAGGAATATCAGCTGATGTCCAACCACAAGAATGCAATGGTAACTAATTGACGTGTTTGTTAATGAGCTTGAGGTAAAAGGCCCAGTAAGCTACGGGGAAAGGGCACCCCAACATTAGAAGGGTGAGGAAATACAGATAAGGAAAAGGGGTGGAAATGATACCATACCAAATATGAATGAGGCACAGTGGGCACCAGCACAACACATTATAAAAGTTCTATCGCAGCCTGTGCGTCTCGGGAGATGCCAGGATGTTGACACCGCTGCTGCTGTGGCTGCTAAGGATGATGACTAACACGTCAGGTTTTTCTAAAAAAGAAGGTGTGAATATACTGATGCTCAGATGCAGGGTGTTTTGGCCATCTAGTATTATCTATTTTGCTGGGTTGGAGTCTTTGTGATTTTGCTAACTGTGCTAATAAAAATATTACTAACTTGTCTCAGTGCATACCGGGGTTCTTGTAATAACTATATTTCTGGGTCTGATCATGAGAACCCTGTCAAACCACAGAATGCTAACTGGGAATTACTATATAATCAACAGATCAGGCAATAGAGAGTCATATTTGGGGTTGGGATGGACAGCACTGGAGCCAAACAGAGGAGACAGATATCAAGGACACATGGAGGAAAGGAGTTGTTGCACAGGCTGCTGAATTGGTCCCCATCCAGGAGAGGGACCTGGATATTGTGGTGAAAGATGCTCTGGAAATGCCTGCCAGTTCCTCCCCGTTTCTAAAGTACATTTTTTTTTAAAGAGCTAGTTTTAAAGTTTACTGATTTGATACTACCAGAAAAATATTTACTTTCCAGAGCACAGGTTCCACTGAAAGTAGTTTGGCTACATTCCAAAAGTATATGTAAAGAGAGGTGAAGGAGAGGAAAACTTTGGGGATGGGGCACATGCTTTGTCAAGTTAGGTTAAAAGAACAGATACAAATCAGAGTTGAATAAACTTTCCTTCCCTCTGGCACTGTCTAACGGCTCCCACCTGTGTTCCCTGTAAGCTGCGTGGTTGGGTGGCTGCCCAGGAGAGACTGAAGTGCTGTGCAGTTGATTAGCAGAGCCACACACATCCAGCCAGCAGTGTTTGTTCAGGTGCCCCTCCCGCAGGCTGCTTTGCAGCCATGTTGCTTCTGCAGCTGCTCCCAGGACCCTCCTGCTGACTGTGCAGGGGACAGGAGGAGGAAGGAGGGTCCTGATGTCATGGTGTTCCCTTCCCCCAGCCCCTGTACCCCATCTCCACAGAGCAAGGTAGAGGGGAGGGGACAAGGCTCAGGACTCACAGCAGCTCTGAGGCCTGAACAAGCATTCGGGTGAGTGAGTGCCTTAAAGAGAAAGCACACGGTCTCTCAGAGACTTCTCCAGCAGCCAGCACGCACAATCTCTGTCTCTGTCTGTCTGTCTCTCTCTCTCTCTCACACACACACACACACACTCTGCCCCTCTTCCCCGCCCATGCACCCCATCTCCACAGAGCAAGGGAGGAGGGACATGGTTCAGGAGGAGGAGAGCTTTCAGTGAGTGCCTTAAAGAAACAGCAAACGGGCATCTCTCAGAAACTTCGCCAGCAATCAGCACATAGAGTCTGTGTGTGCGCGCACATCTCTCTCTCTCTCACACACACACACACAGTCTCTGTGTCTCACGCACACACAGTCTGTGTCACAAACCTCCCAACACTGTTGTTGTTGTTCTTGGTACTTCCTGCAATGAACATATATTCTCTGTAATTTTATTATTTCAAAGTGTTGTTATTTGAGTTTTTCTGACTGGTCTATGCATTTCATAATTTTTATTTCTCACTTAAATTTAATTCTTTGAGTAGTGAGTTCTAAAATGCCTAACTTGTCCAGGCTGGAGTAATTATCCCTACTGGTAACTTTTAAAAAGTATATATTATATCTAGGTGGTTTGCTTCCACTGGTGGCGCACATCCGCACATTACCTTGGTGCACATAACAAAATTTATTCCGCACATGGGTGGAAAAAATCAGAGGGAACACTGGCTCCCACCCTTGAGTGTTTCCTGAAATTTAGTGAAATTTCCTTTGCTCAGTGTCATCCCATTGCTCCAATTCATACCCTCCTGGAAAGCCTCATCCCCAAAGTTTTCCTCTCCCCCACCCTCTTTACACAGTCCTTGAGAGTTGTCACTTTTGACATGATCGTTTAAGCAACCTACTATGGCTGACATTAAAAACACAGCATTTGCTGACAGTGCTCACAATGGGATATTGGCGATTATTTATTATCCAATAGCTCCTATCTAGCACTAGGCACTGTCCAAATACACACAGATCAGAGCTGCTGCAGTATTCTCATATATTTAGAACAGGAGAAGACAGTGTGATCCACTGATTGGCATGTATTATGCCTCTCCTTCTGTGTCTGATCAGCAGAAAACAGTCATCTTCTACTGCTCCAAGCTAACGGATTAGTCCTGTAGCTCATGCTGCAGTGCTGAAAGTCCTGGGTTCCAACACAGCTTATTGGCCCATGATAGGAGTTCTTACATCCCCACAAACTCCCATAGCCCTGCTACAGGAAGTGCTGTCCACTGTATGCATATTGAGCTCTTTTAACCATTGCTCATAAATCAGGCCCATCAGCCTCCTGATCATTTGTGCTGTTCTTTGAAAACATTGTTTATTTCTGTTTCTCAGGTGCATGGCGCTTTAAGAAACTATTCTAGGTGGGGTCACATTAAGGCCACCGAGAGAAGGACTACTCCCTTCCAGCACCATGACATGATGTGGCTGCATATTCAACTCAGTATTATTGGTTCTTTTCCCCCTCCCTACCACATCCCATTGCAAACTCCTGTCTAATTTGCTGGCCACTCTCACCCTTAGTCTCTTTAGCCTTTGCTGTTTGTCAGATTTCTCCCTGCAATATCACTATTTTTTGGTGGGTTTTTCCTCCCAAATCTGTATTGATCCAGGTTGAACCTCATTTCATTACTTTCTGCCCCTGCTCCCACCCATGACAGTTCTGCAAATGAATTCTACAGCAGCAAGATTGGGCCCTAGGTCAGTTTGGATCATTTCTTTGAATCTCTCCAGAGTTCAGGTTCATTATCTGCTTCAAGTACATTTTAGCTGCAGGTTTCCAGGCATCATGTTGTTGTCTCTTGGTTCCTGACCCATCAAGGTAATATTTCAATATTCCATCTCCCACTCCCACCCTCTTACCAAAATCCCAATTTTCAATTCAACATTTTGTTTTTAAAATGTGGTGAACATATTTCTAAGCATGGACTAGCTTCATCCGTGGTGTAAGTGCACGGCCTTCCACAGGCTCCAGCAAGGAGGCCTTCAGCAGATTAGGCTTCTCAAAATCCTTTTTGTTTTTAACTACCTCGATTCAGTTGCCTATAACTAATGGACTCAAGCAACTATCTCTGACCTCATTATGATCCACCCTTACCAGCACCTTTCTTTTTCTCCAAATTTCTTCCCTTATCTCTATCTGATTCCTTCTTCTCTGTCTCTTTTAATACCCTTTTCTCTCTCATTTTAGCATTCTTATTTGCTTCCTCTGTCTCTTTAAAATTAAAGATCACCCCGACACTGCCCATGTGAGTGAAATGAATACTAAGAGGAAAGGCTGCTGCTGAGAGGGGGATTCGAGTTGCCTCGCTGGGAATCAATGAGGCATGGAAAGCTCATCTAACTCCTGAAACGCTGAAAGAAACCAGGGCGGATCAGTGGCAGCTGAAAATGCATTTAAGAGAGAAGAAAAGGCCCCGTCACCGAGCGCCCATTCAGCTAGAGAGAGAAGCAGCACGTGCCGAGCCAGAGGCGGCTGCTTTTGTGTTTTAATACTGTCTAATCCCAGCCCGGCTTCCCTCTCCACCCACCACGGGGGAAGGCTGGCTGAACCTCTACTCTAGGGAGAAGCTGGAGGATGGGTACTGCAGGGAGTGGTTACACTGGCCTGTTTCTCTCCCTCCATGTATTTGGTGTGCTACAAATCCAGCTGGTACTAATCATGCAATGAAGCTGAGGGGTGTTGGTCTCACATACAGGCAATATGAAGGCTGGTCATAAGCTGACATTAACTCTGCAACTGAACTATGGGGAAATGCTCACTGTCATTCATGAATATCCAACCCCCTTATCCAATCCCTCATGTCACTGATGAATAGTCACTCCTACAACTTACACAGAGCCAGACCCATCCCAATGCCCTACATATCCACCCAGAACACCCCCTACAGACTCCCAGGTACACACACTTAGCCATACTACCCACACAGCTAGGCGCACTCTCCCCAATACATTCCCATACACGCAGCCATAACATAAAGTACCTGACACACACCCCTTGCTCCCACACTACTCAACCCTCTCCCAGCACCCTGACCCATTTACCTCCACCAACATTCTCTACCATTACCCAGGCATAAAGCTGCCCCTCCTCCTCACATACCACTCCCATTCTCACTGCTCTGCTTCATACCCACACTCCCTATGGCCTACTCCCTACATGCGAGGCACTCCTCAGTCTGAGGATAGAGCTGTCACCATGAGGGATGAGTTGAAAAGAAGCAGGATATCACACTTACTTCACTCCCAGGCCCCAAGGGTTAATGGCGCAGCCTCCTTTGCTAGTCTGTTGCCTTAGTGTCAGCAGCAAAAGCAATTTATGCTGTTATTAAAGGGACTTATTTATTTTTTTCATCTGGGGTTAATTAGGGGCTTGTGAAAGTAAAGGGCTGTCAGAGCCAGGTACACATGGTAGAGAACAGCCAGGGGCAGTGCTATCTGCCCACACACAGATCTGCCAATGTATCTCGCTCCTCAACTGCAACACCCCCGCATTCCAATCCCGGGGAACCCCATAGCTCTGCTCATGGGCCTCAGTCCTGACCTCTTGCACCCCTGCTATTCTCAGACCAGGCCCTTGCACACACTGTTCTGCTGATGTCCCTCATTCCTGCCCAGCAACCCTCTCCTCCCCCGTAATTCTCACAAGACTTTGCCAGCCATGCCCAGCAATGTGTGGGAAATACCACACTTGCCCCAGAGCTAGGATAAGATGACTCCCACTGCTGTCTCTCTTGTAATCTAAGTCTTCCAAAGCACAAGGCCAGTGTCGTGAACTTCCTTGTCATGTTTCCACCTATGAAGGAAAATCACCAAGCAGCTCATTGCTCCTGTTTCCCTCTGGCTCGCTGCCCAGAGCTGTCATGCTGCAGCTGGCTTGCCTGGCAGGCCAGTGAGGGCTACATTGTCTCATACCTCTTTGCCCAGGTCCTCACGGATCACTTGTTCAATCTCCTGCATGCTGCTCTGTGGGGCCTGGCTGTGTAGTACCTTCAGGGTGCGAGTGTATTCCTCAGGCAGAAGGTAGTCGAGTGCCCCCAAATGCTGCCCCACTTTGATGAAGGTGCCTCTGTTGGCACAGCACAGGTCCCGGAGACGTTCCGCAGAGCGCAGATGCACCTGCAGAGAGATCAAAACATCAGCCAAGCCCCTTTCTCCAACTCTTTGCTCCTTATTCCTCCCTTCACCTTTGCTTTCCCCCCATGGGCCCCCACATGCATGCACACTTTTACTCCCTTAGGTTTCAAATGCAGCTGCTTTTCTTTTCTATTTTTATCCTTCCTTGGAGGTGCACCTGCATCACCTATTGTCAGCTAAACTGTGGGAATGTGTTTTGTTGATGAACAGGAACTGATACAGAGCCACAGGGGGCGTGCCACAGCATAAAGCAAAAAAGTCAGGACCATTGCTCCAGTTTAAAACACACATGCGTGGCTCTGTTCCCAGTGTGAGTGCAGTGGAGTAAAGGGGGGGGAGGGAGGAGAGGGAAGACAGATGCCATCCTGAGGGTGTCAGCACAGAAACTTCCTCGGGGGAAGACATCCTATTTAAAGACACAGCAAAACAAAAACAAAAACTATTTTCCGTCAATTTAGCAGGGGTAAATGGTGCTGATGGGCAGCTCCTTGGCAATCTGATCCTATCTACCAGCAGAATAGCTACAACCTGTGCAGGGGCCTATTCATTGCCAGTTGAAGTGTGATGTCAGTGAAGTGGACACTAGGAATTAGGAGGCCTCTCAAATTCATTTCACATTGGCCAACAACCAGCCATCAAACAACAACAACTGTAGATGGCTACAACACTGCAAACAAGTGTAAACACACACTAGCCAGGTCTGGAGTTCAACCAGTGACCCTGAATCTGTATCACAAAAGTGTACAAGTCACCTGACCCTTTAATAGCTATGATTTATTCTGCCTTACACTATTACTAGAAACGCTCCCTGGGGCACAGGCACACTCGACATTCAGGAAGGTAACAAACTGTGACTGACTTTATCCGGCTACATTATTAGAATTCCAGAAAATTTACAAGTAAAAAGACCCATCCATTTCTATACTTTTCTTCTATCTGCATGCAAGTGGCTAATACTTCACAGCATCAGGTATCAGCAGTCAGTCAAATCCCAAACAGAAAAGCAATTCTGGAGTGAGCTCCCTTTTTCAGTGACATTGCCACAAACATCAGCTCCTAGCAGTTCACACCCAGTCACTCAGATATTCAGAATACCTGGAGACATGACCAGCAAAAAACTAGCATTAGTGTAACTTTCAAAAGTTTAAAACAAAAAACAAAAACAAGCACTAAAAAGGTAGGAAATACAAAGCTCAGGTTGCAAGCTAAGTCAGCCTTTACTCTGCTCACTATCCCACTGCTTATGTTTTAACATATAGGCTATGTCTGCACTGCAGCTGGGAAGTGTAATTCCCAGCTTGGGTAGACTGACACATGCTAGCTGTGATCAAGTTTGTTTACCAAAAATAGCAGTGTGGCCATACTAGCAGAGATAGTATCTTAGATCTGTACCTAGGATCTCAGACAGGATTCCACTCAGGCAGCTAGCCCAAGCCACTGCCATTACCACAAGAGCCACACTGCTATTGTTAGTCCACTAGCTAAATCAGAGCTAATATGTATATATCTACCTGAGCTGGGAATTACACCTTCCAGCTGCAGTGTAGACATACCCTATATATTAAAACATAAGCAATGGGGTAGTGCGCAGAGTTAAGGCTGAGCTTTCAACCTAAAACTCTGCATGTCCTAACTTTTACGTGCTTGGCTTGAATACTCTTCTTGTAGCATTATGAATTATTGATCAATGAAAACAACAATGTGGGATTTTAAATCCAGTCTCGCAGCCAGTAAGTTGCAATACACGACATTCAGTCCTCAGACTTGGCTCTGTCTTCAACAGTTTTCAAGTACATAAAAGGTTGTTACAAAGAAGAGGGAGAAAAATTGTTCTCTTTAACCGCTGAGGATAGGACAAGAAGCAATGGGCTTAAATTGCAGCAAGGGTGGTTTAGGTTGGACATTAGGAAAAACTTCCTAATTATCATGGTGGTTAAGCACTGGAATAAATTACCTAGGGAGGTTATTGAATCTCTGTTATTGGAAATTTTTCAGAGCAAGTTAGACAAATACCTATTAGGGATGGTCTAGATAATCCTTAGTCCTGCCATGAGTGCAGGGGACTGAACTAGAAGACCTCTTGAGGTCCCTTCCAGTCCTATGATTCTATGATTCAAGGTGCTCCATGGCCCAGGCCCAACATATGTAAAAGCTCACATAAAGCTTCAGAGTGAAGACCACTGCTCAACAACTCCACTCCTCTGGCACAGTGGAACTCTTGACCATAAAGCTTGTCTGTCAAAGCTTGGAGATGGAGTTTTCTCAGGGGCTGCTCAGAGGCTGTGGAACTACAGACCATCAAAAGCCTCATCACGTTCTGCTTCAAGTGCAAGACATATTTCTTTGACCAGCCTTCTCTGTATAAACACAAAGTAGCGTCTACATTAAAAAAAACCAAACTCTCACACTCAAACCCAAACCCTACATTGCAGACACAATTCTCCTCTTGCGAGGCTGAGTGAGAATGAACTATACATGACAGAGTTTAGTCATGTTGCTAAAATGCACTACTGGAAAGCGCTCTGAAGCTATGGCAATTATTGCGGTATAAGAACCTGTGTAGAACAGAATAGTGGAACAGGGAGACCTCCCTGTGATCCCAGGAGCCCCTTAAAGCCAACTCCAAACAAGTCAAGCTTGAAAACTGGATTCAGTGTCTCACTCAGGGAGAACAAATTTGGAGCCTAAACTCCTCAGTATCCTGAAAGAGCACTACGGTCCCTTTAAACAAAGCAGGGCACATCCTCCAGCCCCTTGCCAGGAGGTGAGGGGACTCTGATAAAAGTATGCCTGGAGGGGGCTCAAGAAGTTAAACATCCTTGGGGGAGGTTGCAGTAGAGAACATCAACCATTTAACACCCCAGGACAGATCAGTGCAGGCAGCATTTTGGCAAAATGAGTTTCCACTCTCTGAAAATAACTAGCATGCACTCACACAGAGACACCCTCAACGGGATGGACTGCTGTAAATGCTTTGTCCCGGAGCTCCAATCCCTCCACTGGTGTCCAGTTCACTTCCCGTACCAGTTCAACACCTGGTCCTGAGCTTCCCATCTCTCATGCAGCTACGTCAGTGATAGCATCTCTCCTTTGAGACAATGCATCTCAGCAAGGCCAGAGGAAGCATGCAGGAGTCAGACAAATCTCTCTCAATCAAGGAGATTCAGCTGTGAAACGAGCTGCTAGAGGAGGTCAAACCAATCCAGAGTCTGACCCCTTTCTGGGCACCCTACAAAAACCTCTTCTATGACAAAGCATTTCTCACTATAAACAACAATACCTTAAAAGAAGGGGAATGGAGCAGAGCAGAAAACTCAGGAGATACATGAGGGGTATTGTATGCAGATCTCATTGACCTATGAATCACATAGATACTATGGTGCTGGACACTCCAGAAAACCCAAAATAGATCAGACAGGTAGATGGATGTGCCAACACACATACATAAGCTTACATGTGTGTGTGTGCGCGCGCACACACACACACACACATCCCTTTGCAAGTATAACCCATACTACAAAAGTGCACACACCTGCCACAGCTCAAAAGTGCACTCAGACTTACATATATAAAATGCTGCCTTCAGGTTGTCTGGGCTGCAGTCACAGGGAAGAGTGTGCTGCATTTTATTGGACTCCTTTGATTCTTTTGTTGTGGCAACTAGGTTCTTGACCTGGCTGTTCCCCCTGCCTCTGCCTTGTGTGTATGTGTATGGGGAGAGATGGGGGAAGATAGGCAGAGAAAGGGAGTGGGGAATGGAAAGAATGAAAGAGAAAGAAACAGCAAAAGAGGGAGAGAGGGAGTAATAGGGATGAAAGAGAAAGGGACCAGGAGGCAGCAAGAGCAGCTGGGCAGTTTGTCACAGTACAAGGAGTTCAGCCCATTATAGGAAAACAGCTTTTATGCAGCTTGGATAATTATCCTCAACACACTGTCTCCAGCAGAGGAGAAAAAATCCAGCAGCCAGTGAAGGCAGCGGGAGGCAATTGCTGTCTATAGCTCCCCAGAGTTTGCCTGTATTCCAGGGGAAAGGAAGGACAGGCTGGGGGCAGCCGGTTTGAATTAAACACATCCAGCCCCACTTGTGTTCTAGGATCTCTGATGTGGGAAGAAGGTCAGGCCAGAGCCCTGTGAGCTCCCAGAGACAAAATGGGAACCAGGAATATGCTGCCCCCACACAGCTCGTAGTCCCTGCCAGGCGAGAGAGCCAAACCAAAGTTTCCCGCATGGCTAACTGCAGAGCACTAAGCATCGGGAGGATCCAGGGACTGACACAAGACACTAGGCATCAAACCCAGGTCTCCTACGTGGCACTGCAAAGCATCATGTATCAGGCTGGCCTGGAAAGGGAGAGTCTGGAGCTAGGGACTGAACCCCAGTCTCTTGTATAGCAGGGCAGGACTCTCGTCTCTTCATCATCACCAAGCATTAGGCAGGCCGGGGGGGGGCGGGGGAGGGGGATTGGCGCTGGGAAGGGAATCCAAGTCTTCTGTATAGCAGCACTGGGCACTAGCACTGGATGGCACAGGAAGCACGGGACTGAGGCTGGGAGTCATTTACTCACAGAAAGCTCCCCAGCCTAGAGGCGAAAGAATGAGAGAATCAGTGAGGCACACCTGTTCCTGATCGATGTTCTAGCCCTGAAGCCCCCTCTCTTGCCCCATTGCCCACACAGATCACCAGGGTTATTGAGCGACCTGAGACAAAAAACAGTAGGTAGAAAAAAATTGAGCACTGGGGGCAGAAAATGCAGCCCAACCCAGATCCAAGGAATGTCTGCACACCTGTGCCCCTGCTGTGGAGGCAAAGACAGCCCACCTCTTCTCTGCCCCAGAGACAGCAAAGGTATGCCCTGTGGAACTCTGCCACCCCTTAGGAAACTCCAACTACCTCCAGCACACACCACCTTGCACTGTGAGGAGTTATCATCCTACTGCTCAGAGAAAGGCACCCACATCTAGGAGGGGCTCTCAGGACACCAGGAGCAGCAGTAGAAAACCAAAACCAAAACACAAATTTGGCCCATTTATGCTGGAAGTACCGATGGAAGCATTGTTGGCTCCCAGGGGCACCATATGGGTCTCTGGCCTTGCTTTTCCTGGGTGGTGAAAGAAATTAGAGTAAGTCTGGGGCCCCCACTAACAGACTGATGATGAGGGGAATCTACCATTAGCCCTAAAACATAGGGCAATAGTCCAATCAGTGCTAATGGGACCAGTTGGATGTAGAGACTTCACAAACCCACCATCCAGTATCTAACTTCCCCTTTCTTAGCAACCTAATCAAAAAGCTGGCAGAAAATGGGTCTCCAGTTCCCACTGTTAGCTGCCAGGATCCTGGATTGCTGCCAGTCAGGCTTCGAACCAGAGTATGAGACACAGAAGGCACTTGTTCCTCCAGTGAATGATCTCCTCCTGACTATAGACAAGGAAAGAGCATCACACACATTCTGCTAGACTCCTCTGCATCATTTGACACCACTGATCACAAGATACTTCTGCTTCACCTCTAAGAAGCTACAGGATTTAAATAGAAGTGCCCTGAAATGGCACAGGTACTTCCTCCAAGACTCAATCTAGAGGATTGTCATGGGCACTGCCCCTCCAAAGCCCTCACCTGCAGAGCCCCCTTGGCTCAATCCTCTCCCTTTCTAATATCAGTGAAGATCTACCTGTAGCCTTTGGGACAGCTGGTGAGACAAGGGCTGAAATGCCAGCAGAATGCAGACAACACTCAGCTGCACCTCTCCTTTACAACAAACACAAGCAGCACCGTCCGCCAGCTCTCTCAGTGCCTGCCCAAACTAGCACCTGATTGAAGCCAACTAAAGCTGATCCCAGGTAAGAATGAGATGTTGTTGGCAGGAACAGGGAAACACTGCTAAGAATCTGCTTCCTGTACAACATCCCCACTATCAAGGGTACTTTTGGACTCCTCAATGCTATTTTATGTTCAAATAACCAAAGTGGCATAAAATGCCCACATATATCTGCCAGCAGCCAGAAGATTATTTCTGATCCTATCAGACATAGGCCAGGTCAACCTGACCCATGTGTTCAGGACCTCAGGCCTACTCAGAAACATAGGTTGCCACAAACATTAAAATAAGCTGGAGGTTCTGCACTGGCACCCAATTACACCCCTGCTCCTGCAACACGAAAGTTGATGGCAGCTTTTCCATTGACTTCAGGCCCTAAATGCAGAGTCCAGTTCAAAGCCTCTGTCCAATACTCAAAGACATCCATGGGACTGGCCCTCACCACCTGAGAATTCTTCTGTCCCTCTGCAACCACCACCTGCTACAACAGCAACGTTCCACTAGAATAGTGATGCTGTCGACCAAGGGGGCAGGCCCGTGATTGCAGGAGACAGAATTTTCCCAGGAGCTGGGCCCAGACTATGGGACTCACTACCACAAGACATAAAAATGATCACCATCCTCTTCATGATCAGAACTGAATGCAGAGCTCCTCACTTCAGACCGGCTTCCCCTCACTAAGCCAACCCACAACGACTTAGCTTGTGAGAGAAGATGATTTGAGAGATAACCCTTTTAGAGCAACAGGTGGAAAAAGTCCTCCAGAGGGGTCACCAAACCCATCAGCTACAGTACATTGGTGCCAGTCCTGCCTCTGAACCTATACTCAGTGCTCTGGGTGGGTTTGACAAAGCAGATAGCATTTTGCTGGCTGTAAGGGAGGAGGTGGTTGCGATGTGCTCTGCAGAGAACAGAGTTGGCCTAATATAGAAGGGCTTCCCAGTTGGGTTGGCAGGAGGGGTAAGATTTGGGAAAAGGGCAGGTGGCTAGACAGGGGTGTGTGCAGACACACAAACATACATTAGGCGGTTAGCAGGGAAATTATGCATTTCAAATGCTGAGAATTACCAAGATTAAACCCCATTTGGACAGTGCTTCAGCACAAGTGTGTGTGTGTTTCTCTCTCTGCACTCTCATCTCTGAGTCTCTATTTGTTTCTCCCTCCCTCAGATTCAGCAGGACGAGTTTTCCATGTTCCCCATAGTGCCTGCATCAGACACATATGCATTGGCCCTAAAGTGAACTGACTTGGATTTTCAAAGAGATTTTAATATGGCCCTTCATAAGAGGTTGAAAGAAAAGAAATAACCCCAGAGTGTTGAGAGGAAGCTCCTCAGGGCTTAAGCACTACACTCAGCAAATGGAGAGAGAAGGTAACATTTTCAAAAGTACTTACGTGACCCACTGAGTTTCAGGGAGACTTATGCTCTTAAATCACTTAAGCTCTTTTGAAAAAAATTACCCAGAGAGTCTTAGTGAACAGCAGCTCCTCAGATCACACAAAAGCTAACACTGAGATGTCTGAAATGGGACCAGTGCTAGTTAACTTTTAAAGGCAAGGAATTGAGTAAGAAAGAACTAAAAGATCACATCAGGAAATTAAATACTTCAACACAAACTTGATTTCATGGTGTTTCTGGCCAGGGGGGACTATTAGATTATCTTGGCAGAATCCCAGGTCTGCATACCCCTGAACACAAAAGGAAGCAAGAAAAGACAAGAAAAAGGGGCAAGTTTAAGGGACATTCCTCAAATAAAACAAGGATTCTTTAAAAGGGGTAATCCAGCCCAAATAAAAACCTAGGAAGATGCATAAACCATAGCTGGCAAAATGAGTGATGGGGATTAGGAGAGCTATGGGGGGAATCTGAAGAACAAGTAGCCAAAGACAAATACAAGTCACCAGAAATTCCTGATCCTGACTTGCACCTCTAGGCACTAGTATAGATACTAATGTTTAAATAACAGTATCAGAAACTGGACGCCTTTGAGCAAATTGGTGGGTCCACTGGGCAACCAAAAGTGGAGGGAGGATGTTGGGGAGAGAACTATCCCAGAATTACTCTTTTCAGATAATAAAGATAAGGCACTGGCACACAGTGAGGTGCCAAAAGAGGAGGTTGCTGGAACAACTGCAGCATTTCCATTGTGTAAAGCACCAAGAATTGTGAAGGAATTTTAAAAGTGGATGAGCTGCTAACAAAATACACCAGCTCTCATTAAAATCAGCTCTTTTACTCAACAACTGGAGGGTAACAAATGTTGCACATCTGTCTTTAAACAAGGATCCAAGAGTGATCCTGGAAATTTAAGCCCAGTTAACCTTACTTCTGTACCAGGTAAATTAGTTGAAACAATATTTACAGCGTGAGCTATATAAATCACCTAGCTGAATGTGATAAGATTGAGACAAACCGGCATGGATTTGGGGAAGGAAAAAATCATTCCTCTCTAATCTCCACATACTAGAATTCTCTGAGCCTGTTAACACAAAAGTAAATAAAGAAGAAAGGGGAGATATCTATTTGAACTTTCAAACGGCCTTCCATGAAGTCCTTCACAAACAGCTATTACGAAAAACAAGTATTACTGGTAAGAAACAAAAAAAAAAATACCGTAATGGATCAGAAACTGGCTATTATCTTGCCTGCATTCATCTATTCCACATCCCCCCAAAACTTCTCAGCTTTTCTACACTCTAATTCAACTCTACCAACGGTTACAAAGGTAGGATCTCTAGTTGAGACAAGGTTCCCACAGCCATTAGTGTTTTTAACTATCTCATTTTAAACCTGCTCTGAGCAGAGACAGACAACATGGCAATGTAAATACCAATGCCAAAGGAGCCCTGTCTACACTAGCACTTCCACTGTTGCTGCCCCACTGAAGCTGAATCAGTGGTAGCAACACTGGAAGATTAGGGGAAGAGAGACTAGCGTAGACACAGCCTAACTGTATGTCTATATTGCAAAAAAGTGTTAGCACTAGCTCACTAGGGTTAGAAGAGCAGCAAAGACACAGCAACTTGGCTTGTAACTCTGATTAACACCACAAGTTCAACACCAGGCTGGCCTAAAGGCTTACACACAAGCTGCTAACCCGAGTTGCTGTATCTTCACTGCTATTTTAATCCAAATTAGCTAACGCTAAAATACCTCTTCTTTTTCCAGTGTAGACATACTAAGAGACAGAAAAAAAGCATAGAAATAAATGGTCAATGTACAGCATTGCCAAAGGTTAACAGCAGAGTACCTACCCCACTAAGTGCACACTAATGCTGGTGTTCATTGTATTTATCAATGAACTTGCAATAGGATGAACAGTGTGGTAGTAACATTTCTGGCTGATATGACATTACCGGGGTTATTCAAGAACAGAAAAAACTGTCAGGAATTCCAGAAATACCTAACAAAGCCAGGTGAATGAGCAACATTGTGGCAGATGAAATTCGGTGTAGACAAGTGCAAGGCTATGCATGTTGGAAGGAACAATTTGTACTACTCATATGCAGTGAGGGGTTCTAAATTAACTGTAACCACTAACGACCTGTGCATCGTTCTGGCGAGCTCAATGAAAACATCTGCTCAATGCGCAGTGGCAGTCAAAAAAGCAAATGACTTGTTAGATTGTATTAAGAAAGGGATAGAGAATAATACTAAAAATATCATGCCATTAGATACATCCTCACCTTGACTAACGTGTTCAGTCCTGGTCATCCCATTTCAAAAAAGATAGAGCAGAAAGAGAAAAAGGTCCAGAGAAGGGCAGCAAAAATTACTGAAGGCCTAGGAAAAACTTCTGTACAAAAACAGTTTAGTTTAGAGAGGAGAGGAGACACACAAGAGTGGACAGGAAGGAGTTATATACAATAATGAATGGCATAGAGAAGGTAAATCCATTGCTTTTATTTATCCTCTCATGATACAACAAACAAAGGGGCATTCAATGAAATAGAAAGGCAAAAAATTTAAAGTCTTTTTAAGGAAAAAAACCCACAATACATACTTAAACTATAGAATTCCCTGCCACAGGCTATCAAGGCCAAGAGTTTGGCAAGATTAGGAAGACTTTATATATTTATTCAATTTGAAAATAAATAATAAATAAATAAAATAATAAATAATAATAATAATACCTAGGTCTTATATAGTGTTTTTCATCTGCAGATCTCAAAGCACTTTACAAAGGCAGTTCACATCATTAGCCCCACAGTCACAAGAACATCTGCACTTATATTAGAGAGGATAAAAATGAATAAATTGCTTTAATCTTTATTTATCTGGGATAAGCCAACTTCTAACTGAATGGGATCAAGAAAAACTTCCCCGTATTGGCACATTATTGCATAATTATCCACGAAGGGGCTTTACAGCTTCCTCTGAAACATCTGGTACTGGCCACAGTTGTTGACAGGACAGCAGACTAGGCTGTGGCCTGATCCACTCTGGCAGCTCCCATGTTCCATTTCATGTGTTTCTGAATTATTTGGAAGAGGAGAATTAAGAGGACGAAGGAAGGTTTTATGGCTAAGACACTGAAGTGGGATTCAAGTGATCTCAGTTCTGTTCCTGCCTCTGCTACGGACTTACTGTGCAACCTTGGGTAAGTGATTTATTGATCTCTCTAAGCCTCAGTTTGTGTGTATAAAATGGAGATAATACTGCTGACCTAGTTCACAGGGAGGTTGTGAAGCTTAAATTCATTAATTTTTGTGAAATGCTCTATAGTAATGGAGGCCACTCATTAGATACAGAACTTTGGCACCCAGTTGGTGAAGTCTGATGATGATGCCAAATACCAGATCCCCGCTGCTAATATGCAGGGATGGGCAGGAGACAGCCTAGAAAGCCCTCCTACCTTTGCGGGGAGCAGACGGAATCCCCGCGTCATGAGCCCAAGGTGTGGGGGAGTCAGTGACACTAGCAGCATTAGCCATTCCAAAGGTGGTGTGGAAGTGATCTGGCTCCGATCCCTTTCTCTTCCTCACCTCTTAGAGTCAGGAAACTGGTGATGGGGCTACACAATGCAGATGGCTGGTAAAGCTACACAACAGTCCTGTCTAGTCTGGGTCAGTACAAATTACAGAAGGTTGTGAGGAGGTTCAGGTGGATTCAAACACAAAGGGAGATTAGGCAGTGCAGCGGCAGGTGGAATTCAGATTAATAAAGATGTTTGCTTAAGACACAGCTGTGATAAGAGTAAAATAAGGTGTTTGGTTGCATTCAAAACAAGGGATAGAAAACACAGGACCTATTACAATGACACAACACCGAGCAATGAGACACCTGCATCTGGTGCTCTGTGTCCTGTTAGGACTGCATTAATTTAAAGAAGCCCTAGCAGAGATTAAAAAGATTCAGAGAATGGATGCTCACAAATTTGTTGAACTGAACCAGAATGACCCGTGAATTTAGGGCAAATTAAAGGATCTATTTTCTTCAGACAGCACACAATCACCCTGTGGAACTTACTGCCAAAACAGTCAAAAACTGGTGCCGGGGCTGGATCATTTTATCACCAATACAATACATAGCCCACATGCAGCTGAAACAAGGGCAAGCAATAATCTACTCTGACAGGATTTTTCCCATGTAGGCCCAAAGTCAAAGGCACGTGCAGACATCCAAACTCACACACATACAAATGCACATGTTGACACTCAAACTCACATGCACTCAAACCGAGCCCTGAACTCACATGAACATGTAGACACTAGAACTGACACCTATGGTACATGCACTCAGCATCACGCCACGCTGGCACCCAGATTCACACCACCTCAAACTCACAAATCTGTAACAACCAACACCACTGACTAGAGAGGGTCCTGACCTAACCTCGCCACAGTTCTGAATGACATTGGATCCTGGAGACATTTGCACTGGTCCTGGGAATCCCAACTTTGCGGGTCAGGCCCACCTCTCTAACTAATCGAATCCTCTGCAGAGCTAGGAGAGGTGGGGGGAAGTGGCACTTGATGGTAACTGCAGCAAAGCTCTCCCATAACCACCAGCTACCTTGCTGGACTCCATCCCTTCCTTGCAGTTGGATGCATGTACAGCTGGTACCAATTCCCTGGCTCATGCTCCATCTTCATTTTGCTTCAAGCTTGGTCATTTACGCTCTGATAATCTCTCATTACCAATGACCTTGTTGTAATGAGTTTTCATCTGCCTCATATTAATTAGAAACATTTTCATTAGCCAGCTCAATTTTGGGTAAATAGCTAATACAAGTGGCTGCACTGCTATTATTTATCAATTGGGCTGTTAAGGGGGAGGATCAAAGTGAGGGGAGCAGCTGTTTCCCCTTTAACCACCTACAAAATGCAATGGACTCTTCTGTTCTGGCCTCCTTAGAAAGGCTGGATACCAAAGCACAGTGAGGCAGCAGATTCAGTATTTACTCTCCCCTGATAACGATTCCAGATCAAACTGGCTCTGTTTCCAAATCAAAGAAGAACTTTTCAAATTCAAGCACCACAGATCGAATCTGGGATCTGAGAGTCAAGCTAGGTCCTTTCTGCATCACATCATCATCCCCAATAATAAGGATTCTGCAGTAGAAACTCATGGCCCAAATGAAATGAGTTTGGTGCTACAAACAGACACAACTACTTGATAATTCACATATTCCCTGAGGGATCTGAGACTAGAACCATGTTTGGTCATTTCCAGAAACTTAGGCCTCTACCACATGAAGTAAAGAAGAACTTCTTTAGCCAGCACTAGCAGACGGTCCCTTATACGCTGCACAGCCCAGCTACTAGCAGGCTACATTAATCACTCACTCCTACACTGTCATAAACAGATAGCTAAGGGTTAATGTTCTTTTACCTGTAAAGAGGTAACACCAGTAACCTGAAACACCTGACCAGAGGACCAATCAGGAAACAAGACTTTTCAAATCTGGGTGGAGGGAAGTTTTGGGTGTGAGTTCTTTGTTCTTGGTCTCTCTCTTCTCTCAGGTCTGAGAGTGATTTTTCTATCTCCAGGCTTTCTAATCTTCTGTTTCCAAGTTGTAAATACAAGGATAGTAAGACAATAGGTTTATATTTTTTTTTTTTTTGTATTTACATGTCTGTAGTTGCTGGAATGTGTTAAATTGTATTCTTTTTGGATAAGGCTGTTTATTCATTTTTCTTTTAAGCAATTCACCCTGTATATTGTCACTGTGATACAGAGCCTATTTTTAATGTCCTTTTTCTTTCTTTTTATATAAAGCTTTCTTTTTAAGACCTGTTGGAGTTTTTCTTTAGTGGGGACTCCAGGGAATTGAGTCTGCAGCTCCCCAGGGAATTGGTGGGAGGAAGAAGTCAGGGGGAAAATCTCTTTGTGTTAGAGTTACTAAGCCTGACTTTGCATACCCTCTGGGTGAGGGGGAGAGATTAGATCTCTCAGTACTTGTGCTTCCAGGACTGGAAGCAGGGAATCTCCTAAGGTCGTCAGGGAGGGGAGCCTGGGAGGAAGTAACAAGGAAACAAGGGGAGGGGGTTATTTCCCTTTGTTGTAAGACTCAAGGCATCTGAGTCTGGGGGTCCCCCAGGGAAGGTTTTGGGGAGACCACAGTGAGCTAGGCACTGTATAATTCCTAGCTGGTGGCAGCGTTACCAGGTCCAAGCTGGTAACTAAGCTTGGAGGTTTTCATGCTAACACCCATATTTTGGACGCTAAGGTCCAGATCTGGGAAAAAATGTTGTCGTCCTGTGAGACATGAGTTTATGTTCAGTGGTAGCTGAGGACACTCAGCAGGATTGGTGCATTAGCTGCCAAAGAACTGACAACACATAAGGTAGAACAATAACTAGCTCACTAGCCCACAGCCACATTGGTTCCTACAAGGCTGATAGGAGTAAAAATACTGATCAATAGAGTTAGCAGATCTGACTCAGACACATACAGGGAAGCTATAAGGGGAGGAAGGAGATGCTAAACCTTCTGCACACACAGATTCAAGCTCAAGGAAATCTTTAAATGAATGTTCATTCAACACATAGGAAGCCACAAGGTGCATCTCTTATCAGCAAACACAGCAAACAAAGGCCAATGACCTCTCCTCCAAGTGTAGAGACACCCCCTGGGCTGCTACAGTCCATCCGTCTGTGGAGGAGACTTCCAAGAGAAGCAATGGAAGCCCCATCATTTGGGACATTTAGCAATAAAAATACTTAGCACTTCTATAGCATGTTTCATCTGTAGATCTCAAAGCACTATATGAAGAGAGGGTCCCTTCTCTTATTTTACTGAAGGGGAAACTAGGGTACAGAGGAGGGAAGAGACTTGCACAAGGTCACACATGGTGAGAAAATGGCAGAACTGGGACTAGAACTCAAATCCCCCACTTCCTAGTCTGGTGCTTTATCTTCTAAATCCCCACCATCTCACTCTCAACTTGCTCACCTAAACAAAAGACCAGGAATTGTAAAATAAAGGACCATCTTGCACCAGCCAGAATCATCTCATAGAAGATTTCTGTTTCTAACTTTTATGATTCTGTGGTTAAGCTGACCCTTGTTCTATATTCCACCACACGATTTATTGTCAATCATATAGCTTGACCCACCACAGCCTACATTAACTGAAGAAATTATAGATTTTGTTAAAGGGAGAGAAATTTACAAAACAGTATTGTGTTATTAAAATGTAAAGCTTCTCCTGCAGCCTCGGGAACTCACACCCAACAGCCTTGAGCTACTACATAGGAACCTAGAAAGGAACTTGGCTAGGAAAACAAAGTGAAACTGACCAGGATAGCTTCCATGCCCCAAGCGGAGACAGATGCAAAAAGTAACAGCAAATGAGATTTTTTATATTTCATTTAGTTTTTGAAACCCAAGGACTTATTTTAATACAGGGAAATAAACTGCCAAATTCTGCTCTCCCGTCAGTGTAACACACCAAAGTCGTTGGGAACAGAGTGATAGGAGAGTCCCGTTCTGCAAGCTGTTGGGTGCCATCTCCCAGGAAACAGAGCAGGCCTCAAGGGAGGGCAGAATTTGGCTCATCATCATCATCAACATTCCTTTCAGCTTCTTTTTCAGTTGAGGGGAGAGGGTACAGGCACACAGGTGAAAGGGCCAATCTGTTCCAATAAATGTCTTTTAAAAGGCACAGACACCAAGTTACTGCCCTTGCTCCCTAAAGCTGATTTCAGCCTCAAGGGGAGACCTCTAAGAAAAGAATGAGGGAGAAGGACATTTGACCACTTCAGTTCCTATGATTGTGCACTGGGGTCCTTTACACTAGGCCCTGTGCATAAATTATTCAATTCCGCAAGCCAACATATGAATGTTGGCTAATGATCCCATCCTGCAAGGTGCTAAGAGCCCCCACCTATCTCCAAAGATACATCAGAATCTCACAGGGCTGTACAAGGGCCGTATCCATGTGCATGGCTAGCAATGGGATTTCCACATTACGATGAGCTCAAACCAGACCAGCAGATGACAGTGCTGGACCTACTGGTACAAGCACAAGCAAGTCTAGAGGCCTGGTGTAGCACAGCCATTTGCAACACTGATGTGCTTCCAATTGTGCTTCTAGTGCCCTTTAGCCATGGTGGGACTGGGGTGCCTGGAGATCTGTTTCATGATTCCTTGTGGACTATCCCTATAAGAAGTAACACAACAGCATGACTATAGAGGACACAGGGGCATTCACAGAAGCTGCAATGAAATCAGACGCGTGTTTCGATCCATTGATCGCAGCGCCTGTGGCTCATGTTCCAAGGCAGGTGAAATGAAAATGAATTTGACACAGCATCTCTCAAAATCTTCCTAGCAAAATTAATTCAACTTGGCTTGGATAAAAGCAGGAGGATGGGAATGGAAACAGGCGGAAAGACTGTAAACAAAGGGGCACAGGAAACAGCCTTGTATTGAGCGGGAGTCAGCTATCTGGAGGGGTTCCCCAGAGATCAGTTTTATTTTCATTTGCCATCTTTAATGATAATATGAAAGAAAGGGGCTAATCAGAAAATTAATTAAATTCACAGATGCTCCTAAATTGGGAGGTGCTGCTAGTGTCTGCAGAAATAACAGTGAGACCTGGAAAAGTCAGAAAACAACAAGAGAACCTGGAAATAAACTGGACACTTGTAGCAAATGGATCTGAGGGGAAATTGCCCCAAACATAGATATTTAAAGGTGGAGGAGACACTGGGAAAGCAGAAGAATGCTAAAGGAGAGCTAGTGTTGGGTCATTACGGGGGAGACCATTAGACATGAGTTGCAGTGGGAGATGGCTGCCAAACCAGCCTATAGTTTGTGGCCTTATATATGGAGGCATCATGTCATAGCATAGAAAGTTGTTAGGGACATTCTTTCTAGTGGAAACAGCCCCTCAGTGCCAGGGAGATGTAGACAAGCTGGAGAGAACTGAGACAACAACAAGAATGAAGGAGCTGGAGCAACAGATAGGACAAAGGGTAAAAGTGCTAGCAGGCAAATCAGAAGCCAGGGGGAGCACTGTGTGAGCCAGAATGGATTAAAAATTGAGGAAGGGCTTCAGGATTTACACTAAATATAAGATAGCTGACTCAGCTGAAGATTAGAGGACTTAATAACAGCCTCTAGATGCCTGAAGAGTCTAGACACCAAGGAGGGAGAGGGATTGTATAGGCTGGTATAGAGATCTAGGAAGGAGGCAGGGGAAGAAATTGAAGTACAGGAAACTTTAGGTTAAATATCAAGAAAATCTTCTCAGTGCCAAAGATTCCTGACCCTGGGAGCAATGGGAAGGAGGATGATAGTGGAGTCCAAGATGCAGGGTATGGAGTTTTTTCAGAGGATTTCACTCTTGAGAAGCCTACAACAACTGGAGGTCCTAATGTAACTGGGAGCTAAAAGAGTCAAGATAGGCAGACAAGTCAGTGTTAGGAGGGCTCACAGAATGAGTGGAAGAAGATGCAAACCCAGGTATCATATGAACAGAAGGGAAGAGCAACGCTGAAGCTAATAACGAGACAACAGAATATAAAATAAGACATTCCATAGGGAAGAGAGCCAAGAGCTCACAAGCCACCACTGATCTGGAAACAGATGTTTCTTTACTCAATATGTTCATAGAATCAAGGAAATTAAGAGATGGAAAAATTCCTATTAAGTCCCATCTAGTCCATCCCCCAGGGACAAAGGTAGGATTGCTCCCTCCAATTTATTCTTCAAGGCTTTGGATGAATAACATCACTCAAGCGATCGGGTTTCCACCACTTGTCTGAGGAGACAATTCCACAGCTTGATCAAACCATACTGAGGTATTCCGCTTGTATTTCCCCTTTCTCACTTTCATCCCATTGCTCCTAGTTAACACCCTGAATAGTTCCTTTCTCCTTGGTGTATACATCCTTCAGGAGTTGTATCAAAGTGACCATCAGCTCTTACTGCTGTAACCCTCCCCTTTACTCCTCGCCCTGGGATCTGTTATCTTCACACATTACAATAGGTTGTGTGTTAATTTAGGCTCAATCTCCAAAATCCTCACTCTGACAATATTCCCACTGAAGTCAATGGGAGAAAAGACTGAGTAAAAGATGAATAAGGAGCTCAAAATTAAGCCCGTTGACTGTAAGCTCTTCAGGGTAGAGGCATTGTATTCTATCTGTCTGCTAAGCACCACACACATTTATGATGATGTGTAAATAAATCATCATGTTCCCCACTTAATCACTGCTCAACTAGTTACACATGGTTATTTAAATCCTCCTTGTAAATCAGTCCCTCCAGCCTTCTGATCAATTGGTTGCTCTTCTCTGAAACTCCTCCAACTTGTCAGTAGTTTTAAGTATCTTTTGATGGCACTGAATATGTTAATAAAGAAAGTGGTTAGAATGGGATGGATTACAGCACATCTAACAGCTGACAACTGGCTTCTTCTGGGCCTTTGTAGGACTGCAATACCGCCACCTTGGAAGTTACTGGGCTCAGAACACTCCTTTGCTGACATGCAACTTTGTTCCTGATCAACATGAGCTCAGCTGATATGATGAAAGTGTGACCTTTGCACCTGCTCAACACTGTATCCACAGTCATACCAGATGCCCAAACTGGCAACGCTATGAAAACTGTACTTAAATGGTTTAATACGGACTCAGCTAAACTTGCTGTAAGCAGGTGGACAGATATTCAATAGCAACCGCTGTGTCTATTTAACATTAACCGCACCACTGGATAGCTGTCTTGCAATGATATCTGAAACTGCCCTCCGACAGCACCTGTGACTGCGGGTAACATCTTCAAGAGTCTCTAATGAGTTAGGACCTTAAGTCCCATTTTCAAAAGTGACTTAGACATTTAGGAGCTCCGGTCCCATTGACTTTCCCCCAATCCAGCTAGCCAGTAATCTATATTGATATTCCTATATCTATATTGATCATGTATGCTGCTGAGGTGGAAGAGAATACAGTGGAGCTTTATACAATGCTTTTCATACTCCAGATGTCCCTAAGCACTTACCCCCTACACACTCTTCTTTTTGAGAGAGAGGGGTATTATGGGGGATTGTTAATTTCCACTTGGACAACCATACCCCTGAGATTCATAGAAAAGACTAGTAAGTTTACCATCTCCTTTGCAGAATGGTACCTTCCTAGCATTGCAAAGCAGTCAGCATCTGGGATGGGCACAAGCTCTGCTGTGGGACACAAACCCATGACTTTCTAGAGTGTAGAAAACAATCTTACTACACAGGCAGACATACTAACATGGGGCAGTAAGAATACACCAACTGTGGGCATTACAGGCTTGCTCCTGTTATCAATAAAGTCAATGGAAGTTTTGCCATAAAATGGGAGGATTCCCAACCTTCCACTGCACTAAGATTAGGTGAAAACCTTTCACCAAACACTTCTCCAGTGTGCTGTCTCTCTGTAGCCTTAAAAACACCACGGAAAAGGGTAGCAGCACTGCTGAAACATACATGCTCAAGGACACTACAGCTTGATGCACCAGTGTGAAGCCAGGACCTTTCTCCAACCATCCTTTAGGGGAGGGGACAAAAATGCATACTTTCTTGTGAGAAGAGGAGGATCTAAAGGTTCTTGCAATGTGGTGGGAGCAAGGTCTGGACCAAAGGTGGCCAATATTCTGTCCCCATTAGTATGTGAGCATGGTGATCAGCGAAACTGCCTACTCAGGTGCTGCTGCTGGAGGGAAGGAACTGTCACACCAATTTCACCAGCACAGAAGAATCCAGGCTGACATCATCACCTTTCTAACCTTCCCATCTGTCTAATTCCACCCTACCAGCTATCTGTCATAAGAACAGTCATACTAGGTCAGATCAATGGTCCATCTAGCCCAGTATTCTGTCTTCCAACAGTGACTGGTGCCAGGTGCTTCAGAGGGAGTGAACAGAACAGGGCAATTTATCAAGCTATCCATCTCCTGCCATCCAGTCCCAGCTTCTAGCAGTCAGAGGTTTAGGGACACCCAGAGCACAGGGTTGTGTCCCTGGTTGTCTCAGCTAACAGCCATTGATAGACCTAGCCTCTAGGAATTTATCTAATTCTTTCTTGAATCCAGTTGTACTTCTGGCCTCCACAACATCCCCAGCAACAAGGTCCACAGGTTAACTGTGCATTGTGTGAAGTACTTCCTTATGTTTGTTTTAAACCCACTGCCTATTAATTTTTGTTGGGTGATTCCTGGTTTGTGTGTTACGTGAAGGTGTAAATAACATTTTTTTATTCACTTTTTCCACATCATTCATGATTTTATAGGCCTCAATCATATGCCCCCTCAGTCATCTCTTTTCCAAGCTGAACAGACATAGTCTTTTTAATCTCTACTCATATGGAAGCTTTTTCATATCCCTAATCATTTTTGTTGTGCTTCTCTGCACCTTTTCCAATTCCAATGTATCTTTTTTGAGTTGGGGAGACCAGAACACCACACAGTATTCAAGGTGTGGGTGTACCATGGATTTATATAGTGGCATTAGGATATAATATGTCTTATTATCTATCCCATTCCTAATGGTTCCTAACATTCTGTTAGCTTTTTGAATTGCTGCTGCACAGCGAGCAGATGTTTTCAGAGAACTATTCATGATGACTTCAACATCTCATTCTTGAGTGGTAATGGCTAATTTAGTTCCCATCATTTTGTATGTACAGTTGGGATTATGTATTCCAATGCACATTACTTTGAATTTCATCTGTCATTTTCTTGCCCAGTCACCCAGTTTTGTGAGATCTCTTTGTAACTCTTCAGAGTCTGCTTTGGACTTAACTATCCTGAGTCAATTTCATATCATCTGTAACCTTTGCCACTCCACTGTTTACTCCCACCCTTTTTTCCAGATCATTTATGAATAAGCTGAAGAGCCTAAGTCCCAGTACAGATCCTTGGGGATCCTCTCCCCACTCTGAAAACCAACCATTTATTCCTACCCTTTGTTTCCTATCTTTTAACCAGTTACGAAGCCATGGGAGAACCTTCCCTCACGACTGACCTTCAATAAATCAGTCACTGTCAGACAATTAGGCCTTCAAAGGCAGCTCTCTCTTTTATGTAACATCCCCTCTCCCAGCGAGTAACTCCATCAGTGAGGCTAATGCAACAAACAGGCTCCAACAGCTACAGCCGCCCAGCCATGGTGATGGCATTCAGCACACCTGCCACAGCCGCAGGCCTGGTCTACACTACGCGTTTAAACCGATTTTAGCAGCGTTAAACCGATTTAACACCGCACCCGTCCACACTACGAGGCCCTTTATATCGATATAAAGGGCTCTTTAAATCGGTTTCTGTACTCCTCCCAACGGAGTAGAGCTAAAATTGGTATTACCATATCAGATTAGGGTTAGTGTGGATGCAAATCGACAGTATTGGCCTCTGGGCAGTATCCCACAGTGCACCACTGTGACCGCTCTGGACAGCAATCTGAACTCGGATGCACTGGCCAGGTATACAGGAAAAGCCATGCGAACTTTTGAATTTCATTTCCTGTTTGGCCAGCGTGGAGCTCTGATCAGCACAGGTGACCACGCAGAGCTCATCAGCACAGGAAGCAATGCAGTCTCCTGAGAATAGAATAAGAGCTCCAGCATGGACCACACGAGAGGTACTGGATCTGATCTCTACATAGGGAGAAGATTCAGTGCTAACAGAACTCCGTTCCAAAAGATGAAATGAAAAAATATTTGAAAAAATTTCCAAGGCTATGATGGAAAAAGGCCACACCAGGGACTCAGTGCAGTGCAGAGTGAAAGTTAAGGAGCTCAGACAAGCCTACCAGAAAACCAAAGAAGCAAACGGAAGGTCCGGGTCAGGGCCGAAAACATGCCGCTTCTACGCTGAGCTGCATGCAATTTTAGGGGGCTGCGCCACCACTACCCCACACCTGTCTGTGGATTCCGAGGTGGGGGTTGTAATCTCAACCATGGCTGAGGATTCTGCAGAGTGGGAAGATGAGGAGGAGGAGGAGGAGGAAGAGGACGACGACCTTGCAGAGAGCACACAGCCCTCTGTTAGCCCCAACAGCCAGGAGCTTTTTGTGACCCAGACGGAATTATCCTCCCAGCCCTCCCAAGCCACTAGCCCAGTCAGTGAAGCCATGGAAGCGACCTCTGGTGAGTGTACCTTTGTAAATATAAAACATAGTTTAAAAGCAAGCGTTTTTTAATGATTCATTTGCCATGAGGGCTAGGGATGCATTCGCGGCCAGTAAAGTTACTGGAAAAGTTTGTTAACATGTCTGGGGATGGAGCGGAAATCCTCCAAGGACATCTCCATGAAGCACTCCTGGAGGTACTCCAAAAGCCTTTGCAGAAGGTTTCTGGGCAAGGTAGCCTTGTTCCGTCCACCATGGTAGGACACTTGACCACGCCATGCATGTAGCAAGTAATCAGGTATCAATGAATGACAAAGCATAGCTGCGTAGGGTCCCGCTGATTGCTGGGATTCAAGAAACATCCGTTCTTTATCTCTCTCTGTTATCCTCATCAGAGTGATATCGTTCATGGTAACCTGGTTGAAATTCAGGAATTTAATTAAGGGGACAGAGATGGCCATTTTCCTACTGGGCTGTTGCTTAAAAGAAATCCTTCCTTGCACGTAGCCAAGCAGGGGGAGGGGAGGAAGGATAGCACTGAGCTTTTTTGCGTTTGGCTAGCAGGAATCTTTCCAGCTACCAGCCACGCGGTGGGGTAGGAAAGGGGGGTAATTAGCAGTGATCTTCCATGATACCAGCCATGCGGTGAGGGGAGAGGTAAAGCAATCATCCTAGAGAATTGGATGAGGAGGTTGGCTTCTGCTGCTGCATGTTAACAGGAAAGAAGCATCAGAGGGCACTGTGTGTATGAAGGCTGGAGAAGCCAAACGACAATGGCTTACCATGGCCGCTTGCAAGCCGGACCTGCATCTGTGAGATCTGTAACACCAGAGCAGCAGGCACTCAATACTGAGATGCAAAATGCAACCTTGTAGTGAAATCACATGTGCTATGTAAGGTGAATAGTGTTGTTCACTGTGAAAGAGTATAACCATTGTTCTATAAAATGTATCTTTTTAAATACTTCTCTCCCTTTTTTCCCTCCCTCAAGCAGCTGCAAATTTTTCAAGCCTCTCTACTCCATCCCGAAGGCTAGCTCAGATAAGGCGGAGGAAAAAGAAGATGCAAGACGAAATGTTCTTGGAAATCATGGAAGTAACCCGAAATGAAAGCGCTCATCTGAATGAATGGAAGGACGTGGTAGCAAATTACAGGAAAGATGCCAGTGAACGTGAGGACAGGAGGGACCAACGTGAGGATAGGAGGGATGCTCGAGATGAGAGGTGGCGGCAGGAAGATCAGAGGTGTAGGCAGGAAGATCAGCGGTGGCGAGATGCAATGCTGGGGCTGCTGCGTGATCAAACTGACATCCTCCGACGTCTGGTGGAGCTTCAGGAAGAGCAGCAGGGTCACAGAGTGCCGCTGCAGCCCCTGTGTAACCACCTCCACCACTCACCATGTTCCATATCTTCCTCACCCAGATGTGTAAGAACACGTGGAGGAAGGCTTCGTGCACCCGCCCACTCCACCCCCGTGGACAGTCCAACCAAAAGGCTGTCATTACATTGAAATGTGTTTAATGGCCTTTTCCTTCCCTCCTATCCTCCTACCAAACCACACCCGGGGTACCTTGTCACTTCTCTCCCTCTTTTTATAATGACTTTTTAATAATGAATACATGATTTTTAAACGATAGTGACTTTATTTCCTTAAGCAAGCTGTAATCGAATGGGGAGGGTGGGTTGCTTACAGGGAAGGAGTCAATAAAGGGAGGGGGAGTTCATGAAGGGGAAACAAACACAACAGTCACACCGTACCCTGGCCCGTGATGAAACTTGTTTTCAAAGCTTCTCTGATGCGCACCACTTCCTGGTGTGTTCTTCTAATCGCCCTGGTGTCTGGCTGCGCGTAATCAGCGGCCAGGTGATTTGCCTCAGCCTCCCACCCTGCCATAAAGGTCTCCCCCTTACTCTCACAGAGATTGTGGAGCACAGCAAGCAGCAATAACAAAGGGGACATTGGTTTGGCTGAGGTCTGAGAGAGTCAGTAATGTGCGCCAGCGCGCCTTTAAACGGCCAAATGCACATTCTACCACCATCCTGCACTTGCTCAGCCTGTAGTTGAACAGTTCCTGACCACTGTCCAGGCTGCCTGTGTATGGCTTCATGAGCCATGGCATCAAGGGGTAGGCTGGGTTCCCCAGGATAACTACAGGCATTTCAACATCCCCAACTGTTATTTTCTGGTCTGGGAAGTAATTCCCTTGCTGCAGCAGTTTAAACAGAGCAGAGCTTCTGAAGAAGCGAGCATCATGAACCCTTCCTGGCCATCCCACATGGATGTTGGTGAAACGTCCCTTGTGATCCACCAGTGCTTGCAGCACCATTGAAAAGCACCCCTTGCGGTTTACGTACTGTGTGCCCTGGTGCTCCGGTGCCAAGATAGGGATATGGGTTCCATCTATCATCCCCCCACAGTTAGGGAATCCCATTGCAGCAAAGCCATCCACTATGACCTGCACGTTTCCCAGAGTCACAACCTTTCGTAGCAGCAGCTTAATGATTGCTTTGGCTACTTGCATCACAACAGCCCCCACATAGATTCTCCTACTCCAAATTGATTCCCGACTGACCGGTAGCTGTCTGGCGTTGCAAGCTTCCAGAGGGCTATTGCCACTCGCTTCTCCACTGTGAGGGCTGCTCTCATCTTGGTATTATGGCATTTCAGGGAAGGGGAAAGCAAGTCACAAAGCTCCATGAAAGTGCCCTTATGCAAGCGAAAGTTTCGCAGCCACTGCGAATCGTCCCACACCTGCAAAACTATGCGGTCCCACCAGTCTGTGCTTGTGTCCTGGGCCCAAAATCGGCGTTCAATGGCTAGAACCTGCCCCATTACCAGCAGGATCTCCAAAGAGCAGGGGCCCGCGGTTTGAGATAATTAATTCTATGTCCATGTCCTCACCACTCTCATCGCCGCGCTGCCGTAGCCACTGCCTCCTCCTCGCCTGACTTTGCAGGTCCCGGTTCAGCACAGACTGCACGAGAATGCGCGAGGTGTTTACAACGTACACTACTGCGGCCTTGATCTGAGCAGGGTCCATGCTTGCTGTGCTATGCGGTTTGCACAGTTCACCCAGAAAAAAAGGCTCAAAATGGTTTTCTGCTGCTTTCACGAAGGGAGGGGTAAGGCTGTACCCAGAACCACCCGCGACAATGATTTTTGCCCCATCAGGCACTGGGCTCTCAACCCAGAATTCCAAGGGGCGGGGGAGACTGCGAGAACTATGGGATAGCTACGGGATAGCTACCCACAGTGCAACGCTCCAGAAATCGATGCTAGTCTCAGACCATGGAAGCATAGCATCGAATTAATGTGGTTAGTGTGGCCGCATGCACTCGACTTTATACAATCTGTTTTACAAAACCGGTTTATGTAAAATCAGAATAATCTCGCAGTGTAGACGTACCCTCAGCAGCTGAAAGCCAGAAGAATGGAAGCTGTAGGTTGGCCTGAGTGGTCATGTTGGAGCTCTCAATGTCCCAATGAAATGCTCATTTACCAAATTGGAGGGGGAACAGATTCCTTTCCCCTATTATTGCCTCCTCCTTAAGGGAAGCTCTGAGCTTTCTGAAATGTTTCAGAAATAGCATCCTGTTCCTCATCTTCTGCTTTGGATACATTCCAGTATCAGAGGGGTAGCCGTGTTAGTCTGGATCTGTAAAAGCAGTAAAGAGTCCTGTGGCACCTTATAGACTAACAGATGTATTCAGGGGTGGCTCCAGGCGCCAGCACGCCAAGCGCATGCTTGGGGCAGCATGCAGCAGGGGGTGCTCTGCCGGTTGCTGGGAGGGCGGCAGGCAGGATGCCTTCAGCAGCATGCCTGCAGAGGGTCCGCTGGTCCCGCGGTTCCAGTGGACCCTCCGCAGGCACGCCTGCAGGAGGTCCACCGGAGCCACAGGACCGGCGACCGGCAAAGCGACCGCCATGGCATGCCGTCATGCTTGGGGCAACAAAATGTCTAAAGCCGCCCTGGATGTATTGGAGCATGAGCTTTCGTGGGCGAATACTGACATGCATCCGACAAAGTGGGTATTCACCCACGAAAGCTCACGCTTCAATACATCTGTTAATCTATAAGGTGCCAGAGGCCTCTTTGCTGCTTTTTTGGATATATTAGTTACCAGGGTGCCCAGATACTACAGAGATGAGTATGTTAGAAATGCCACAGTCAGATTAAACTAAATTAAGTAGGGGGCCAGGAGAGACAACAATGGGATCAGAATGCCATTTTACAAAATTGTAGCTGTAGTTATAGCTTTGTGTCTTAGTGGTAAGACAGTGGCACTGGTACCAGTGGCAGTAAGAAAGTAGTGACCATTAAGCAGAGCTGTTCCCTGCTCAGCATCAGGGGCGGCTCTAGGTATTTTGCCACCCCAAGCACAACATTCAGGCTGCCTTCGGCGGCTTGTCTGCGGGAGGTCCCTGGTCCCGTGGATTTGGCAACTTGCCTGCGGGAGGTCCCCGGTCCCGCGGATTCAGTGGCACACCTGCGGGAGGTCCGCCGAAGCTGCGGGACCAGCGGACCCTCCGCAGGTATGCCACCAAAGGCCATCTGCCTGCCGCCAAAGGCCATCTGCCTGCCGCCCCCGTGGCTTGCTGCCCCCGGCATGCGCTTGGAGCGCTGGTGCCTGGAGCTGCCCCTGCTCAGCATCAGAGTTGCTAACTTTAATGACAAAAGTAAGTTTCCCCAGCTTCTTGCTTCTGCTAGCTCTGAAGAGCCAGTCCAGCAATAGGAAAGGAAGCTGGAGTCTATTAGCCCTGCAGAGGCCACACAGCTAAGGGAGAGGGAGCAATTTCTATTCTTAGCCCCATAGAGATGAGACAGCTACCGGAGAGTTAGCTGACGTTTATTCTGACTTACACATCATCAACAGAGCCATTACATTGCAATTACAAGATGAGATTCCGCTCTCAGTTGCACTTTTGCATTCCCACTGAAGACATGAGGGTTGCACAGGTGTAAATGAACGCAGAATCTGGAGACAGCAGGGTTACCCAGTGTCACTGAGGGCAGCATTTGCCACGCAAAATCTTGATCAGTGATGGTGATGCAGAAGCCAGAGAGAAACCAGCATGATTCCAGATCTTAGATTGAGACAGAGACAGCAGCTACCGATATATCATTTTACTTCCAAGAATATTTGACCTGGATGATTGAAGTAGCATCTTGGGTGGCAGTAGTGGTCGCACTCCATGTTTAACAGTCACTTTGCAGAGTAGACCACACTGCTTCCATTGTGGTGCTGATATGTTTTCATTTCCCCCAACCAGCACCACATAGAAACAATCCACATTGCAATACTATGTGCCCACTGCCCTATCACTGCTGTGACCACAATGAACCAGATCAAGCCTACTTTCGCTGCGCTTTGACTTGGTTCAGCTGAACCATGAAGGGGATGGAATTTATATTCTTCTTGTATCTCTTTATGGATTAACCATTTTGCCCTTTCAATTGCCAAGTGTTGACTTTTTTCACCCACATCATGATCACGGTGAATGAACCTCCAAGATCTAGGCCTGCTGCATCTGTAAATGCCAAAAACGCTACAGGAGCCTCAAATTCACTAGTCAGTAAAGCTATCGGATGTCTTGTCCAGTTCTGACCTCAAGAAGATTGGGTGTCTCTATACATGGCAGACCCATCATCATTACTTGTTCTGCTTCTGAGGCAGGGGGCTGTCTTCTGAGAAAACACCAATGTCTGGGGAACTGGGCAAGCTCACATGATTGGTAAGGGGATATGATGGGTTGGGTCACAGAAATCCCCTTGGGACTGCCACCTGATGTGCTGAGACTACCTCTGAGCCTGTTTTCCCTGGCAGCTTGGGACTTCAGTACCCTGTCTTGTTGAGCCAGACACGCTAGCCTGCTACAAACATAGACTCAGGTCTGAACCACGTCCCCCACAAGCTACAGGCTTAACTGAAAACGGCTTAAGAAATGTTCCTGTCTCTAGCTACCAGATCCCCAGTTCCCAATGGGATCCCAACCCCAAATAAATCCATGTAACTCTGTATAAAGCTAATACAGGGTAAGCTCATAAATTGTTCGCCCTCTATAACACTGATAGAGAGATATGCACAGCTGTTTACTCCCCCAGGTATTAATTATGTACTCTAGGTCAATAAGAAAAAAGTGATTTTATTCTCTCAAGAAGCTGAACAAATGCTTCACTGCAGCTACTTAGAATCAAACAAATACATAGCCAATATTCATAACTTCAAATCTAAAAATGATACATGCATACAAATAGGATGAATATATTCAGTAGATCATAACCTTTGCAAAAGATATGTTACATGGCATATCTAGCATGAAACATATTCCAGTTATGTCATATTTACACTCATAAGCATATTTCTATAAAGCATTATGGGGTGCAACGTCACGGGGGATATAAACCCTTCACCTTTAGATAGCCAATCAAGCCCAGGACAAAATGGGCCAAAAGCTGTTGCCATTTAATGGCTGCTCAGCAGCCTAGGAATTGATTTGGTGGGTTTTGACCTAATCTATAGTGGCAAGATGCCTCCATCACAGAAACATCACCATAATTGACCTTCTGGGGCATATCAGTGCAAAGGTCAGGACTGAAGACCATGGAGATGGAACTTCCTTCTCACTACCAGAGGTGGCTATCACTAGAAAGGGAACTGCGGTGGCATCTTGATGGTGCAAGTTAGGAGAAGCTTGCCCTACTTCTTCCCATGTTGCAACTGTTTATCCACTGAACTGAGGTTTTCAAAGCTGCAATCCAGCAACATTCACCACAGCACTCCATAGCACCACTCTGGGACCTATGGTCAGTAATGACTCAGAAAACATTGAATCATCTCTATGGCTTACTGTAGACCCTGGGATTTCTTGGGGTACTGCCTACCCATATGACACAACCAGACCTGAACTTGCTTAGCATATGAGATCTGAGAAGAACACAGCACAAAAAAGAAAAAACCAAAAATAACCCAAACAAAGAACTAATCAGTAAAAACAACCCTGGAAACGCATTACATTCGCTTTCATTTTTGTAAATCGTCGTCTGCAACAACATTTTCTTGGCTCATACAGACAACACATGCTATTAATGGATATCTGGGAGCTGTTAGATTTTAGTATCCAGTTGCCCAAAAGAAGGACGAAAGGAAAGAAATCTCCTCCATAGACCTATTAATCTGCCATAACGAGAGTCTTCATAATTAATTTGTCCCTACCAGGTGCTTTGTAATGGTAGCGAGAGAATATATCAGGAATAGCAATTACCTCTGGTGTCAAAGTGATGAGGAAAATAAATGTTCAACCATCAACAAAATACCAGCGCCTTCCCCACCCCTCCTGATGGTGGGTGACAGCACTGCACATTGGAATTACAGTGCAGTTAATTACTAGGCATGTTGTGACTGAGAATTCATTTTCCAACTTCAGATGAAATTTGTTGAGCAATGCAGGTGGCGGTGGGCACCTGTCATAAGGGTGGTGGTTGTGTGGGGAGTGGCCTAGTCTATGCACTGCTTCTTCTTTAATAATCTGCACATATGTCCCACAATTATAAGCAGTCAACAGTGTATTTATATATTTAAGGAACTTTCTTTCATTAACTGCACATATGTCCCACAATTGTATATTTAAGTAAATGAAAAAGTCTCACCACAAAAGGAGTGTGTGTTGTGGTTTTTGTAAATAATTTCCTGCAAAAAAGCACTTGATTGTATTAGACTTAAATAATAAATAATAATAATAATAATAGGAAATATAATGGGTTTCCAGGGTGGTTTAAAAAAATCAGTTTCTTGGGCCGTGATTTCATCAGATTTCACCGTGCTAAGCAAGCTAAGGTCAGTCAGTTCTCAGATGAGAGACCCTAAGGAGAACCCAGGATGCTGCAGAGAGTGGTGCTGGTGATACAATAGGTAGCCAAACCAGACAGTTTCTATGCAAAAGAATAAATGCACACAAATCTAACATCAGGAATAATAACATTCAAAAACCAGTAGGAGAATACTTCAACCTCTCTGGTCACTCAGTAACAGACTTTAGGGGGCAATTTTGCAACAGAAAAGCTTCAAAATCAGACTCCAACGTGAAACTGCTGAGCTTGAATTAATATGCAAACTAGATACCTTTAACTTGGGTTTGAATAGAGACTGGGAGTGGCTGGGTTATTACACATATTGAATCTATTTTCCCACGTTAAGTATCCTCACACTTTCTTGTCAACTGTCTAAAATGGGCCATCTTGATTATCACTACAGAAGTTTTTTTCTCCTGCTGATAACAGCTCATCTTAATCAATTAGCCTCTTACAGTTGGTATGGCTACTCCCACTTTTTCATGTTCTCTGTGTATATATCTTCTTACTATATATTCCATTCTGTGCATCTGATGAAGTGGGCTGTAGCTCACGAAAGCTTATGCTCAAATAAATTTGTTAGTCTCTAAGGTGCTACAAGTAGTCCTGTTCTTTTTGCAGATACAGATTAACACGGCTGCTACTCTGAAATCTTCCCTTAGGATTAGTACTGATACAGGCAATGCTAGGAATTCTGCTAAAGAAAAGGAGCTTTGATCCCTCAGCTTGGACACATGCTGTGAGCATAATAAACTGTAGCCTGGGAAACTAACACTCAGTGAGAGAGAGTAGGAGGGCAGCTCCACATGAACAGGTGGTGAATTTACCCCTCACCTCAGGACACATGGGCTCAGGTCCCAAGTGAAAATAAAGAATTTGGTGGGTCATAGCCTAGTTCCTAGTGACCGCATCAGGAAAACCGGTTGTACAATTGGCTGTCTCTGGGCTAGGAACACTGAAACTGCAGGGTGTTCTGCAGCTCCAGACTACGGTGCAGAGTTGGGGGACAGGGCTGGAATAGGACGGGTGTACATAGGGCATATCAGGATTGAGGGACGTTAGCAGAGCTGGGGTCAGGGCTAAAATGGAAGGGGTGCAGGTCAGGATTCAGGGGCAGCAGCACTGAAATAGGATGGGGAGATGTATCAGCACAGCTGGGAAGCAGGATGGGCTGGAATTGGAGGAGTGCAGGTCAAAATTGAGGGGCACCAACAGAGCTGCGTGCAGGAAGCTTGCATGGTGTTTGGGTCTAGCCAGTGTTGCCAGCTTCTTACCTTCCTAAGCACCAAATTAAAAAAAAAAGATTAAAAATCAAAAAAAAACACACCTCACCCCACCTCCTGATCCAGACTAGTCCCACTCAGAGAAGTCGTCAAATAACAAAGAAAGCCATGGATTGATCTGATTGACAATGGTCTCAGACAGTACATCTACACAGTAATTCATCAATTACAGCTGACTCAGGCTGTAAAATTGCTGCATAGACATTCGAGCTTGGGCTGGAGCCCGAGCTATGGGAACCCTGCAGTGTGCGAGGAGACAGCTCAGACCCCTTTCTCAGCTCCCCCAGTTCCAAAGCCAGGTTTCATTAGTGTTGTCCCTTGGTCAGGGATCACTGATTCCTACACTGACAGCACAAAACTCTTGAAGCAGACTCTGCCAAGCCGAAACCAAGGCCAGTGCAAGAACCAGGAATGAGGAGGCAGCACTGAACATGGGGAGGTGGGGAGACAAAGGAAAAGGGAGGGAGATGGGCTATGGGCACGCAAGTCACCTCTTGTTGGGCTGTGGAAATCCCTGTTGCCTTGCAGCGGGCACAGTGGACATAGCTCAGCAGTGAAATGACAGCTCCCAAACCTCTCCTCTCAGAGCAACCCACAATCACAAACCAGTTTGGATAGCCCAATGCAACCCTACAATAAACAAACATTGAGCCTGCAGAGCACAGAGCTCAATGATAACAACAGTGGGTACATGCCAGCAAACCTACAATAGAAACTGCGTGTGGAGCCCAGCACCCTACAATAAACAAACCAGCCTGTGGAGCTTGATGCCCTTGAGCATACAACAACAAACCAGCACGTACAGCTATTCCTGTGCAACCCCACAACAATAAATCAGCTTTCAAATTCAAGCCCTGGGGGCAGTAATTATAAAGAGAAGTTCCTTTACCATTATTTTTTAAGCTCCCTTTGTCAGTGACCCCTTTCAATGCACTTTGAAATTCAGCAAAGCTGGCAAGACAGTAAATGGATCTGTGGTAAGGGGGATAATTCAGAAAGCTTTCTGGATGTGCAAGTCCATCATTAAAATGTGGCTATGACCAGCGCAGAGCCTTTGTAGAGATGACCCTTGTTTCTGTGTTTATCTGCTCCCCAGGGATCCTTTCCAAGTCACATCAGCTCAGCGTACTGACAAAAACAAGTTGTTACTGGTGTCAGCCCTGTCTGGGCGATAGAGCTGTGGAGGTGGGAGCTGGTGCAGGAGGCAGAGCAGCTTCCATCAGCAGAATTTGCAGCCACAGAGACAGGGCTGTCAAAGGGCTGCAGCAACATGAACCCAAAGACAGGTTTTCCCAGAGTTCCAAGGAAGCTGGCTGCCATCTTGGATTCACTCCTACTGGGAAAGGGTCTCCCCATGGCCGCTTTGACAGCTGGGATTCTGGTTGTAAATGTCTATTTCAACAGGAACATACAGACCCATGTATGAATACACACATAGATGCCCACAGAGATGTGTACAAAGGTACACAAGCATTTGTCCGGATGCTCACATGCACACATACTTACTTACACCAACATCTTTCTAGATCGGTCACCCAGACAATTCCCTTATTAAAAGGGGCCACGACAGCTGGTCGTGAACGCTCCATTTTGTTTTGTTCCTGAACTAAGTCAGCTGCTGCTGTAACTCAGAGCAGCACAGATTCCCTCATCCCAGCCCCCGAACTCTCACTTTGCCTGGCACAGACAAAATCCCTCCCCACTCTGAGGTGCTCAAAGGATGGAAATGAAGGAGATTTCCCTAGGGACAGGCCTTTCACTCAAGTGCAAACAACATGGCTCCCACATTAGCCCCCAGCGCCTGCCTAGGACTCACTAAGACACCTTCAACATTCATGCCAACCTCAGAGAGTGTCTGTAAGTCACTGCCCATTACAGCTATTCCCTGGGCACTAACATAACAGGCTAAATGAAGACACTGGTTTGACAGGTAAGATAATTGTGTGTTACCCTCCAGCACATTCCTTTATCATACGCACTTTGGGGAGAATCTGATAAGGTCACTGGTTTAGCACAGCAAGTCTATGGCATTTATCCCTAATATCCGATGCTAGCCTGGACCCTGGTACTCAGAATATCCCCAATATCCAATGTCAGCCTTTTCTCCAGCATTTATACATCCTCATTATCCAGGACACATCATCTCAGTGCCAGATCCTCAGCACAGAGTGGTTTGCCTTTGTGTGCAACATCAGTCTCACAGAGGTCCTTCAATCACTTGGCTTAACCATGAGATCATGCATGATCTAAAAAATAAAAAGGAGTCATATAAAAAATGGAAACTAGGACAGATTACAAAGGATGAATATAGGTAAACAACACAGGAATGCAGGGGCAAGATTAGAAAGGCAAAGGCACAAAATGAGCTCAAACTAGCTATGGGAATAAAGGGAAACAAGAAGACTTTTTATCAGTACATTAGAAGCAAGAGGAAGACCAAGGACAGGGTAGGCCCACTGCTCAGTGAGGAGGGAGAAACAGTAACAGGAAACTGGGAAATGGCAGAGATGCTTAATGACCTCTTTGTTTCAGTCTTCACCAAGAAGTCTGAAGGAATGCCTAACACAGTGAATGCTAATGGGAAGGGGGTAGGTTTAGAAGATAAAATAAAAAAAGAACAGGTTAAAAATCACTTAGAAAAGTTAGATGCCTGCAAGTCACCAGGGCCTGATGAAATGCATCCTAGAATACTCAAGGAGCTAATAGAGGAGGTATCTGAGCTTCTAGCTATTATCTTTGGAAAATCATGGGAGATGGGAGAGATTCCAGAAGACTGGAAAAGGGCAAATATAGTGCCCATCTATAAAAAGGGAAGTAAAAACAACCCAGGAAACTACAGACCAGTTAGTTTAACTTCTGTGCCAGGGAAGATAAGGGAGCAAGTAATTAAGGAAATTATCTGCAAACACTTGGAAGGTGGTAAAGTGACAGGGAATAGCCAGCATGGATTTGTAAAGAACAAATCGTGTCATACCAATCTGATAGCTTTCTTTGATAGGATAACGAGTCTTCTGGATAAGGGAGAAGCGGTGGATGTGGTATACCTAGAATTTAGAAAGGCATTTGATACAGTCTTGCATGATATTCTTATCGATAAACTAGGCAAATACAATTTAGATGGGGCTACTATAGGGTGGGCGCATAACTGGCTGGATAACCGTACTCAGAGAGTAGTTATTAATGGTTCCCAATCCTGCTGGAAAGGTATAACAAGTGGGGTTCCACAGGGGTCTGTTTTGGGACCGGCTCTGTTCAATATCTTCATCAACGACTTAGATGTTGGCATAGAAAGTACGCTTATTAAGTTTGCAGATGATACCAAACTGGGAGGGATTGCAACTGCTTTGGAGGACAGGGTCATAATTCAAAATGATCTGGACAAATTGGAGAAATGGTCTGAGGTAAACAGGATGAAGTTCAACAAAGAGAAATGCAAAGTGCTCCACTTAGGAAGGAAAAAACAGATTCATACATACAGAATGGGAAGAGAATGTCTAGGAAGGAGTATAGCAGAAAGGGATCTAGGGGTTATAGTGGACCACAAGCTAAATATGAGTCAACAGTGTGATGCTGTTGCAAAAAAAAGCAAACGTGATTCTGGGATGCATTAACAGGTGCGTTGTGAGCAAGACACGAGAAGTCATTCTTCCGCTCTACTCTGCGCTGGTTAGGCCTCAACTGGAGTATTGTGTCCAGTTCTAGGCATCACATTTCAAGAAAGATGTGGAGAAATTGGAGAAGATCCAGAGAAGAGCAACAAGAATGATTAAAGGTCTAGAGAACATGACCTATGAAGGAAGGCTGAAAGAACTGGGTTTGTTTAGTTTGGAAAAGAGAAGACTGTAAGGGGACATGACATCAGTTTTCAGGTATCTAAAAGGGTGTCATAAGGAGGAGGGAGAAAACTTGTTCACCTTAGCCTCTAAGGATAGAACAAGAAGCAATGGGCTTAAACTGCAGCAAGGGAGATTTAGGTTGGACATTAGGAAAAAGTTCTTAACTGTCAGGGTGGTTAAAAGCTGGAATAAATTGCCTAGGGAGGTTGCAGAATCTCCATCTCTGGAGATATTTAAGAGTAGGTTAGATAAATGTCTATCAGGAATGGTCTAGACAGTATTTGGTCCTGCCATGAAGGTAGAAGACTGGACTTGATGACCTCTCGAGGTCCCTTCCAGTCCTAGCATCTATGAATCTATGAATCACGCATTATATTCAAAAGGTAGCACTGCATGTTTGTAGGCCTCGTCCCTAGGATGGACAAAAACACCTCAGCACATCATGCTCTCAAACTCTCTGCAGTCACACAAAGGGGTACATACTCTGGCCTTATCTGGCATCATTCGAGGGCTGTCCTAGAGATTCTTGGATTTGCAGGATTGAACCAGATCTTGAAACTTCACTACACGGTTCCTGCCACATCACCACCAACCATAGTTACTCTGGCTGGCGCCACAACCCTCAGTAGACTATGTGCATTTGATGATAATCATTATCAAAAGCCTCTGACATCCAGCATAATGTACATCTCCTCCCTGTTTTTCTGGCCACTCCTACCTTCTTAGTGGCATTTGGGTAGTCAGTGCTTTTTCCTGGGAGCCCAATCTGTGCACAAACAGCTTAACTGGACCTTTCCAATGTGCACAACCTGTCTCTTATCTACAATGATTTTAATCTGGCATCAGGTTGATCAATTCCCCCATTGTCTTTAAGTCTTCACAGCCCTCCCTAGTCTTGACTAAGGTAAATCATTTTGTCACTTTGCCTCCTTTTCAGATGGCTAATAAATACATTGAGCAGTGGCACATTTATCAAAATCCTTTGGAAAATCTAAAGGAATTAGGGCCATTGGTTCCCCTTTAACTCTTTCAAAGATGCTCACCGCTGGAGGAGATGCTGTGGGTAGGCAGAAGGGATGTCTGAGAAGGCTCACCCACCCGTGTTAATAAGTCACACAACCATAGGAGATTTTTTGCATCCTCTGCCGCTTCAGGACATCCTGAGGCTTTCCTTCATCCTCAGCTGACAATGAGACTGACTTTTGCTTTGCAACTCAAGGTTCTGGATGTAGCCGATGGAGTCTTTTAAGGTTTGGGTCCTGCACAGCTAAGAGACCCACCTTTCTCTTTGTGCTTCAGGTCAGCTGAAACATTCAAGGCAACAGTCTCTAGGTTTCAAAGACAGGAGCAGGTGGGTGCTCTCAATTCAGGACCCTTGAATCTGAAAGTTGTTTCCTCTATCACTCTGACAAATCTCAACTTTGCTAACCATCAGGGCATGTTCCAAGACCTATCTGTCTTCTCAAGCTTTTCTTTGGGTGGAGGGGTGTTGGAAGGGGAATCTGTAGATTTTAATGGGGAGTTATTATTGCAAGCTGACATTGGTAGCTTTTGGAGCACATACTGAGTTCAGGACAGGTATATTTTTATGAACTCAAGATAAAAAAAGAAAACAGGTGTGAGAAGCATGACTTACCCTTACCAGCACTGATTTGCCCAAGCAATCTTTATGATTCTCTTAGCTATTGTTCCCAGCCTGAAATAAAACTCTTGGGTTTACAATTCTCAAGCCAACTTTGGTTTCTAGTTCTAAGATGGTGTAAATGGGCCCTCACCTTCTGAGCAACGGCATGCAGTACCACAGTCCTTTTCTCCCCCTAGTGCTCCTGCAGGTTGCCAGGTGACTTCGGTGAGTCTTCAGTAGCTTGGCCCTCAGGCCAAGTCACAGAGGTCAAAGTGAACTCCTTGCAGGGTTCTAAAGAGTCCAATAAACAAACAGTCCCTTTGCCCTTGGTAGGGTCTTCAGCCTCAGGTCTGGGCCCCTTAAATTCAGCCCTTTGTTTGGGCTCCCAAACAAGGCCTGCTCCCTTTTCCAGTTTATGCCACTATTCCTGTGGTGGTGGAGGAACCTAGACCCACTCACTACTCCAAGTTCCAACCCAGGGACCCTATAAACAGCAGCCACACGCTGCTCACCTCAATCCTTTGCTGCTAACTCACTGGGCCTCTTCCTGATGGGTCCTTTTGTCTCCAGCCCCTCCACAGACCAATCTCCTCAGGCCCGTCTCCCTTTTCAATCTCAGTGTAAGTTCAGCTAGCCATAAACTCTGGCTACCTGCCAGGCTCCTTTGGCCTGAGAGTACCACCCATTTTCACTCCTCAGCTCCCAGGCAGGACCTGACCTGCTAAAGCCAGGCAGATCTTTTTACCTGAGCCAGCAGTACCATGATTGACTGTTGCTAACGCCTCTAGCCCTTGGAGGACCAGGTCTCTGGTTTCCAAAATGGCTGCTCTGAAAAGTCCACTCTAGGTATGCTTGGAGGACCCATGTTTGCTGCTTTTTTCCTCAGAGCTTGCTGCTTCATGGAGAAGGGTGTCATAGGACAGTGGAGGCCCTAGCAGGTAGCTGCAAAGGCCCAATACACCCACTGATGGATATACCACTGGTTACCATCTGGGTCTTTCGTTTTAATAGCTGCTTTCAAATAAGCCACACAAGCTCCAGGAGTTCAGCCATTTGGCTCCTCAGTTCCTTCAGAGAGATGCCATCTGTTGCTGGGGCTGTCATAAACAGATAGCTAAGGGTTAATGTCTCTTTCACCTGGAAAGAAGTAACCTGAAACACCTGACCAGAGGACCAATCAGGAAACAAGACTTTTTAAAATCTGGGTGGAGGGAAGTTTGTGTCTGAGTTCTTTGTCTTGTGCCTATCTCTCTCTCTCGGCTTTGAGAGGATTTCTGTTTCCTGCCTTTCTAATCTCCTGTTTCCCAGTTGTAAGTACAAAAAGATAGGGGTTTTTTTTGTATTGACATGTGTGTAATTACTGGAATGTTTTAAATTGTATTCTTTTTGAATAAGGCTGTTTATTCATATTTCTTTTAAGCAATTGACCCTGTATTTGTCACCTTAATACAGAGAGACCATTTTTATGTATTTTTTCTTTCTTTTTATATAAAGCTTTCTTTTAAGACCTGTTGGAGTTTTTCTTTGGTGGGGAACTCCAGGGAATTGAGTCTGTGCTCACCAGGGAATTGGTGGGAGGAAGAAGTCGGGGGAAATCTGTGTGTGTTAGATTTACTAGCCTGACTTTGCATACCCTCTGGGTGAAGAGGGAAGTACTTCTGTTTCCAGGATTGGAAATAGAGAGGGTGGAATCCCTCTGTTTAGATTCACGGAGCTTGTTTCTGTGTATCTCTCCAGGAACACCTGGAGGGGGGAAGGGAAAAGGTTTATTTCCCTTTGTTGTGAGACTCAAAGGATTTGGGTCTTGGGGTCCCCAGGGAAGGTTTTGGGGGGACCAGAGTGCCCCAAAACACTCTAATTTTTTGGGTGGTGGCAGCTTTACCAGGTCCAAGCTGGTAACTAAGCTTGGAGGTTTTCATGCTAACCCCCATATTTTGGACGCTAAGGTCCAAATCTGGGAATAGGTTATGACAGGGGCCTGATCCAAAGCCCACAGATGTCAGTGGAACAGGCCGTTAGTCACTGACTGCAATTTAATTTCTCAGGTAGTTCCATCATCTGTCTTGTTTTTTTGCCCCTATCTTTGACAGTCACTCCTTGAATAAACCAGAATATGTATTTGCACCCTCCTCCTCTGGGGGTGAAAACCAAGGCAAAGAAACAAATCTTAATCGTGGTCTTTTTCAGGGCAGGAACCATCTCTCAATGTGTGTACGTCACCTAGTACAATGGGATCCTTATCTCAGATGGGGTCTCTAGGTGCTATCAAAATACTAAAACAACAATAATAATAAACACCTCTTTCTTCACTGATTGCTCCCTTGACATGCAGGAGTTACAAAAGGTTCATGGACTCCCCTACAGGCTTTCAGCAGTTTGTGCTTTAAGAATGTCTTAGTGCTTCCATTCCTATATTTGTCTAGATGTTCCTCAAATTTCCCGTGGCTATTATTTACCTTTAAGAAGCAAAGCTACCAACAGTCTGTGATTCAACTGTGAAGGAACAGCCCCACCTGGAGGCAAGAAGCAAGAACACATGTGAGACACAGCCTTTCCGTTACCATGAGGGTATAGGGCAGGGGTAGGCAACCTATGGCATGTGTGCCAAAGGCAGCACGCGAGCTGATTTTCAGTGGCACTCACACTGCCCAGGTCCTGGCCACCGGTCTGGGGGGTCTGCATTTTAATTTAATTTTAAATGAAGCTTCTTAAACATTTTTAAAACCTTATTTACTTTACATACAACAATAGTTTAGTTATATATTATAGACTTATAGAAAGAGACCTTCTTAAAATGTTAAAATGTATTACTGGCACGCAAAACCTTAAATTAGAGTGAATAAATGAAGACTCAGCACACCCATTCTGAAAGGTTGCCGACCCCTGGTATAGAGAAAGAGAGAGACACAAATCACAACGGAACCGGCAGATAATCAACAAATCAGACAGTTTCAGCTGGCTGAATGATCCAGTGTGTGAGTGACATGTTCACAACCTGCTACTACGTTCCTACTGGTGGAATAGATGTCCAGTGACTATTTCAGACATGAAGGTGCAGGACCAGGAAGTCAAGCGCAGACTAAATGAGGTGCTATTTACTGCCTCTCACCTTCCTCCTATCCTCCCAGGAAGTGACAATGGAACAGATCTTTTCTCTGAACAAAACACCTTCAGGTGCATAATAATGTTCAGCTAAACCCACAACCTGATTGGCTTGATATCTCTAGCACTTGAGAGTTCAAGACCAAAGTAACAATCACATAATGGGCAAGTCCATTGATGGGACTGAAAGCAGGGGAGGAGTATCTTATTATAGGATTTATTTCAGCATCTGTTACATTTTCAGTGTAAAGTTCTAATGTTTCCCACGTTGGCAGGTGGTTCACTAGACTGTAGCACTCACACCCTGTCATAAACAGATAGCTAAGGGTTAATGTCTCTTTCACCTGGAAAGAAGTAACCTGAAACACCTGACCAGAGGACCAATCAGGAAACGGGACTTTTTCGGATCTGGGTGGAGGGAAGTTTGCGTGTGAGTCTTTTGTTCTTGGTCTTCTGCCTGTCTCTCTCTCGGCTATGGGAGGATTTCTGTTTCCTGCTTTCTAATCTTCTGTTTCCAAGTTGTGAGTACAGAGATCATAATACAATAGGGGTTATTGTTTTTTTTCTTTTGTATTTACATGGTATAGTTGCTGGAATGTGTTAAATTGTATTCTTTTAAATAAGGCTGTTTATTCATATTTCTTTTAAGCAATTGACCCTGTATTTGTCACCTGAATACAGAGAGACCATTTTTATGTATTTTTCTTTCTTCTTATAAAGCTTTCTTTTAAGACCTGTTGGAGTTTTTCTTTAGTGGGGAACTCCAGGAAATTGAGTCTGTGCTCACCAGGGAATTGGTGGGAGGAAGAAGTCAGGGGGAAATCTGTGTGTGTTAGATTTACTAGCCTGACTTTGCATTCCCTCTGGGTGAGGGGGGAAGAGAGATTAGCTCTCGGTACTTCTGTTTTCCAAGGCTGGAAACGGGGAGGGTGGAATCCCTCTGTTTAGATTCATGGAGCTTGTTTCTGTGTATCTCTCCAGGAACACCTGGAGGGGGGAAGGGAAAAGGTTTATTTCCCTTTGTTGTGAGACTCAAGGGATTTGGGTCTTGGGGTCCCCAGGGAAGGTTTGGGGGGACCAGAGTGTCCCAAAACACTCTAATTTTTTGGGTGGTGGCAGCTTTACCAGGTCCAAGCTGGTAACTAAGCTTGGAGGTTTTCATGCTAACCCCCATATTTTGGACGCTAAGGTCCAAATCTGGGACTAGGTTATAATACCCCCACACAGAGTCCCCAAACCACCAGCTGGCTGATATACATAGGAGCTGGCCATGCGACAGCACTCACTGATGATGAAGAAGAGACATAATGGAGAGCACATAATATGGCAACTGGCTGGCTTAGGATATTGGGGATGGGACATGATGCTTTTTGCCCTGTCACTGGTTACGAGCCAGTTCACCATCTAAGGGCAGTTTGGTCTCATGGGAAATTAATTTGAGGTTCGCAGATCAGTTCACTACAAACAGGGTTCTTTTTGTAATGTTCTCACATGACCACACCAACTCTCTACTCATCAGCTGACATGGGCCACAGAGACTCAGCTCATCTCACACCATAGAGAGGATACCTTCAGTTTATAGAGGAGACACGTCGTCAGGGAATATCTGTGGGAGGACCTTATGCTCATGAAGCTGCAAAGGGATGTGTATCATGTATTCCCTAACGGAGCTGTTCTGGAGCAGCACCATGGAGAGCTCCTTGCACCATCCCTTAGCAGGTGCAGGCAAAGCTTCAGTCCTTAAACTTCAAACTGTTGTATACAGAATCTCGAGAAATTATCATAGACATGGGCTCCTTCTCCAGCCTGAACCATCTGCAAGTCTTAAGCCATCTTTATAAACACTTCCCTCTTCCTTCCAGAGGCAGGAGGCTCCAGAAATCTGGCCACTACACCAAATGCCAATGTCCTCTTTATAAATACCCCCCTCATTCAAGAGACAAACACTACAGTTTCCAGAAACAGCCTCCCAAGAGCAAGAGCTCTGTATTTCATATAGTGCCAGCAGAAGGTGGAAGCTTCCAACTAATTGCCCAGGTCCAATAACCAGCAGCTTGACTGAGGAGATCTTCCCAATTCTGCTCTCAAAGGTAATTAACCTCTTTGAATAATTTTTCCCTGACAAAGCAATTCTGAAGCCAACAAAGTTAATTCATGGACAGACTCTAAATATGTCCAGAGACTTTCTAAGTGCAGATTCCTTCCCTTCTCATCTCCCACTGCCTCCCTATTAACATATGATGACATCCATGTCTTCAGCATCTATATGTTACATGAAACTGAGGCATCATGGGATTTTTGTCCTATTCAAGCCTGTCAACTGTGATGGGTTCCCGTTGGGGTGCCACCTGGAACTGGGGTACCACTGAGCCCTCTGACCCACCAGCCTGGGCTCCCTTTCACGCTGTGCTGCTGTGACAAGCTGCAAAGCCCTCCAAGCTTGCACTTTTACCAGCATTCACACAGGTAGGGACACACTCAACGGCGGTTACATGTAGGCTCTCTAACCACCAGCCTCCCAGTCTGGGATCCCAGAGAAGTACCATCCTGCCCTGGCCAAATCTGGTCAGTATATGGGTTTAATACCCAGTCTGCCTCCCCCTCAGTGTGAAGAGGACATGCACACTTGTGATAACCAAGCTGAGATTTTCCCCAAACACCTTAGTTAAACGCGCGCTGGCTTGGATTAAAACAAAAAATAAGTTTATTAACTACAAAAAGATAGATTTTAAGTTATTAAAGTGATCGCAAACAGATCAAAGCAGATTACCTAGAAAATAAACAAAAAACACAAACTGATCTTAACATACGAGATAGGTAAGATATGAATTAGCAAATTCTCACTCTGAGTGGTAAGCAGGCTGGCAGATTCTTAAGACACAAGCTGCCTTTGCTTTGCACAAGCTGCCTTTGCTTTGCAGTTTCCCAGGTTTTCATATATAGGCTACAAATCCCTTTGGCCTGGGACCATCATTTCCCCCAGTTCAGTCTTTGTTCCTCGGGTGTTTCCAGGTGTGTAGCTGTAGGGAGAGTGAGGTACCATCATGATGTCATTTCCCCCTTTTATATCTTCTTCCCACTTGCTGGAAAGCTCTTTTGTTGTGACCTGGGTAAAACAGTTCCCATTGTGCAGTGCTATCTCTGAGAGGTTTCTATTGTACACAGTTTCTGGGGTAACCCTTGTGCTTGTGTGCATTTCCTTAGTAAGCCATTAACATTGTTTGGGCTTTTTACTGTTGTACCTGAAAGGCTGCTTGTGATTCCAGTAACACATACACAGTCAAACTTTATAACTTCACATACAATAATAGTACATACACGTCAATGAGATATTAATGTCCAGCAGATCAAGACTTACAGAATGATACCTCCTCAAGGCACACTTTGTACAAACATATCATAATTACATGACAGTGGTAAATAAGGAGGTGCCAGGGTGTCACATTGAGCATGCAGCATTTCTGTACCAATGGGCAAGATGGCACACACCTAATTGCTACTACCACTACACTTTGATGCCAGCCCTGAAACAAACTTTGTGCTTTGTGACACCTTCAGATCTGAAGGTGGGACCTGCAAAAAGACAACAACATCCATTTATGAAGTGTCAACAATGGCACCCAGATGCTATTGCGATGAGCATGTTCAAAATGCTCTGGGGTAGGTAAAAGAGACATTACGGAGAGGCTGTGTTTTCCCAGAAGGAGAGGGAACCTGAAGAAATGTCACAATCCAGAGAAGAAAGGAAGACATCAAGTAAGAAATCTCCAACCTGACAAAGGTGGCTGAGCTGACATCCCTCACCTCCCCTGTGAACTGAATTACACATGAGGGGATGAGCAGGCAGCAATGCCCACTTTAGCTTGTGTCCCACCAACAACAAGTTAAGCGAACTAGCAGGAATGATCAGGACCATATCATAAACCTGTGAAAGTACTGATCTCCTGGGGTGCTCCTGACACTGGATACACATATACATCCTACTAAGTATCCAGTGTCTCCAGAGCTAAATATGGCCAGAGATGATCACAAAATCACTGGATCAGCACTTACTGGCATTATCAGCAACTGAAGGGAAGTGCTAGGAGTGCCATGAGATTCCTCCCTGCAGATTGAAATTTAGGGTTATCGTGCTTGCCAAGCCACCAACATTGTTTGGAAAGGTTGTTCTGACGGGTGTGAAACTTACATGGCTCACGCCAGTTTCACTCCTGATACTGACAGCTATAAGCATCAGCACAAGGAGTGGCAAGGACAGGGCTCTTATCTCACTTGGTTGCTGGGAAAGGGCACGGGGTACTAGCAGAGAAGTAGCTCCCCACACCTCCCGGCTGGAGTGAGGGAGAGGCAAAGAGAAGTGAGAGCATCAAGGTGAGGTTAACAGATCTCAGAGAGACATGGCTACATCCCAGCTCATACTGTTGTCTCATAGGAAGTTGTAAATACTCCCTCAATTTGCTGATCATAAAGAGGTGCTGAGAACTGCCTAGCTGAGAACATTAGCATCAAAAGTGGCCCATGAGGGACAGAAAAAGAGAGTGAGATTGAAGAGGTTTCCTTGGAGCTAAGTGAGAACCTGGCTATGAGTCCCCAGGGAACCTGTTTCTTTCTTAATCTGCTTTGTATTTAATTGTTTCCTAATGACTATGTCCCTGTTTGGCCCCAACAGGCTCAGGAACTGGTGCTTCCACTGAGGTTTCCTATCTCTCAACTGAAACAGTGGGTTATTCAGGGTCTCCTCTTTAGCTGCTTAATAGAAATTATTATTACACAGCGAGCATGTGTTCTTTATATTCCAGCAGCACCCACAATGTGCTGCATACGGTCTACACTCACAAGCAGACACAGTCCCTGCCCCATGGAGTTGGCAGGCTAAGCGAATGAGCAGCATACAAAGGGCAGAAGACATGGGAGGAAACAGCCAGTCAGAATATATACACAACATTTTAAAATAAATGCCAGCTATCCCCAAGTCACTCTCTATTGGGCCATTGTCAGCTGGCTAGTTTCTTGTAGCTTTGTTAGCTGATGTGGGCCTTGATGAGGGATGGGAGGCAGAACGTGGTAATGGCCGTATGGATCAGTCCAGGCCTGGATGATGAAACACAAAAATAGTTACGGGAGCAGCACAGAAACAGGGGGTTGAGGCTGACATTACTGCTGGAGTAAAAGGTGGGGGTGGGGAGGCTGACAAAATAGGAGATGTTGGTGCCAGATTGAGAGCCCTGAAGACTGAAGGCCTCTGTTTATCCACGGAACAGGTGTAGCATGGGCAACCCCCGGGGCTGGTGTCCCTCAAACACATACTGCCACCTGCCAGCGCACCATGCCCCTGACCTGGAGGGACTCACCCTCAGACTGAGAGGGCAATGCAGTCTCTCTTGGCCACTGCTGATGGACAACAAGGGGCCAATTAGTGCTAGGTTTGATGGTGGATTTTCTGATGACTCATCCATGAGGCACCAGACAGAGACCCAACAAACACAGTCCACAGAGACCACTGAATAGCTGTCAGGTAGTAAAGGCTTTTAGTTACTACCCACCTGGGGCTGGACTGGGACCTGTGCCCTAAAACCAAAGGGTTCTGTATGCAATTCCCCAGTCCCACTGCAGGGTCATTGTCTTCTGCATATCTGACACTTTGCTAGCCCAGCCATCCCAAGAGCGTTGCTAGAAGGCCACATTCCTAGTTATTTGTCAGCTAAAACGCTCCTCTCCACAATACTCCCCCAACAGCAAGACAAGCCAGGATACTACACTCACAGAAGGAGTTTCACCTGCTCATGCTATGCCTGAATTTGCTTCACAGCCTCCATATCCCTGGCTTTCCCCTCTCAGAAGCCTAAGACTTGAAGAAAATGCAGGCCATGGTGCTAAGTCCTCTTGCATCGCACTGACTCGCTCTGCCAAGGCACAAGTGCTGACTCAGCTGGTCTTGGCTGCCAAGCGGGGAGAGCACAGCACAGCTCCAATGAACAGGGGCCCTTTTCTGATGTCCAGAGCACAAATCGGCAAACCATCAGAAGCAGCATGACAGAGGTTAATGAGGCCATGGAGAAACACGGCAAAAGGTCGGAGTTCTGCAAGGGCTCCTGGAAACAGCTGTCAAACTACAAGCAGTCTGCAGCACCGGCGACTCCACCACCTCAGCTTCTCTCACAGCAGCTACAACTCAGCCCTTCTGCAGACCCAGGTTTCAAAAATACAATCTTTTAAAAACACTTCTAATGCTGGGGAAGATGCCAGATTGACAAGCCTGGAATCTGGAGGCTTCTGAGCCAACAGCTACAACTTAGGCAGCGGCAGAGCAAGCTTCCTCCCATCACACTGCTCACAGGCCTGATCAACTCTAGGGGAGTTCAGTCTCCCACTCAGTCCTTGGCCACTACTCTAAAGTTGCCAGTTCGGGGGTCAGTTGATTATGATGGCAGGTCGTGTGCTGTGCACGCCTGTCCACTAGGAACTGGACTGAGAACCCACCACCTCTATCACATAGACTAATGGACAGCTGTCAGAAGGTTGTGATTTTCACTCACTACCAACTAGTGCTGGATTGGACCCAGCATCCAAGAGTGAAAGCCACAGTCCTCAGCGCTACTGGAGAGTTATGGAGATGGCAGAGACACAGGAAGACGGAGACAGAAAGCTCCAAACTCCGAAGTTTGTCAGTCTGGCATCTACCACCAGTTTCTTCAGTGACACCCACCTGTGATTAGAAGAGCTACAAACGCTATTTCTTTAGTCGAAGGGGAAGGTGAGAGCAACCCCAGGCAGGCTGCTCTGCAAGACACTTCTAAGCACTTTGAATTAGTTAAAGCCAAGTATATGTTACTAAATACTAAGAAGGGTTGTGTGGTGCACTGGTGGTGGCAGTAGGGGGGTGGGTGGCCCAATCCACTAGCTCTTCACCTCAGGACACCGGAGTCTAACTCCTAGGCGTGTTAGGTGAAAAAACAAACAGGCTTGGTAGTCCTATTGCAAAATTACTGCCTAATTTGGCATAGAACAGCACAATCCATATTCTCTATTCTGAAGAGGTCCCAGGACTAGTACAGCAGAGGGGCTGCAGGGCAGGGACAGGACTGAAACACAAGGATCTGTGGGTCAGGATTGAAGGGCCCTGGCAGTGCAGGTGGGAAGGGCCCAGATCTGAAAAACAAGAGGGCAAGTTTGAAAGGCCTTGGCAGAGAAGTTGTAATTTATAATCTTTGTTCCTGTCACTACAGATGCTATTTTTATTCATATTAATTAGTTACATCAGAACACAGTGACAGAAAGCCTGGCAGTGAAGAGTCCCTTAGATTGCCCAATTACTTCTCAATTTCTTCAGGGATGCTCTGCAGCCCTGACTGATCCCAGAGGATTCACCACTCATCCACCATATCTGCCCCATTTCAATTCACTCAAACCTTATGTTACAGCCCCCACCAACTAACTGGCCAAGCAGGACAGAGACAAGACTCTCTTGCTGTTGCTAAGCAACACAAGGCCACCTGCCTTCCCACTCCCCCAGCAGCACAGTGCACTACATCAGTAGCGCTCCACTTCAGTCTAAGCAGCAAGGAGCCTGTAGTGGGAATCAAACCTGCTCTCATCCCACTGGCTGACTGACTAAGGCAGTAGCTCGGTGGATTGCATTGCCTTTAGTAGAGCTCTGTTTGCTTGCCAAGCCTCTGGGGGACAGAGCCCTGTGCTGTGGTCACATTACCTGTGATTTGAGGTAGGCATACTCCTGTGATCCATACGGGACACTCCGGAGAGAAGTGAGGTAGTCATAGGTGATAACAGCTGTCTGAAAACCAAGCCAGAAACAGTATGAAGACTGCAATAATCTCTGATCAAGCCAACTAAGTTTTTATTAAAGGGACTCCTTCTATTTCGCTTTAGGCCCTACATTTAAGTTTAGTTTAAAACAAAAGGGTCACAAGGAACAAAAAGTAATACAAATAAAAACATTCACATCAATGAAAATCAGTGGTTTACACTTATGGAAAACTTCCCTGCAGGGCAGGAAATTCAGTAACATGGAGCTATTAAAAATAAGTAATACTCTGTACTTCTAGAGCACCTTCTATTCCAGATCATCAAAGCACTTTACAGGTATTAATTAATTAATTAAATATCACAACCCCCCTGGGAGACAGGTCAGGATAATGTCCACTGTCCAGATGGGGAAAATCAAAAGGACAGGTAGGGAAGTGACTTGGCCAGTGTCACACAGCGAGACAAATGCAGAGCCGGGGAACAGAACTGAAAGAAGCCTTGATACCCAATCACGTGCCTTATCCACAAACCAGGCCCCACATATATGATGAGCAGGATGTGAAACTAACTAGAAACAGCCTGAGGCCTGCATATGAACAGGAGTCTTTCCCCTTCCCTCCTATCCAAACCCTGAAGGCAAATCCAGGACTAGCAATGCCAGAACAGCTGCCATGGTGTTAAATTGTGATGTTTAAGCTATTACTTGAGGGATGGTACAGGAGATATGTCAGACTAACACCCATACACACCACGACTACTCCTGTGGTTTGGTAACCGATCAGCATTACAGACACCTTCACTGGTTACAAATCACACAATTCAGTTAGCGTCCATGCAGCAGCTTTTCTACCATTGTACTCACACCTACTACACAGCCCATCTGTATTCATATCAGCGAGTGCTGGGAAAACCTGGGCAGCTAGCCCTTCCTCCTGGCCTCAGCTGGTGAGAGCGTGGCCAAAAGATATGCATGCAGAGCAGCGTAAGGGGCAATGCTTTTTGGGATGTTCAGTGCACAGAGAGAACCAGACAACCTGGTTACAAAGATATAATATGGGGATTCAACTACACCTCTACTTCGATATAATGCTGTCCTTGAGATCCAAAAAAATCTTACCGCATTATAGGTGAAACCGTGTTACATTGAACTTGCTTTGATCCACCAGATTGTGCAGCCCCGACCCACCCCGGAGCACTGCTTTCCTGCCTTATATCCAAATTCATGTTATATCAGGTGGCATTATATCGAGGTAGCGCTGTACATGCAAAAGAACAATGTTATGACCTGGTTAAGGAAGACAACCACGTAGCCAAGCTACTGGCAAGGGTGAAACACTCTTAGCTACTCTACTTATTAACCCTGTTAACCATGTGAGTGGGTGGACACAAACCATGTTTGGAGTTGACCAGGCAACTGGTTATAAACTAGGTTAAAAGTTGTAGACAAGGTAATGTAGACAAGGTAACCCTTTTCAAGTGCCTATGTGACTGATGGGCCTAAGTCCAAGAGAGACTTAGGCACTTAGGAGTGTAAGTTTCATTAAAGCCAATGGGGAGTTAGACTCTGAAGATCCTAGATCACGTTTGGAAATGAGACTTAGGTGCTTTTGAAAATTTTATCCTAGGCCTAAAGTTTCTCTCTCTCTCCACAGTCAGGAACAGAGATGGAAATATTCAGAGCAATTTCACAAAGTTTTAACAGCACTGAGCACGGGTCACTTGCTGTTATGAACCAGTTAATAGCAGATTCTCTGTAACTGGACATTTTTTAATCATGATTTGAGGACTTCAATAACTCAGCCAGAGGTTGTATGTCCATTACAGAAGTGGGTGCATGAGGTTCTGTGGCCTGTGATGTGTAGATCAGACTAGATGATCACCATGTTCCCTTCTGGTCTTAAAGTCTATGAGTCTAATTGTAGCATTTGTGATAAGAATTCCCATCTGGATTTCAATCCCCACCACCACCTCGGGGTTCAGTCCCTTTGTAATGACAGGAGCCATTTGCAAAATATAGATCTGGAATCAAAATCCCAAACATCTCAAAACGTACAGGTCATTTGATTCTGTGGTGGACTGAATGCCCAGCACCAGCGTAAAGCTTGATGGGCCACTTTACACAAAGCACAGTTAACATGTCCACAAGTCCAGCTCTCTGGAGACAAAGGAGACGATGGCACTTCTGCATTAGAAAGTGAGTCACTAGAAATGAGCAATGGGCAAACTGTGGAAGATTCAGACAAGCCTCTGTCCAAAGCATTTACCAACATCAAAAAATAGCTTTGGAACAGGGGGACCTTTGGATCAGCTTTGGGTGAAGGTTTGGGTTGGTTTGTATGTTATCTCTTGTCCATGATGGTAATTATCACTTCCAACTTGAAAAGAACCAGCTAACAGATTGCCCTGCATTACAGAGGAAGAGGAAATTTAATTAAGCAGTTACTAATTACATCATAATCTTGAACAACAAATTAGTATTACGATGATTCTGATAGGCAACTCTGACATTCCTAAATCCCCAAACTGTCTGAGATGCACTTCAGCTAAGACATAGGATGTTAACTTGATGCTTTCTGAAAAGGCAGAGCCAGTGTCAGACCCTGGAAGAGGCAGAGGGCAAACAAAGCAGCTCCGTCAGATTTCTAATGCTATCCAGAATGCAGAGGTTTTCTTTGACTTGTTGCTCTCCAGGCCCCAAAGAGCACTTCACTTTCATCTAAGACTAGTTCTTTGCGCTCCATGCTCCAGAGGAACTGATCTTCATAGATATAAGACAACCTATGAGATCATTCAGTCCCTCTTGATGGCAATGCAGCATTGGTGCCCATAGTGCATTTCCCAGCCTTTTGTCAAGTCTAGTTTTAAGATTCTCAGAGGATGGAGCTTCCATTTTGAGTCATCCAGCTGCTGGCTTCCCACTCCCCTCAAGTTATCACCTGATCTCCCCATCTCCTGGGAGAGTCCCCACTCAGCGTCCTTGCCTCTCTGGGTTTTCTCTCTGCTAGGCCCTCAAAGACTGACCAAGCATGAGCAAAACTCAATTCCCCAAACCTGAACTCAGGCAAGAGTTTTCCCCCAAGCCACATAAGAAAGGAAGTTTAACAAGGACAGATGAATACACATGGATAAATTAAGAACTGGTGCAAACCTTCTAACAAAACTCAAACTCGCCAGATGTTTGAGAATATAGTGGCAGGTCAGATTTGTTGTCTTCCCTCTCCACATCCTTGTTTCATGTTTACAGCTGTTGCTGCTGAATTTGGCCTGCACACGCCCTGAAGACAGTGCCACTAGCTGCAGCCTGGTTTTGCCCCAAGAGGTTGAGTTAAGCATCCAGACTTTTGGGTACTTCTCTGAATATAACTTTTGAACATTTTGACTAACATGACTGAAGTCCTTCTTCCCCCTCTCAAATCACAAACAATTATGGGAGCCTACTGACCTGCTAAGTAGGGGTCTGGCCAGGCTGGATTAAGGAACAGGCATTATAGGTCCACCTCGAGGTCCCCAGCTCCCAGAGGCACATGTTTGTAATAGAATCTAAGCCCTCATTTTAAAGAAGTCTCCATCCCTCTTTTTTGGGGAGAAACACTTGAAAACAAAGGAGTTAACACCTTCTGACCCTGATAAAGAGCAGATCGCTAGGGCTGGGAAGGCAGAGGTCATTAGTGCGGCAGCATGGGAGAAGCTCACGCTGGAGCAACCTGACATATGTGGCCTTACGTATGTTAGAAGAAATAAACCATTTAAAAAAGTATTCCCCATATTTTCTTTTTTCTTTTTTTTTTTAAAGAGTACTCCAGTACTTATAGGGGCTAGAGACCACAAGATTTTTTTGTGGGATATTGTTTGCGGCTGCTGTTGTAAAACCCTGTAATATATGGCAGCAACATAGTCTAGTAGCAGACTGAGCCTGAGAGCAATGGACTGCTGAGTTCTAACAGCTCTGCCACTGACACCCTCTGTGGCCACGGACAAGTCACTTCACCTCTCTATACCTCAGTTTCCCCTGGGGTGTACGGCTGGTCAGTGGTGTTTGTACAGTGAACATAAGAAAGGCCATATTGGGTCAGACCAATAGCCCATCTAACCCAGTATCCTGTCTTCCCACAGTGGCCAATGACAGGTGATTTGAAGGGAATGAACAAAACAGGCAATCATTGAGTGATCCAATCCCAGCTTCCAGCAATCAGAGGCTACAGACACCCAGCACATGGGGTTGCATGCCAGAGCATCTTAACTAATAGCCATCGATAGACCTAGCCTTCATTAACTTATCTAATTCTTTTTTTAACTCAGCTATACTTTTGACCTTCACAACATCCCCTAGCAACAAGTTCCACGAGTTGACTGTGCACTGTGTAAAGAAGAACTTCCTTTTGTGTGTTTTAAATCTGCTGCCTATTGATTTCATTGAGTGCCCCCTAGTTCTTGTGTTACGTGAAGGAGTAACAACATTCACTTTCTTATTCACTTTCTCCACACCGTTCATGATTTTTTAGACCTCTGTCATATCCCCCCTTAGCCATCTCTTTTCCAAGCTGAAAAGTCCCAGTCTTTTAAATCTCTCTTAACAAAGAAGCTGTTCCGTACCCTTAATCATTTTGTTGCCCTTCTCTATACCTTTTCCATTTCTAAGATACCTCTTTAGAGATGGGGTGGCCAAAAATGCATGCAGTATTCAAGGTGTGGGCATACCATGGATTTATATAGTGGCATTATGATATTTTCTGTCTTGTTATCTATCCTTTTCCTAATGGTTCCTAATATCCTGTTAGTTTTTTTGACTGCCGCTGCACAATGAGCAGATGTTTTCAGAGAATGACTCCAAGATCACTTTCTTGAATAGTAACAGCTAATTTAGACCCCATCATTTTGTATGTGTAGCTGGGATTATGTTTTCCAATGCACATTACTCTGCATTTATCAACACTGAATTTCATCTGCCATTTTCTTGCCCAGTCATCCAATTTCGTGAGATCCCAACTCTTCACAGTCTGCTTTGGACTTAATTATCATGGGTAATTTTGTATCATCTGCAGATTTTGCAACCTCCCTTTTTCTCAAGTCATTTATGAATAAGTTGAACAGCACTGATGCTAGTACATATCCCTGGGAGACACAACATTTACCTCTCTACATTCTGAAAACTGATCATTTATTTCTACCCTTTGTTTCCTATCTTTTAACCAGTTACTGATCCACGAGAGGACCTTCCCTCTTATCCCATGACTGGTTACTTTGCTTAAGAGCCTCTGGAGACGGACCTTGTCAAAGGCTTTCTAAACTCCAAGTACTCTGTATCCACAGGTTCACCCTTGTACACACATTGTTTCCCTTTATAAAAATCATGTTGACTCTTCACTAACAAACCATGTTCATCTATATGTCTGCTAACTATAGTAAAGAACAGAATTTCAACCAATTTGCCTGGTACTGAAGTTAGGCTTACCAGCCTGTAATTGACAGGTCACCTCTGGAGCCTTTTTAAAAAAATTAGCATCACATTAGCTATCCTCCACTCACCTGGTACAGAACCTGATTTAAGTGCTAGGTTACATACCACCTTTAGTAGTTCTGCAATTTCATATCTGAGTTCATTCAGAACTCTTGGTGAATACCATCTGGCCCTGGTGACTTATTACTGTTTAATGGATCAGTTTGTTGCAAAGCCCCCTCTACTGACTCCTTAGTCTGGGACACTGAAATGATAAAGTGCCAAGTACTATACTTTGCATTATTTTTAATAAGGTGGTGGCAGTTGATGTTTCTGCCATAAACTTTCAAAACAAACACCCTCTCAGGTCCCAGACATTCCTCACATTACTTTCTGCTCTGGCCTACACACCTTTCCAGCCTGCGTGTGTAAAAGGTAATGGATTCTGAGATCAGCTACAGAAACTGCTCCTTGCCGTCCTGCACTCAGGAGGCGCTCCTTGTAATTCTCACTAATGAAGCATTTAAAAAGTGCAAAAGATGCAGGCTGACAGCTGCTTAGCACCAGGGGCTTGTAAGTGATGGAGCTCCTGGCCTGAAGCGACAAACCTATGGCACAACAGAGGTGCAGAGCAGACTGATCTCCTACACAGTTTCTGCTCTACCTTGTTTCTGGCTGCCAATGCATTCTCCAGAGAAGGCTCTCATGGAGAGGGTTACAACCTGTCTAGCTGTCAGCTGCCATGCTCATGTTTTTGGATGCTGTGATCAACATCTGTGGTGAAATGAAGATAACACTCATCCAGGACTAGTGGGGCTCTTTGGCATTTATTTTAGAAACAGTGTGTGTGCTGCCCCTACGTGCATCTCCTGCCTCACCTCTCCCACTTTACCCTTTCCCTGACAATAATCCCCCCAAAACACATCCAGACAACTTCCCCTATCCAAATTCCTCCCACTAAGGACCCCAAGACAAAGTTTACAGGCAGGGTCCCAACATAGTATTCATTCAGCAACATGGTCCTTTCAATGAGCTGTTACTGTAGATTGGCAGAGGCCCTGCGGGTTTTTCGCCTTCCTCTGCAGCATGGGGCACGGGTCACTTGCTGGAGGATTCTCTGTACCTTGAAGTCTTTAAACCACAAGCTGAGGACTTCAATAGCTCAGACATTGGTCAGGAGTTTGTTACAGGAGTGGGTGGGTGAGATTCTGTGGCCTGCATTGTTCAGGAGGTCAGACCAGAAGATCATAATGGTCCCTTCTGACCTTAAAGTCTGTGAGTCTATGAGAAAGAGGAGCCACCATCAAGGATGCAGTAAGCAGCTTCAAAGCAAAATGACTGGAAAAAGCAGTGGGATGATGCCCAGGACTGAGTTCTGGATAAGAAGTGGATGTGGGGTAAAGAGACATAGCAAAGTGGGTGTAGGCCCCACAGGGCTCTCCAGATAGATTCCTCAATAAGCTATACTTTCACTCATTGTCACATTCTCTTTCTGTCTCTCTTCCTCTTCACTGTAAATTACCCTCTAGCCCTTCTACATGTTTAACCTTTTTTCCCCACACAAATAACAAAACATAGAAAAACCCAAATTCCTGAAGCTCAGAGCCAACTGTGCACTTGAAATATATCAATACAGTAAACTCAGTGCCACGACTGAGCTCCAGTTCCCTCTTGAGGATCCTTCTAACCCAGCCAGTAAATCTCTCACCCTACCCTCACACAACCTGCCAGGGTGAAACTTACTGTGGCAACGGCTCTGCCCACCCGAACAGCTCCAAAATCATTGGGATCCAGGTACTTGCTGCTGTACAGGTAGAAACCAGAGCTGGCTGCTGCCAGAGAGACAAGTTTCAAGGCCCTTCTGGCCATGCTGGCGACCACTGCAGAGATACAAAACAGGAACCATCACCACTTGAGTGGAAGAAGGGAGTACATGAGGATCAATTCAGGCCAGACTTGGCCATAAATCCAAAGTCATCCAAGTGCTTCCTTCCAGAACTTATTTTTCAGGTTGTATCAGCTGTCAAGTGAGCATGTGAAGGTTTGTTAGAGCAGAAGACTCTATTAGAACAGGCCTCATGGTTTCTACCTCTTGCTATAAGAGGAGAGTGTGGTCTAACGCTTAGAGCAAGGGCCATGGGAAACAAGTCTTCCAAGCTTTAATCCCCGCTCTGCCACTGACTCAACTCTAATGCTTCTCTGTACCTTAGTTTCATAGTGATCAGTAAGCAGGTGCACAAGGAGCTCTGTTCCAAGCTCGTTAGTATACTACAATAGTTGTCTAGTGCCTAGAGGCCACAAATCAAAGATCAGGGCTCCACTGTGCTAGACATTGTACATACACATAACAAAAAGATCATCCCTAGCCCTAAAGGGTTTACAATCTAAGTATAAAACAAGAGACAACGGGAGCATAAAACAAACAGCAGGCGCACAAGGTAACAGTGAGTCAGTTATGATTAGTGTAATAAGCAGTAGTCACAGCACACCAGTTGCCTAACCATTATCATGAGTTTTGTAGGCTTTAGTAGATTTTAAAGGGGGATTTAAAGGAGGATAGTTACAGATTTTTACAGGGAGCTCCTCCCATGGGTTCGAAGCACAAAAGTGCCTGTGGGAAAATGTTCCAAATGGATAGGCAAGGCTGTCATTATTGATTGAGTGGGGGGGGGGTTCAATGTCTCAGTAGATGGTAGGATAGAGACATGCCATGAAGTGCCTTAAAAAGTCAAAACAAGTAGTTTGTACTTCATGCCGTGGAAAGGGGAGCCAGGGGAAGGAGGCAAAGAAGCGGGTGACCTGGTCAAAGCGACAAGCCAGGAAGGTACCTGCCTTCTCATTATCATGGGAGAAGAGGCAAAAAATGAATAATCATTTATGATCCTGCCTGAGGCAGTATGGTCCAATAGCTAGAATATGAGGCTGGTAGTCATGATACCAGAGTCCTCGTCCTGGTTTTGCCTTTAGCTCAATGTATGATCTTGGGCAAACCTCTTAACTTCTCACTCTTGGTTTCCTTATAAAATAGGGAAAACAATAATATACCTGTTTCCCTACTTTAAAGGGTTGAATTAACTACTTATGTTTGTAAAGTGCTTTGAACATGTATTGTATAAGGGCTATTATTATTGATTGAGACATTTCAGGGTTGGGCAGTTCTGTTTTAGTGCTAGGCTCGAACTAGATTTCCCCCCTCCCCAAAGTATGTCATGATGTGTCAGAAACTCTTTAACATTCTCTCTTCTCTCTAACATCATCCTTCCCTGCTTTATTAAATGGCACTTTTGATTATTCAAACCTGGAAAGTGTTTACAAATCCACTTCACTTTTTTCCCCTCATTCCATTGATGCGGTTGTTCTTTTTAAATTTCGTTTATCTTTGGCAATGGAATTAGGAGGGTCAGTTTCATTTTCCATTTCTAATCAATTTCACTCCAGTTAAGAAAGCCTACGGCTGCTGGTTTAGATACTCAGCAATTTAATGAAAAAAATTATCCACATTTCTTTTTTACTTCTGTCACAGATCACAGACCCTTGCACCTAATTACAACCGCTTGTGAGTGCACTCTTCCTAATGGCAGGTCTTGGGGCTCTACTTCACTCAAAGGGGAGTCCTATGACTCTATCACTCTTAGACTGGATCCCAGACTTCACTCCTTCAGAAGAGTCAGTTTGACTCAGTTCCCGCAGGAATCAGGAACTTGGAAACTTTGGCCTGGATCCACAAAGCAATCTAGGTGCCGTTGTCATTATGAACAGGTCTGACTATCAAAAGGAGGCAGCCAGACAACTCTCCAATACCAAATTCTACAGGCCACTTCCCTCAGATCCCACTGAGGAATACACTAAGAAACTACAGCATCTACTCAGGACACTCCCTACACTAACACCAGAAGAAATCAACATACCCCTAGAGCCCCGACCAGGGTTATTCTATCTACTACCCAAGATCCACAAACCCGGCAATCCTGGACGCCCCATCATCTCGGGCATTGGCACTCTCACTGAAGGACTGTCTGGATATATGGACTCTCTACTCAGACCCTATGCCACCAGCACTCCCAGCTATCTCCGCGACACCACTGATTTCCTGAGGAAACTACAATGCATTGGTGACCTCCCAGAAAACACCATCCTAGCCACCATGGATGTAGAGGCTCTCTACACAAACATCCCACACACAGATGGAATACAAGCTGTCAGAAACACTATCCCTGATGATGCCACAGCACAACTGGCTGCTGAGCTCTGTGCCTTTATACTTACACACAACTATTTCAAATTTGATGACAATATATATCTCCAGATCAGTGGCACTGCTATGGGCACCCGCATGGCCCCACAATATGCCAATATCTTCATGGCCGACCTGGAACAACGCTTCCTCAGCTCTCGTCCACTCACACCCCTTCTCTATCTACGCTACATTGATGACATCTTCATCATCTGGACCCATGGGAAGGAGACTCTGGAAAAATTCCACCATGATTTCAACAGCTTCCACCCCACCATCAACCTCAGCCTGGATCAATCTACACGGGAGGTCCACTTTCTTGACACCACGGTGCAAATAAGTGATGGTCACATTAACACCACCCTATATCGAAAACCCACCGACCGCTATGCCTACCTTCATGCCTCCAGCTTCCATCCCGGGCACATCACACGATCCATTGTCTACAGCCAAGCACTGAGGTACAACCGCATCTGCTCTGACCCCTCAGACAGAGACCAACACCTACAAAATCTCCACCAAGCATTCTCAAAACTACAATACCCACACGAGGAAATAAGGAAACAGATCAACAGAGCCAGACGTGTACCCAGAAGCCTCCTACTGCAAGACAAACCCAAGAGAGAAACCAACAGGACTCCACTGGCCATCACATACAGCCCCCAGCTAAAACCCCTCCAACGCATCATCAAGGATCTACAACCCATCCTGGACAATGATCCCACACTTTCACAGGCCTTGGGTGGCAGACCAATCCTTGCCCACAGACAACCTGCCAACCTGAAACATATTCTCACCAGTAACTGCACACCACACCATAATAACTCTAGCTCAGGAACCAATCCATGCAACAAACCTCGATGCCAACTCTGCCCACATATCTACACCAGCGACACCATCACAGGACCTAACCAGATCAGCCACACCATCACTGGTTCATTCACCTGCACATCCACCAATGTAGTATACGCCATCATATGCCAGCAATGCCCCTCTGCTATGTACATCGGCCAAACTGGACAGTCTCTACGGAAAAGGATAAATGGACACAAGTCAGACATTAGGAATGGCAATATACAAAAACCTGTAGGAGAGCACTTCAACCTCCCTGGCCACACTATAGCAGACCTTAAGGTGGCCATCCTGCAGCAAAAAAAACTTCAGGACCAGACTTCAAAGAGAAACTGCTGAGCTTCAGTTCATCTGTAAATTTGACACCATCAGCTCAGGATTGAACAAAGACTGTGAATGGCTTGCCAATTACAGAACCAGTTTCTCCTCTCTTGGTTTTCACACCTCAACTGCTAGAACAGGGCCTCATCCTCCCTGATTGAACTGACCTCGTTATCTCTAGCTTGCTTGCTAGCACACATATATATACCTGCCCCTGGATATTTCCATTACATGCATCTGAGGAAGTGGGTATTCACCCACGAAAGCTCATGCTCCAAAACATCTGTTAGTCTATAAGGTGCCACAGGATCCTTTGCTGCTTTTACAGATCCAGACTAACACGGCTACCCTCTGATACAAAGCAATCTAGGAGTCGCAATGTTGACCATCACACAGTCTAACTTTCAGGTACCTAGAAAAAAGTCACAGAACAACCCTGCAATCCAAAAAGGCATGTAGGCTTCCTATATAATGAATGGGAAGAGTTAGATGCCTTAGGGTACATCTATACTACCCGTCGGATCAGCAGGTAGTAATCAATCTATCGGAGATCGAAGCCCGTTCTCCACCTAGGCAGGAGGAGCAGCAGCGTCAATGGGGGAGCCGCAGCAGTCGACTCGCTGCCGTGAGGACAGTCATGTAAGTCTAACTAAGACACTTCGACTTCAGCTACATGAATAGACCACCCTTAGAATTAAATTTATAAAAGCAAGCATGCTAGGCAGGGAACCATCTGAATTAGCCAACGGGAGATGCTGACAATGGAGGTGTGTGCTAAGCCCTGTCCCTCTCCCTCTCACACAGTTAGGCACCTATCTCTGATCCATGAACCTGGAGACAGGTGGCTTAGCCACCTAAATAGTTTCTTGAGGGATGAGTTAGGCACCTTCCTTGCTCCACACAGAACAGCCAGAGGAGATGGCACGGGAAGAAAGAGAGAGGAGGAGGCGGGGAATCAAATCCCAGCTGAGTGCTTGGTAAATTGTTCCACTGGTTAATTACTCTCACTGTTCAAGATTTATGCCCTATCTCCAAACTGAATTTTCCTAGTTTCAACTTCCAGCCATTGGATCATGTGACACCTTTCTCGGCTCATTATTAAATATTTCTTCCCCATGCAGGAACTTACAGACTGTAATCAAGGTATCCCCTTAACCTTCTCTTTGTTCCACTAAACAGACTGAGCTCTTTGAGTCATTCACTACAAGGCAACACAGGCCATAGAACTTCCCCCAAATAATTATCAGAGCATTTTAGAAAGCATCCAATCTTGATTTAAAAATTGCCAGTGATGGAGAATCTAGCATGATCCTTGGTAAATTGCTCCAATGGTTAATTACCCTCACTGTCAAAAATGTGCATCTTATTTCTGGTCTGAATTTGTCTAGATTCAGCTTTCAGCCATTGGATCCAGTTATTCCTTTCTCTGCTAGATTGAAGAGCCAATTATTAAATATTTGCTCCCCATGTAGGTACTTACAGCCTGTAATCAAGTCATCCCCTTAACCTTCTCTTTGTTAAGATAAATAGATTGAGCTCTTTGAGCCTATCCCTGTAAAGCAGGTTTTCTAATCCTTTCATCATCCTGGTGGTTCATCTCTGAACCATCACCAGTTTATCAACAGTCTTCTTCAATTGTGGACATCAGAACTGGACACAGTATTCCAGCAGCAGCCACGCCTCACATAGAGAGGTAAAATAACTGCACTCCTACTCAAGCTTCCCCTGTTTATGCATGCATGGATTGCATCAGCCCTTTTGGCCACAGCATAGCACTGGGACCTCATGTTCAGCTGATTATCCACCATCACACCCAAATCTTTTTCAGAGTCACTGTTTCTCAGGATGAAGTCCCCCATCCTGTAAGTATGGCGTACATTCTTCATTCCCAGATGCGTGTGTGTGTATATATATATATACATACATACACACTCATATATACACACACATATACATTTAGCTATATTAAAATGCATATTGTTTGTTTGCAATCAGCATACCAAGCAATCCAAATCACTCTGTATTAGTGACTTGTCCTCACCAAACGCCTGTATGCAATTGTGGTCACCGGGCACAAACCATGGAGCACATATCTAAGTGTCCCCTTTGTCCTTTCGCTGGGGGCTAAAGGACATTCACCAGGGCAATGCGCTGGCTATCAAATTTAGATATAAATTTGTAGTCGTTGCTACCTACTCAAGCCATACAAAAGAAGACAACCACCTGTCCTCTTCATTATTTACCACTCCCTCAATTTTTGCATCATCTGCAAACTTTATCAATGATGATTTCATGCTTTCTTCCAGGTAAAAATGTTAAATAGTACAAGGCCAAGAACAGATCTCTGCAGGATCACCCACTCAATGATGGTTCCCCATTTACAATTAGATTTTGAGACATATCAGCTAGCCCAGAGGTTCTCAGACTGGGGGTCGGGATCTCGGGATCCCGCAAGGGGCCAGGAGGTTATTACATGGGGGGTTGTGAGCTGTCAGCCTCCACCTCAAACAGTGAAAAAGACAGAGTCCAAAGAATTATAAACTTCTCCGGTGCCCTACACTACCAGGGAAGGAGAATTCAGGCAACCCGGCAGGAATTAGAATGGCAAGTGCCGTGACTACCAGCCTGCTGCAGGGGTCAGGGTCTCTGTGCCACCTGTGCTTCTCGTCTGGCTTTTAGCAGGACGGCCGAAGACGAGATTTTTTCCAGCGAGTGACACGGTGGGCGTCCCAGTGAAACACATAAGAGGCCCTGAGACTGACCCTACACCAAGGGTGCCTGCTTCCAAACGAGTGCCAGGGCGGGCAGGGCTGGCGCTATCATTTAGGCAGCCTAGGCAATTGCCTAGGGCGCCAGGATTATTAGGGGGCGGCATTTTGCCGCGGGGGGGGGGGGCGGCAGGCCGCTCCGGTTGACCTGAGCCACGGACCAAAGGACCCTTCACAAGAATGACTGCGGGATCAGCGCGGGGGCCGGCGAAACGGCCATGCGCCTGGGGCGCGAGAAACCCTAGCGCCGGTCCTGAGGGCGGGGGCGAACCCTGAGCGAGGGGAGAGCAGGAGTTGGTAGACGTGGGGACCTTTCCTAATGCGGTGGGGCTGGGGGCGGAGAGAAGGCGGCCGCACAGGGGGCGCTGCTCGGGGAAGTTGGCCGTGCCGAGAGGGGCACGCGGAGTATGAGTGGCGGACAGAAGCGGAGATGACCGGGAGAATGAGGCTGGGACAGAGGCTGTCGGGGGGGGCAGGCGGCTGGGCCAGGAGCACTGGGGAGATGGAGGCAGAAGCTGGGCCAGGGGGACTGAGAAGCGAGGGCTGAAGTCAGGGCCGGACCCGCGCCGCCCGGCGACTGTGTTAGCCCCAGCCCGGCACCTCCGAACCGGCAGGCTCCCGATTAGTTACACAACGCTCTAAATTCCACGACGCGCAGCCCCTCCCCTCCCTTCTCCGGGTGACAGGGGGCCTCCCCACCACTCTCTCCAGGGACCACCCTCCCCGCAGCAGCTCCACGTACTTACCGGCTTCCCTGCACCTCGATGCTTTTACCCGGAGAAAACACAGACCTCCTCCCAGCATATGGTACGGCCTCGCCCCCGCACGGCATGCTGGAACTTGTAGTCCTGTGGGTCACAACCCCGTAGGCCCAGGAGAGGAGGGCTCTAGAGAACTACAGGCACTGGGCGAGTTCACTGAAGGGATATGGGGGGGGGGGTCGTCACGTGGGCACTGTGGCTGAGCGACGCCGTCTCGAGTACCTGCCTCGTCAGCCTGGATTCTGTATGGACCACATCCTGAATGTGTTCAGGAGCAATAAACTATGAGCAGTGGATATTTATGGGCAGGAGCAGGATATTCCATCCTCTGCATTTGCTGCCAGTTTATATCAAACAAAGCAATAAGACTGCTGCCCAATCAGTCTTTCCCAATCAAGTGTCCAGTGAAATACAGGTACCTGGAATTGTTTTGTTGCCTTAAACAACATCATGGACTTTCTGATGTTTTGGTAGATTTATTAAATCATTCAAAGTCCTGAAGCAAGTAAACAGCATGAAAATATAACAGAAGCTACTGGAATAACCAAGGGACAGAGACCTTGAGAATACCATAGATCAGGGATCAGCAACCTTTGGCACTGGGTCTGAGACGGTTTGTTTACCTGCTGCGTACGCAGATTCGACCGATCGCAGCTCCCACTGGCCACAGATCACTGTTCTAGGCCAATGGGAGCTGTGGGAAGCAGCGGCCAGCACATCCCTCGGCCCACGCATGTCAAAGGTTGCCGATCTCTGCCATAGATAGATGGGAATAATCCTCAGTCTCAGTGCTAGTATCTATCTGGAATGTACATGGGCACCATTTACTTCTTGGGGAATTCTGCACCAAAAAACTAATATATCCGTGTACAATATTTAAAAATCTGCATATTTTATCTGTCAAAATAGCACAATATAATTATGCTGGTTTCAGTTATTTCGGTAATTTATTTTAAAATGCTTGTCAGCAAGTATGTCTGTAACAACACACAAAAAAAAGAATCAGGAAATGTTTTGGGGGGGTTGTTTTTTTTTTGTTTTGTTTACATGGATTCCTTACTAGGCATATTAATACAGAACTTTGAGTACCAGTAATTCATTTAAACTACAATATAGAAACATATTTCCCCAACCCCTCAGAAGCAGTCCAAAGGCTTAGGGGAGTCAGTGATTACGGAGGAGCTGAGGGAGAGGGAAGGAGCCTAGGAATGAACCTAGAGGGTTGTTGAGTGTGCGTGGGAGAAGTATGGAAGAGGGTTTGAGGGGGGATTGTTAGGGAGTTGGGAAGCCTCCCTCATGCAGACCCTGTCTGACACCTAGCTTCTCCCATTCAGTCAGGCACATCTTACCCCTGTCCCCATGTGGTCCTGCAACCCCATTCCCATTCAGCCCCGGCTCAATGCTGTCACTCCATTAGCTCCTGAGACTGTGCCCCCACAAGCCCTTCTGAACCTTACTCTGTGACACCCCTCCCCAACAGCCCAGTGTGCTCTGCTCTGTCCATCCCATGCCTCCTCACATGGCCCCACTCTGAAGAACAGTCTCATCCCCTTCCCTCTCCACCGGCTGATTGCCCTCTCTTCTGATGCCATATCAGCCCCTTGTGGACAAAAGGTATAATTTCAGTGCCTCTCCACCAGAACCTATATTCTGCAGACAGAAAAAATATGTGGGGGATATGAGTTCTGCGTATGCGCAGTGGCACGGAATTCCATCGGGGAAAACTGTGCTCATCAGTAACAATGAAACTGTTAACAAGAAGAGAAAGATTATCAGGAGTGAGGGGGAAAGCTTTCTCCGCAGCTGGCCTTCAACTAGCAATTTCCTTATTGTGAGAAATAAGAATGATGACAAATCTTACCATATTCAAGAGTAAATGTAAAACTAAGCTCTTCACCAAAGCCTTCCCAGAATAATGATGATGATGATGATGATGATAAACAGCAAAACAACAAAGCCTAAATACATGCTTGGGAACAGAGTACCAAAGAAGAGAATGTTAAAATCTTGATGAGCTAGCGTAATTACTGTGATGCATTCAGATGCTGTAGTATAAATACCTAGATAGATAACCACCCACTGAAACATTTAATAGATATCATTCTCCAATGAAATATTTTTTAATTGGAAACCAGTGACAATCAATTCCATTTTCCAACCAGTGTCCCTGTAATGAAGATAAGATGAACTTTAATAACAGCTGTGTAATCTGTAGTGGGAAATAAAAGTATTCAGGATGAAGTTGAGGAGACAGCATTTAGAACTGATCCTACCAAAAACAAAGGTGACAAATCAATGATAGCTAAGCAAGGATGTAAAAAAGCAGAATGAGACAAAAGAGGCCTTAATAATACAGTCCACATCTCTCTGGGATATTATTTCAGGCTGTGTGCAGATTCACTACATTAGCTGTACTCTGTTCATATTTTCAAGGTTTCTTTTGCAGCTAAAAGAAGTAGAAACTTTTTCTTACATGAAATCTTAGATTCTGAAGCACAAAGTCTCAGCCTCCCGAAAAACCATACTGAAGCAAACTAGCCAATTCAACTCCTGTACCCAAGTAAGATTCCCGCTGGCCATCTTCTTTCCTAGATATATTAGTCTCAGGATGAATGTCATTTTCTCTAAGCTTCTGTGAGCAACTGTCAAGCAGGTGGCCCAGAAAACCTTCCGCTTGGGATCCCTGGTGGACAACAGACAATATACTGTTCATTTTCCTTGATGTTCAAAATATTATCAAGACTATCTTGGACTCCTGCTACTCTCAGTCTCAATCTCTTTCTCAGTGTCCATGTCTAACCCTCCACACACATGCACACACACACACACACTCAGATAAATACATGAATGCATTGAGGATTAATGGTGAAACTTTGTCCCTGAGAAATTAAACGCCACAGTCAGGAATGGCAGAGTTAAGGTTGATTGCTCTGATTGGTGTAAGTAAAGAGGGCAGTTTTTGAGCTGAAAGGGGAGTGAGTGGGGCATCCCAGCATAGTGTTACCCTAGCCTCTCTCTTCATTATATTTATAACAAAGGTGAGCCCCGCAATTTGGCAAGTGGTGTTAATATGGGACACAGAGCAAACAATGAGAAGAGAGATTTGGATCATGTAGGTAAAATAGGAGGGAAATTAGTGCAGACCAAATGTAAAATAATTAGTCAGGGTCACAATAGGAGACAATCTAGCGAATATGAGCTAAAGGTCTGCTCCTGCTGCTATTAGAGTCACTGGGAGTTTTGCTATTGGTTTTAGTGCAAACAAGATCAGGACCTCAACTGAGCTCATTCCAGATCATTCATCAGGAACAGATTTTGGGGGTGACAACTGGGAAATCATTGATGCTATCAGCCTAGTGCTGCAGTACATAAGAACATAAGAACGGCAGTACCAGGTCAGACCAAAGGTCCATCTAGCACAGTATCTGTCTACCGACAGTGGCCAATGCCAGGTGCCCCAGAGGGAGTGAAGCTAACAGGCAATGATCAAGTGATTTCTCTCCTGCCATCCATCTCCATCCTCTGATGAACAGAGGCTAGGGACACCATTCTTTACCCTTCCTGGCTAATAGCCATTTATGGACTTAGCCACCATGAATTTATCCAGTTCCTTTTAAACATTGTTATAGTCCCAGCCTTCACAACCTCCTCAGGTAAGGAGTTCCACAAGTTGACTGTGTGCTGTGTGAAGAAGAACTTCCTTTTATTTGTTTTAAACCTGCTACCTATTAATTTCATTTGGTGACCCCTAGTTCTTGTATTATGGGAATAAGTAAATAACTTTTCCTTATCCATTTTCTCAAAATCACTCATGATTTTATATACCTCTATCATATCCCCCCTTAGTCTCCTCTTTTCCAAGCTGAAGAGGCCTAGCCTCTTTAATCTTTCCTCATATGGGACCCTCTCCAAACCCCTAATCATTTTAGTTGCTCTTTTCTGAACCTTTTCTAGTGCTAGAATATCTTTTTTGAGGTGAGGAGACCACTTCTGTACACAGTATTCGAGATGTGGGCGTACCATGGATTTATATAAGGGCAATAATATATTCTCAGTCTTATTCTCTATCCCCTTTTTAATGATTCCTAACATCTTGTTTGCTTTTTTGACCACCTCTGCACACTGCGTGGACATCTTCAGAGAACTATCCACGATGACGCCAAGATCTTTTTCCTGACTCATTGTAGCTAAATTAGCCCCCATCATATTGTATGTATAGTTGGGGTTATTTTTTCCAGTGTGCATCACTTTACATTTATCCACATTAAATTTAATTTGCCATTTTGTTGCCCAATCACTTAGTTTTGTGAGATCTTTTTGAAGTTCTTCACAATCTGCTTTGGTCTTAACTATCTTGAGTAGTTTAGTATCATCTGCAAACTTTGCCATCTCACTGTTTACCCCTTTCTCCAGATCATTTATGAATAAATTGAATAGGATTGGTCCTAGGACTGACCCTTGGGGAACACCACTAGTTACCCCTCTCCTTTCTGAGAATTTACCATTAATTCCTACCCTTTGTTCCCTGTCTTTTAGCCAGTTCTCAATCCATGAAAGGACCTTCCCTTTTATCCCATGACAGCTTAATTTACGTAAGGGCCTTTGGTGAGGAACCTTGTCAAAGGCTTTCTGGAAATCTAAGTATGCTATGTCCACTGGATCCCCCTTGTCCACATGTTTGTTGACCCCTTCAAAGAACTCTAATAGATTAGTAAGACACGATTTTCCCTTACAGAAACCATGTCGACTATTGTTCAACAGTTTATGTTTTTCTATGTGTCTGACAATTTTATTCTTAACTATTATTTCGACTAATTTGCCCAGTACCGATGTTAGACTTATCAGTCTGTAATTGCTGGGATCACCTCTAGAGCCCTTTTTAAATATTGCCATTACATTAGCTAACTTCCAGTCATTGGGTACCAAAGCTGATTTAAAGGACAGGTTACAAACCTTAGTTAATAGTTCCACAACTTCATATTTGAGTTCTTTCAGAACTCTTGGGTGAATGCCATCTGGTCCCGGTGACTTGTTAATGTTGAGTTTATCAATTAATTCCAAAACCTCCTCTAGTGACACTTCAATCTGTGACAGTTCCTCAGATTTGTCACCTACAAAAGCCAATTCAGGTTTGGGAATCTCCCTAACATCTTCAGCCGTGAAGATTGAAGCGAAGAATCCATTTAGTTTCTCCGCAATGACTTTATCGTCTTTAAGCGCACCTTTTGTATTTTGATAGTCAAGGGGCCCCACTGGTTGTTTAGCAGGCTTCCTGCTTCTGATGTACTTAAAAAACATTTTGTTATTACCTTTGGAGTTTTTGGCTAGCCTTTCTTTAAACTCCTCTTTGGCTTTTCTTATTACACTCTTGCACTTAAGCTGGCAGTGTTTGTGCTCCTTTCTATTTGCCTCACTAGGATTTGACTTCCACTTTTTAAAGGAAGTCTTTTTATCTCTCACTGCTTCTTTTACATGGTTGTTAAGCCACAGTGGCTCTTTTTTAGTTCTTTTACTGTGTTTCTTAATTTGAGGTATACATTGAAGTTGGGCCTCTATTATGGTGTCTTTAAAAAGGGCCCATGCAACTTGCAGGGATTTCACTTTAGTCACTGTACCTTTTAACTTTTGTTTAACTAACCCCCTCATTTTTTTATAGTTCCCCCTTTTGAAATGAAATGCCACAGTGTTGGGCTGTTGAGGTGTTCTTCCCACCACAGGGATGTTGAATGTTATTGTATTATAGTCACTATTTCCAAGTGGTCCTGCTATAGTTACCTCTTGGACCAGCTCCTGCGCTCCACTCAGGATTAAACCTAGAGTTGCCTCTCCCCTTGTGGGTTCCCGTACCAGCTGCTCCATGAAGCAGTCATTTAAAGTATTGAGAAATTTCATCTCTGCATTTCGTCCTGAAGTGAAATGTTCCCAGTCAATATGGGGATAATTGAAATCCCCCTCTATTATTGGGTTCTTAATTTTGATAGCCTCTCTAATTTCCCTTAGCATTTCATCATCACTATTACTGTCCTGGTCAGGTGGTTGATAATAGATCCCTAATGTTATGTTTTTGTTAGAGCATGAAATTTCTATCCATAGCGATTCTATGGAACATATGGATTTGCTTAAGATTTTTACTTCATTTGAATTTACATTTTCTTTCACATATAGTGCCACTCCTCCCCCTGCACAACCTGTTCTGTCCTTCCGATATATTTTGTACCTCGGAATGACTGTGTCCCATTAATTGCTCTCAGTCCACCAGGTTTCTGTGGTGCCTATTATATCAATATCCTCCTTTATCACAAGGCACTCTAGTTCACCCATCTTATTATTTAGACTTCTAGCATTTGAGTACAAGCACTTTAAAAACTTGTCCTTGTTTATTTGTCTGCCCTTTTCTGATGTGCCAGATTTTTTTTTATGTGACTGTTTATCATCTGATCCGGCCCTTACATTATCCTCTTCCGTCCTTTGTTCCTGACTATAACCTGGAGATTCTCTATCATCAGACTCTCCCCTAAGAGAAGTTTGCATCCGATCCACATGCTCCTCTGCAGCAGTCGGCTTTCCCCCATCTTCTAGTTTAAAAACTGCTCTACAACCTTTTTAATATTTAGTGCCAGCAGCCTGGTTCCACTTTGGTTTAGGTGGAGCCCATCTCTCCTGTACAGGCTCCTCCCATCCCAAAAGTTTCCCCAGTTCCTAATGAACGTAAACCCCTCCTCTCTACACCATCGTCTCATCCACGCATTGAGACTCTGAAGCTCTGCCTGCCTACCTGGCCCTGCGCGTGGAACTGGGAGCATTTCTGAGAATGCCACCATAGAGGTCCTGGATTTCAGTCTCTTCCTTAGCAGCTTAAATTTGGCTTCCAGGACATCTCTCCTACCCTTCCCTATGTCATTGGTACCTACATGTACCACGACCACCGGCTCCTCCCCAGCACTGCACATAAGTCTGTCTAGATGCCTCGAGAGATCCGCAGCTTTCGCACCAGGCAGGCAAGTCACCATATGGTTCTCCCGATCATCACAAACCCAGCTATCTACGTTTCTAATGATCGAATCTCCCATTACTAACACCTGCCTTTTCCTAGCAACTGGAGTTCCCTCCCCTGGAGAGGTAACCTCAGTGCGAGAGGCAACTCCAGCACCATCTGGAAGGAGGGTCCCAAGTATGGGAAGGTTTCCCTCTGCTCCCATTGACTGCTCTGCTTCCCTGGGTCTTTCTTCCTCCTCAACAGCACACAGACTGTCTGAGCAGAGGTGGGACAATTCTACAGTGTCCCAGAAAGCCTCATCAACATACCTCACTGCCTGTCTTAGCTCCTCCAGTTCCGACACCCTGGCCTCCAAAGTCCATATGTGGTCTCTGAGGGCCAGGAGCTCCTTGCACCGACTGCACACATACACCACCCAGCCACAAGGCAGGTAATCATACATGCTACACTCAGTGCAATAAACTGGATAGCCCCCACTCTGCTGCTGGGTTTCTGCCTGCATTGTCTCCTAGTTAATGAAAGGGTGGGTTTAAAGAAAGGGGTTTTGGAATATGGTTTGGAGTATAGGTTTTAAGGGGCCTACAGGGGAACAGGTAGGACCGACAAGGGACCCCCACTCCCCTTCCAAACTCCCTTGCGAAACTCCCTACCCTCAGTCACAACTCCCTACCTCCAGTTACAACTCCCTGCTGCTAAACAAGATGCTAAACAGTAACAGCCTTGACTACCAATCTTTAGCTTTAATCATTAGATCAGTAGCCTTGGCACTGTTCTCATCAGAAGGGGTGGGGCATGTCAGTTTCTGATTTCTATTAGTCTTCCTTCCAGAAACTAGATGATATTGCTTCAGAATAGTCCTATTCTTACAGCATCCAGTTAAACAGCCTGAAGCTGGGGCTGTGAGGGAGAAAGAACAAGACTTTTGTACCATAATGTCACGTGCCCAAGTGCACTAGGTAATTATGTAACCAAAGCTAAACCATTCTATATTTAGAATAAGCACCTAGTTAGAGTGGTCAGAGCTCTTTTGTGTGAGCCTACGCTGGTGTACACAAGAAAGAGCTTGGCATAGAATAAAGACGCTATCTTTGATTCCATTTTCCTTTCAACTAGTGAACAAAATAAATCTCAGAGTATCCCAAATGGCCAAGAAATAGGAAAAAAGCATTTCCTTTGATTTTTGTAAATATGCATCCCTAGTGTGAATAAAGCAACAAGTCTGAGACGTTGAAACACACCCACAGTGCTCACAGCTTTGCTGCCCCAGAGCCACAGTGGAAAGAGTTCAGCCAGATTGTTTGAAGAGAGGATGGCAGGGCATTTTGGCCTTTCCTGCAATGAATCAGCCTTATCCACTTTTTTCTCTGTCTCTCATAAAATCCTTTTGATTAAAGAGATATCTAAAGAAATCTGAAAAGTCTCTCTGGTACCAGCCCTCCCTGGAGTACAGGGAGAGGAGAGATCAAAACGAACTCACAGAACAGGTGATCCTGTGACCCGGGTGTCCTGGAGGAATAGTCTGTACTCTAAACAGAGAGCATTCTGGGGTAGATGATGGCTTTGCAAATAGCACAGTGGGAAGGATTGGATGATTCAGGCGGCCCTTCCTAATGTCTGTGATCTGTCATTGTCATAAACAGATAGTTAAGGGTTAATGTCTCTTTTACCTGTAAAGAGTTACAAGCAGTGAACCTGGACCACCTGGCCAGAGGACCAATCAGAAGACAAGATACTTTCAAATCTCGGTGGAGGGAAGTCTTTGTTTTGTGTTGTTTGTTTGTCTGTTGTTCTCTCTGGGTTCTGAGAGTGACCAGACATACCTACAGGCTCTCTAATTTTCTGTTCAAATAGTAAGTACAAGTAGGAAGGCGGTTTAGTCTTTTTGATTGTTTTCTCTATTTGCAAATGTGTATTTTGCTGGAAGGATTTTAATTTGTATTTGTGCTGGGGGGGAGGCTTCTCTCTAGTATCTATAAGCTGAAAGACCCTATAACCTTTACCATCTTAATTACAGAGACAACTTTTACTTTTTTTCTTTCTTTTAATAAAAGCTTTTCTTTTTTAAGACCTGATTGATTTTTTCCCCTTGTTGAGGCTCAAGGGAATTGAGTCTATACTCACCAGGGAATTGGTGTGAGACAGGGAGAGAAAAGAGGAGGGGGGAAGGTGCATTTCCCTTTGTTTTAAGATTCAAGGAGTTTGAATCACAGTGATCTTCCAGGGTAACCCAAGGAGGGAAAGCCTGGGAGAGGCAATGGTGGGGGAAAGGGTTTACTTTCCTTGTGTAAGATCCAGGGGGTCTGGGTCTTGGGGTCCTCTGGGAAGGTTTTGGGGGGACCAGAGTGTACCAGGCACTGCAAGTCCTGGTTGGTGGCAGCACTACAAGATCTAGGCTGGTAATTAAGCTTAGGGGGATTCATGCTGGTACCCCATCTTTTGGACGCTAAGGTTCAGAGTGGGGGTTATACCATGACAGTCATGATCTGCTGTGAGTGGCAAGTGAGGTAAATATTGAGCCAGATCCTCTGCTGGTATAAATGATTGTAGCTCTGTTGAAGTCAGTGGACCTATGCCAGCTGACACCAGCTGACTATCTGGCCCCTCGAGCCCAGGATTACTAGAAACTTGTTTCAGAAATATTTTCAGGCTCTGTTAATTCAGGTCACCAGACAAAATTATATTACATCTATAATATTATAGCATTGCATGGCTGCAAGACTGATGAGTGGACACACCAAGATGGGTAATATGGAACAAGACCATCTGGATATTGTTCCATTGTACAGGTTAACATGCATTCAGAGGGCTTTCACTTGGTCAAACCCATGCAAATTGTGGGGCAAACACACAAAAGGAGATATTAGGTTCATCTGGTCCAACTTTAAATAAAAGACTCAAATGTGTCATCTTTACACAGCTAATGGAAAGCACATAGCTGTCTGTGTAATGGCAGCCATGCCATCTCCACTGGTATTTTGTCACAACTAGGGCTAGACTACATCAATACTGGAAGGTGTACCACCAAAGAAAACCTACCTGCTGCATTTGGTAATTCAGTTGGAGCTGATCTTCCCATTGAGTTAGTAGTGACCCAATACCTGACTGTTGCACTAGAGCTGCTGTGCTCCTTGAGTTGCTATGTTTTCAATGAGATGTAAAAGCAATCTTGTGGTCTTTGAATAGCCTCTGGCACTTTTCATAACAATCAACAAGTTTGACCCTATGTCCTAGCTAAATTCCAGCTTGGGTAATTATGTTCCACCTCCATAAATTCCCTGATAATTTCAATTGGTTAAGGGATTCTCCTTCACTTCCTGTTCTAGGCATTCTGTTGTAATCTTCATTTGTTACAAGATATTTAATGAGACACTCACATTCTGCATTTGCAAGATGTGAAGAGTACTGAAGCAGAGACTAAGGGTACGTCTATACTACCTGTCAGATCAGCAGGTAGTGTTTGATGTATCAGGGATCGATTTATCATGTCTCGTCTAGGGTGTCTGTAATTTAACAGCTCTGATCTACCCCAAAGGACTCCATACAACTGTTCTGTGAGTCAGAAAGTTGTTTACCAAGGAATAGGTGTATCACAATCCTTTTCTGGTGTCTGCATCACAGAAACCACCAGAATAATTGGTACTGATTGTCCTTTTTTGGCAGCCATGACAAAGCAGGCAGGGACAGTCTACAAAAATCGAACAGCCTAGCAAGGGTTACTTTGGAATATAGGTGAAGCTTGTGGTGCTGCTATTCTATTATGTCAAAAAAATCAGGTCATGGGCAAGGTGACACTGTGGATTCCACCTTTTATCTTGATGGAGGTAGGTTTACCTATGTTTCAATTTGCAAGGGAAAACTTGTAACTCATGTCTGACTAAAGCATATCTTCCAGCACGGCATCCAGTCTGTATTTGAAAATATCACGAGATGCGGAAACTACCACTTCTGTTTGTGGTCTGTTCCAATGATTAGCCACCCTCATGGTTAAAATCGTGTGCCTAATTTCTAATCTGAATTTGTCTGGCTTCAGCTTCCAGCTATTGGTTCATATTATGCCTTTCACTGCTAGATTAAAGAGCTCTTTAGAACCTGCTATTTTCTCCTGTTGAAGGTTACTTATATACTGTAAAAAAGTCACCTCTGAATCTTCTTTTTGGTAAACTGAACAGACTGAGTTCTTTAAGTCTCTCACTGTGAGGTATTTTTTCCAGCCTTCAAATGATTTTTTGACTCTTTTTTACACCCTCTTCAATTTTTCAATATCCTTTTTAAAATGTGGCCACCAGAACAATACACAGTGTTCCAGGATCAGTCTCACCAATGCCATATACAGAGGTAAAATCACCCCCGTCTATTCACTACTCTCCTGTTTATATATCAAGAACCACCGTATCCCTTTTTACCACGGCTTTGCACGGGAGCTCATGTTGAGCTGCTTGTCCTCTATGACGCCCTACATTATTTTCAGAGTTGCTGCTTTCCCCCATTCTGTAGGTATGGCCTGCATTCCTTGTTCCTAGATGTATAACTTTGCATTTGGCTGTATTAAAGTGCCTTTTGTTTAAATGAGTCCTGCTTACCATGTGAGCTAGATCATTCTATATCACTGCCTGTCCTCATCAGTATTTACCACTGTCATAAACAGATAAGTAAGAGTTAATAGAACAAAGTGCTTCATATCTCTTTTGCCTGGAAAGGGTTAACAAGAACAGTGAGCCTGGCTGTCACCTGACCAGAGGACCAATCAGAGGACAGGATACTTTCAAATCTTGAGGGAGGGAAGTTTTTGTGTGTGCTGTTAGTTTTTGGTGGTTGTTCACTCTGGGGGCTCAGAGGGATCAGACGTGCAATCAGGTTTCTCTCCAATCTCTCCAATATAGACTCTTATAAATTCGGAATAGTGAGTACTGAGTAGATAAAGCGAGTTAGGCTTATGGTTGTTTTCTTTATTTGCAAATGTGTATTTGGCTGGAAGGAGTTCAAATTTGTATTTTGCTGAAAGGATTTTAATTTGTACTTGTATACTTAGGCTGGGAGGGTATTCCCAGTGTCTATAGCTAAAAGACCCTGTACCTATTCCATTTTAAATTTACGAAGATAATTTTTACTGGTTTTTTCCTTTCTTTAATTAAAAGCTTTCTTGTTTAAGAACCTGATTGTTTTTTTATTCTGGTGAGACCCCAGGGGACTGGGTCTGGATCCACCAGGGAATTGGTGGGGAGAAAGAAGGGAAGGGGAGAGAAAGGTTAATTTCTCTCTGTGTTAGGATTACTTTCTCTCTCAAGGAGAGTCTGGGAGGGGGAGAGAGAAGGAGGGGGGAAGGTGGATTTTCCTCTATGTTTTAAGATTCAAGGAGTTCGAATCACAGTAATCTTCCAGGGTAACCCAGGAGGGGAAGCCTGGGAGAGGCAACGGTGAGGGAAAGGGTTTACTTTCCTTGTGTTAAGATCCAGAGAGACTGGGTCTTGGGGGTCCCCGGGCAAGGTTTTGGGGGGACCAGAGTGTACCAGGCACTGGAATTCCTGGTTGGTGGCAGCGCTACAAGTACTAAGCTGGTAATTGAGCTTAGAGGAATTCATGCTAGTACCCCATCTTTTGGACGCTAAGGTTCAGAGTGGGGAATTATACCATGACAACCACTCTGACAATCTTTCTGTCATCTGAAAATGTTATCAGCCGTGATTTTACATTTACTTCCAGAGCATTGATTAAAATGTTGAACTGCATCAGGTGTAGACCTGATCCCTGCAGGACCCCAGTAGAAATACCCACATTTGATGAAGGCTGCCCTTTAACAACTATATTTCTGAAATCTTTCAGTTAGTCAGTCCTTAATCCATCTCATGTTTACTTTATTGATATTGTGCTGATTTTTTAAATCAGAATGCATGGGGAGCCCAGGACCAAAATAATAGGGGTTCAGGAGGTCTGGTTTGAACTACATGGTAGAACTTGGTGGGGGAAGAAGCCCAGGATTGGAATTGTAGCAGGCTAAAGACCATGTTAAAGGTGCATCTTCAGTGCAATATAGGCTTGAGAAAACATGCACAGCCCTTGCTTGCCATATGCTAGGTTCTTGTGAGTTAGTACCTGGTAGTAGATATTAACCCTTTTTTCTTGTATATTAAATTTATTTGCATGTTAACTACTTCCCCCCCTCCCCCCGAGTCTTTTACAATATTAGCAAAAAGTGTGTCTGAATTCTAAGGCCCAGGATGTTAAGAACCAATGACCTGTACCTACGAATGACCTGTACTTAGGAACTTCATGTGATCGAGTACTGGACTATATTTCCTTATTGCTGGTGCCTCCGAGTCTGTGGGAATAGGGGTGTATAGGGAAAACACCCCTCCAGCTGCTAAATAGTGTCTATAGAAATCAGGACTGTCAATTAATCGCAGTTAACTCACGCGATTAACTAACAAAAATTAACCATGGTTAATCGCACTGTTAAACAATAGAATACCAATTGAAATGTGTTAAATATTTTGGATGTTTTTCTACATTTTCAAATATATTGATTTCTATTACAACATAGAATACAAAGTGTACAGTGCTCACTTTATATTATTATTTTTATTACAAATATTTGCAACTGTAAAAATGATAAACAAAATAGTATTTTTCAATTCACCTCATACAAGTACTGTAGTGCAATCTCTTTATTTTGAAAGTGTAATTTACAAAAGTAGATTTTTTTTTGTTACATAACTTACTCAAAAACAAAACAATGTAAAACTGTAGAGCAGGGATAGGCAACCTATGACACGGGTGCCGATGGTGGCACACGAGCTGATTTTCAGTGGCACTCACACTGCCTGGGTCCTGGCCACAGGTCCGGGGGTGCTCTGCATTTTAATTTAGTTTTAAATGAAGTTTCTTAAACATTTTTTAAACCCTGTTTACTTTACATACAACAATAGTTTAGTTATATATTATAGACATAGAAAAAGACCTTCTAAAGACGTTAAAATGAATTACTGGCATGCAAAACCTTAAATTAGAGTGAATAAATGAAAACTTGGCACACCACTTCTGAAAGGTTGTCGACCCCTGCTTTAGAGCCTACAAATCCGCACAGTCCTACTTCTTGTGCAGATATTTCTAATAAAATATAAATATAAAGTGAGCACTGTACACTTTGTGTTCTGTTGTAATTGAAATCAATATAGTTGGAAATATAGAAAAAAATCAAAAAATATTTACATAGATAGTATTCTATTATTGTTTAACAGCACAATTAGTTGTGATTAATTTTTTTAATCGCTTGACAGACCTAATAGAAACATGATATAAACAAGACTGGGTAACTGGTAAAGGTTTCCTATGATTTAATTACATTCTATGATTGATAAGTGGTACTTGTTATTGCAGAAGTTTTCTGTAATGGGTGAAATAAGGATCTATTGAAAAATGTTTTTAACTCAGTAAGAACTGCCGGTTTTCACAGCTGTCAATAGCAATGACCAAATTAGAATTCCTTTTAGCTTATCAATCATGTAACCTAAAGATTCCCAGAAATTCTATAAGTAATTAGGAAAAACTAAAATGTCAGATCAGAACACATAGTGAAATTAATCACGGGAAAACAATTTTCCCTCCGAAAAGGAGTTTCCTTTGTCTCACCCCCATAAAAGGAAAAGGGTTGGAAAGTTATGTTGGGAATGAACAGTCTCAGCATTCCACCAGGTACTGAGGAAGGGACAAAACTGCCTTCTCTTCACTATCTACAGGGGGGTGGTAAAATACTCTTTCCTTCTATATAGTGCTCTGCTAATCTCTGATTGTTAATCTTTCATTAAATAATTCCATTTGAGCCCATTATGAGAATTTTGAATCGTTATTAACTTCAATCATGCAACACCAGTGTAAATAACCATTTACTTTCACAAACACTACATTAGCCAAACTCACACCTCACAATTAAACTGTAACAAGATGCAAGTTTTTTGGGGAAAGAAAATAAAGGATTCAGATGAACTGGGTTGCTGCTTATACCCAGAAAGCTATAATAAACACCTACTAACAAAAGTGGCTTATTGTCTGCAAAGAGGAAAGATTGATCAGGGCTTCCCTACACTTGAAATGCTACTGCACCTCTGTAGTGTGTCAATTTGGACACTACCTACACCGACAGGAGTGGTTCTCCTGTTGACAAAGGATGGTAATTCACCTCCCCCAAAAGCTGGTAGCTAGGTCAACAGAAGAATTCTTCCATTGACCCAACACTGTCTACACTGGGAGTTAGGTTAGCTTAACTATGTCAAGCTAATTTTTTAGTGTAGACCTGGCCTCAGCTGCAAAAGGAATAAACAGGGAGAGAAGGAAACAAGTGGAGTATTTCCCAAGTATTCAAGTTGAGGCAGATTGCTCAGCTCCAATTTTACACAACAATTTTTAGCAACAGCTTTCATGCAAACTGGATCTCAAAACACTTGACAAAGTTGCATACACCTCTACCTTGATATAACGTGGGTTCGCATACAACACGGTAAAGCTCTGACACGCTGCTCTGAGCAGCGTGTTAATGGTGCCGGGCCAGGCCGGGGCTGAGGGGTTCGATAAGGGGTAGAGAGTATCGGGGGTGGTCAGGGGCTCCCTCCCCCAGGATCTGGGGGGCAAGAGCTGTGAGATGGCACTTTGGGGGGCGGCCTGCAGTCCCAGAGTGGTCTGGGGAATTAGCAGGGTGCCAGGAGCAGCCTACTCTGCTTCCCTCACCCCGGCTCCAGCCGTGTCACTTGGGGGAGGGGGCTTGGGGGAAGGGATCCCCTGCACTCACCAGCAGCGGCGGAAGCGGAGCAGCCCAGCCCCAGCCTGCTCCACTCCGCCAGCTCCCAGCTGCAGCACTCCGCTTCCCGCTGCAGGTGAGTATGGGGGGCTTCCTTTCCCCAACCTCCCCGCACTCACCTGTGGCGGGAAGCGGAGCACTGCCGCTGGGAGGTGGCAGAGTGGAGCGGGCTGAGGCCACGTCTCTCCGCTTCCCGTCACCAGTGAGTGCGGAGAGTGTCCTTTCCCCAACCTCCCCGCACTCACCAGCACTGGGAAGCAGAGCAGGCCAGCTCCCAGCCGTGACGCTCTACTTCCCGCCGCAGGTGAGTGTGGGGGGACATCCTTTCCCCACCTCCCCGCACTCACCGATGGCGGGAAGCGGAGTGCTGTAGCTGGAAGAGTGAAGTGGGCTGGGCTGCTCCGCTTCCCGCAGCTGCTGGTGAGTGCCTGTCAGGGGACGGGTAGGGGGATGTGGATAGGGGTCGGAGCAGTCAGGGGACAGGGGAGTTGGGTAGGGGGTGGGGTCCTGGGGGTGATTAGGGAAGGGGGTCTCTGGACGGGGTGGTCAGGGAACAAGGAATAGGGAGGGGCAAAGCAAGTTTGATATAATGTGGTCTCACCTGTAACCTGGTGAGATTTTTTTGTCTCCTGAGGACTGCGTTTTATCGGGGTAGAGGTGTAATCTACTTACCACACACCATTAAATAATATATCAAAGCAGAGGGAGAGGATGAGAGCCAGAAGCAAGGGAGAAAAAGTTGTTTTTTTTAACTGAGTTGTGTAAAAGGGTTTGGAGAGACAGAGAGACATAGGCCTTGGCTACAGTTGTGAGTTACAGAGCACTAAAACAGCCCTGGGCACCCTAGCTCACTCCTCGTCCACACTGGCAAGGCACGCAGAGCACTCTGACTCCGCAGCCACAGCGCCGCTGGTACTCCACCTCGGCAAGTGGAATAACATGTGCTGTGCCCCCGCTGGAGCACTGCGTTGCCAGTGTGATCAAGGTGTTGCATTACTGCACTATGATCAGCCTCTGGAAATGTCCCATAATCTCCTTAAGTCAAGTGGCCACTCTTGTCATTGTTATGAAATCAGCTGCAGGAATGCGTAAATGCCCTTTCAAATCTCCATTTTGGAGAAGCTGGCTGCTTATCAGCTCCAAGGAAAAGTGAGAGAGAGATGGGGATGGGAGGGGGGTCTGAACTTACAAGACAGCATGCTGACACACTCTCAGTACCCCAAAACTCCACTCTCTCCCCCCACATACACACAACACACTCCCTGTCACATTCCACCCCCACCCCTCCGATTTGAAAAGCACGTTGCAGTCACTTGCATGCTGGGATAGCTGCCCATAATGCACCGCTCCCAATGCCGCTGCAAGTGCCGCAAATGTGGCAACGCCAGTGTGCTTGAAGCTGTCAGTGTGGACAGATTGCAGCGCTTTCCCTATTGCACTCTATGAAGGCGGGTTTAACTCACAGCGCTCTACATCTGCAAGTGTAGCCATGCCCACAAGAAGCTGCCTGTTTCAAATGTCAGGAGCTACAAAGGAGAAAGTTCTTGAACCTGCAGTGGCAATATTATGTGAACCGACAAATATATGCTTCTTGCTAGAGGACTGAAGGAAGCAGGGAGGGGAGAAGAGACAGATGAGGACTGAGAAGATGATTTCCTGTTAACTCTTGATAAATTATATGTGTAAAAGTTTTGTATCTTTGGCTGAAGGTCCGTGATGGAGAAGGAGAGAAGAACACCTGTCATATACATGTATCTGGTGAATCGTAAATCTGCTAAGAGAGATTGAGCCTGAGGCAAAGATCCCACTGAAGTCAACAGGAATTTTGCCAGAACAAAGACTTGAGGACTGCCCTATCCTTCCCCTCACCCCACAAATGCACCATCCAGTGGAAGTTTAGAAGGTAAATTTGGGTTGCAGTTCTCTCATCTGTTTCCCTAATCCATTTGTCTATCTAATCAGAAGCTATAAACCATCTGTCACAGGAGCATTGGGAAGAATCCTACATTTGTTAATTTCTAGTAATTTCTATCCCTTTCCTCTACTCTGTATCTGTTTTGTTTACTACATTGTAAGCTCTTCAGGGCAGGACCACCTACTAGACTCATAGACTCAGGTCAGAAGGAACCAATATGATCATCTAGTCTGACCTCCTGCACAAGGCAGGCCACAGAACCCTACCTATCCACTTTTATAACAACCCCTAACCCAGGACTGAGTTATTGAAATCCTCAAAATTGGTTTGAAGACCTCAAGCTGCAGAGAATCCACCAGCAAGCGACCCATGCCCCACGCTGCAGGGGAAGGCGAAAAACCTCCAGGGCCCCTGCCAATCCGCCCTGGAGGAAAATTCCTTCCCGACCCCAAATATGGCGATCAGCTAAACCCTGAGCATGTGGGCAAGACTCACCAGCCAGCACCCAAGAAGGAATTCTCTGCAGTAACTCAGTTCCCATCCCATCCAACATCTCCCCGCAGACCATTGAGCAGACTTATCTGGTGATAATCCAGATCAATTGCCCAAATTAAACTATCCTATCATAACATCCCCTCCATATACTTATCAAGCTTAGTCTTAAAGCCAGAAAAGTCTTTTGCCCCCACTACTTCCCTCGGAAGGCTGTTCCAGAACTTCACTCCCCTAATGGTTAGAAACCTTCGTCTAATTTCAAGTCTAAACTTCCTAATATCCAGTTTGTACCCATTCGTCCTCGTGCCTACATTAGTACTAAACTTAAATAATTCCTCTCCCTCCCTAACGTTAACCCCCCTGATATATTTATATAGAGCAAGCATATCCCCCCACAGCCTTCTTTTGGCCAGGCTAAACAAGCCAAGCTCTTTGAGTCTCCTTTCATAAGGCAGGTTTTCCATTCCTCGGATCATCCTAGTAGCCCGTCTCTGGACCTGTTCCAGTTTGAATTGATCCTTCTTGAACATGGGACACCAGAACTGCACACAATATTCCAGATGGGGTCTCACCAGCGCCTTATATAACGGTACTAACACCTCCTTATCCTTGCTGGAAATACCTCGCCTGATGCATCCTAAAATCGCATTTGCTTTTTTAACAGCCGTATCGCATTGGCGGCTCATAGTCATCCTGCTATCAACCAATACCCCAAGGTCCTTCTCCTCCTCTGTAGCTTCCAACTGATGCATCCCCAACGTATATCTAAAATTCTTATTATTAATCCCTAAGTGCATGACTTTGCACTTTTCACTATTGTATTTCATCCTATTACTATTACTCCAGTTTACAAGGTGGTCCAGATCTTCCTGAATAGTATCCCTGTCCTTCTCCGTGTTAGCAATACCCCCCAGCTTTGTGTCATCCGCAAACTTTATTAGCACATTCCCGCTCTTTGTGCCAAGGTCAGTAATAAAAAGGTTAAATAAGATCGGTCCCAAAACCGATCCTTGAGGGACTCCACTAGTGACCTCCTTCCAGCCTGACAGTTCACCCTTCAATACGACCCGCTGGAGTCTCCCCTTTAACCAGTTCCTTATCCACCTTACAACTTTCATATTCATCCCCATCTTTTCCAATTTAACTAACAGCTCCCTGTGCGGAACCGTGTCGAACGCCTTACTGAAATGGAGGTAAGTTAGATCTACCGCATTTCCTTTATCTAAGTAATCCGTCACCTTCTCAAAGAAGGAGATCAGATTGGTTTGGCAAGATCTACCTTTAGTAAATCCATGTTGCAATTCGTCCCAATTACCATTGACCTCTATGTCCTTAACTACTTTCTCCCTTAAAATTTTTTCCAAGACCTTACATACTACAGACATCAAGCTAACAGGCCTATAATTACCCGGATCACTTTTATTCCCTTTCTTAAAAATAGGAACTACGTTAGCAATTCTCCAGTCGTACGGCACAACCCCCGAGTTTATCGATTGCTTAAAAATTCTCGCTAACGGGCTCGCAATTTCATGCGCCAGTTCCTTTAATATCCTCGGATGGAGATTGTCCGGGCCCTCCGATTTTGTCCCATTAAGCTGTTCAAGTTTGGCCTCTACCTCAGTTGCGGTAATATCCACCTCCATATCCACATTCCCGTTTATCATCCCTCCATCATCGCTAAACTCCTCACTAGTCTTATTAAAAACTGAGGCAAAGTACTTATTTAGATATTGGGCCATGCATAGGTTATCCTTAACCTCCATTCCATCCTCAGTGTATAGCGGCCCCACTTCTCTTTCTTTGTTTTCTTCTTATTTATGTGGCTGTAGAACCTTTTACTATTGGTTTTGATTCCCTTTGCAAGGTCCAGTTCAATGCGGCTTTTAGCCTTCCTCACTTTATCCCTACATGTTCTGACCTCACCAAGGTAGCTTCCCTTGCTAATCCCGCCTTTCTTCCACTCCCTGTAAGCTTTCTGCTTTTTCCTAATCCCCTCTCTGAGTTGCTTGCTCATCCATCTTGGCCTACAACTCCTGCCCATGGTTTTTTTCCCCTTTCTTGGGATGCAGGCTTCCGACAATTTCCGCAGCTGCGACTTAAAGTAATTCCAGGCCTCCTCCGCATTTAAATCCACAAGTTCCTCCATCCAATCCACTTCCCTAACTAATTTCCTTAACTCTTTAAAATTAGCCCTCAAGAAGTCGAAAACCCTAATCCCAGATCTACATTTGTTTATCCTTCCATCTAGTTTGAACTGAATCAGCTCATGATCACTCGAACCAAGGTTGTCCCCTACCACCATTTCTTCTACGAGGTCCTCACTGCTCACCAAAACCAAATCTAAAATGGCATCCCCTCTCATAGGTACTTCAACTACTTGATGAAGAAATCCATCCGCTATCACATCCAGAAAAATCTGACCCCTATTATTCTTGCAAGCACTCGTCCTCCAGTCTATATCTGGGAAGTTGAAGTCTCCCATAATCACACATTTCCCCTTTGTGTTTACTTCATTAAAGACATTAAAGAGGTCTCTATCCATATCCAAATCAGATCCCGGTGGTCTATAGCACACCCCAAGCACTATCTCAGGGGAAGCTCTAGTTGCTTTTTTACCCAGTATGATTTTTGCCCAGACAGACTGTCTTATCCATTCCATCGCTTCTTATTTCATTACAGTTAATCTCATCATTGATGTACAAGGCTACTCCACCACCTTTGCCTTTCTTCCTGTCTTTTCTAAACAGCACATAGCCTTCAATACCTGTACTCCAGTCATGAGTACTATTCCACCAGGTTTCTGTTATCCCTATAATATCCGGTTTCACTTTCTGCACCAGTAGCTCCTGTTGCTCCATCTTGTTACCTAGGCTCCTCACATTAGTGTACAGACATTTTAATTTTTGGCGTTTGGCGTCAGTGACATTCTTTCCCCCGTCGTGCACAGACGTTCTACCACCAGCATCACCCGCTAATCTGGTCTCTACTCCACTATTCCTCCTTGGATCAATTCTTTGGTCCGCAAGGGTATCCCCTCTCACTTTGTTTACTTCCCTCTCCAGGTTATATTCTGGCGTGGAGATCTCCTGAACATCTCCCAACCATCTCCCCCAACTTCCTAGTTTAAAGCTCTCTTGATGAGGTCGGCGAGCCTCCATCCTAGAATTCTATTTCCCTCCTTACTTAGATGAAGTCCATCCTGAGCGAACAGTTGTCTATCCGTAAACGCTTCCCAATGACCGTACATCCCAAAGCCCTCCTTATAACACCAATGCCTGAGCCATCTGTTGATCGCCATAATCTTGTCACCCCTTCGTCACCCTGCTCTAGGAACCGGCAGAATCCCACTGAAGATCACCTGAGCCTCGATTTCTTTGAGCGTCTTCCCCAGTCTGGCATAGTCCTCCTTGATACAGTCCAGCGAGTAACTAGCCGTATCATTCGTTCCCACATGAAGGACAATCAACGGATTCTTTCCCGCTCCCGCTAGGATCCTATTCAGCCTCAGGTCCACATCCTGTATCTTAGCCCCTGGCAGACAGCACACCCTTCTGTTCTCCTGATCAGGTCTAGTTACAGGCCTGTCTATTCTTCTCAGTAAAGAGTCTCCAATCACGTAGACTTGCCTTTTCCTGGCGACAGTGTGATTCTCCGGTCTATCCCCCACACCAGCTGGCCGCAAGTCCTCTCGATTTGTATTCGCCCTTACAATCCTCCTAGGGCTCATACTTGGTGTCGCCTCCATTGACTCCTCCCCTCCTTCTGCAGGACTAGCTGCTCGTCTCTTTTTCCTTGCCCTCTCTCCTTCAGCAGCCTGCTGTGCTCCATCTTCATTTTCCAACTCAGCAAACCTGTTCCTGAGTTCTATTTCTCCATCGCTGGCCCGTCTTTTCCTCTGCCTGGTTCTCCTAGTCACATGCTTCCACCGTTCACTTTCCTCACCCAGCAGCCCCTCCTCAGAGTTCTTTGGTCCTGCTTCTATCCGCTCGTCTGAGCTTATCCCCTGTGCCTCATCATGTCTGTGTTCCATCATCTGCTCAAACCCCCTTCTAAACTCAGCCAGAGTTTCCACCTGCATCTCCAGTCCTCTTATCTTTTCTTCCAGCAGCTCTATCAGGCAGCACTTCATGCAGACAAAACTCCTTTCAGGTGCCCCCTCCAGGACCATGTACATGCCACAGCTACCGCATCCGGTCATCCTCAGTGTGTCTCTACCTGCTGCCTCTGCCTCAGTCATACCCTTCCAACTCTGTGCCTGGCAATCCATGCCTCACACCGCACCACAGGCCACCAACAAGCACTGGGCTGCTGGCAGACCCCTGCCCCTTCCCTTGTCTGACTTCCTGGTTTCTCTGCCTTAGTCTCCCCTGTAACCTCCCCCTGGAAACTCCCACTGAAACTCCCCTGTTAGCAACTCTGTTTGCTGGCTTCTGTGCCACTGCCTGAGTGCCTGGCTCCTTATATAGGACCCCTAATCAGGTAAGCCCCGCCCCCAACTCAGGGCTCAGCCTCGCTCCCAGCACACGGCCCCTAGCAGCCTGCACACACCCTCACTACTACTCTGTGTTTGTTCAGTTCTCTGTTGATCCCTAGGCAGTAGCATCATAGCATTACTACATTCAATGTCTTATTTTTATTTTATATAAGGTCAGAGTCTTCTACCCCTACTCACGTTACATAGTGCCCCACTCCATGATGAGTTCCATTTAGTCCAGTCCACATTTCACAGGCTAGCAGAGCTCACTGGAGAATTTTTTCCCCAATATCATTTTCTCTGGCTTCTTTTTTTCTTTAATTTAAAAAAGCTACTTTAGTGGTATTTGAACACATGCCCACCACACAAATTCAGCCCAGTAGCTCACACTTAATGTAATATATGAGTTACTTTCTTTAAATCTAGTTAAGGATATTTTACCTGTGACAGAGTTTCATAATAATGCTTATAACATTTACCACTTTTTTCATCATCATCTTAACCAGCCTAGCTACCTATTTCTAATGCAGCAAGCTATGGTTCCTAGGCGCTATGTACCAGAATTAGTAGAAGTTTCATTGCAATCACACTTGTTTTGTATTTTTCTGTCCCTCCCTAGGACAATTTTATTTTAGATAATTAGTGTTAACTTGCTGGGCTCAGCAGCCATCTTTGTGGAAGGCAGGTCTGAGAAAAGTAGGTTGACCAGATGTCCTGATTTTATAGGCACAGTCCTGATTTTGGGGGCTTTTTCTTATATAAGCTTCTATTATTCCCCACCCCGTCTCAATTTTTCACACTTGCTGTCTGGTCACCCTAGAGAAAAGATGCAAATATTTTATTGAGCTCCTTTCCTTCCGAATTGCCACTTTAAGCAATTTTCCTGGGATTATCCAGGTTTTGTTGGATTTGTGACATTCTTCTGTCAGCAGTGGTTTGGAAATGTCAGCAATATCCGAGGGTGGGTGCGAGGACTGTTGTTTTGCTTCATCGTACTGACTCATTTTGACCTTGTAATGGTTAGTCGCAAGTTAACAATATCGCCTCATGACACCAGTGTTGTGTCATCAGAGTGCAACACACCACACCACATCCTGACGCAAGATCACCATACGGTGACTGAGTATGGGCATGGACAGGGCTGGCGCTACCATTTAGGTAGCCTAGGCAATCGCCTAGGGCGCCAGGATTATTGAGGGGGCGGCATTTTGCTGAGGGGGGGGCGGCAGGCGGCTCCGGTTGACCTGCCGCAGGCATACCTGGGGAGGGTCTGTTGGTCCGCGGCTCCGGTGGACCTCCGTCATGCCTGCGGATGGTCGGCTGCCTGCGGATGGTCGGCTGCTCCCACGGCTCTGGTGGACCTCCCACAGGCATGCCTGCAGCAACTCCACCAGAGCCAGGGACCAACAGACCCTCCGCAGGAATGACTGCGGCAGCTCCACCGGAGCTGTGGGATCAGCGCGGGGGGCGGCGAAATGGCCGTGCGCCTAGGGCGCGAGGAACCCTGGCATCGGTCCTGGGCATGGAGCTTCAACCCTGAACATGGAAGAAAGCTCTGGCATTTGTCCAATTGGATCAGACATCCCAAGGGAAAACTCCACAACTGTGCTACATAAGAGTGTTTGCACAGCGCCTGTAAGCATGAAAAGTCAGCAGTTCCCATCGCTGCTTCAGTAGCTATGAGCATCCGCATGAAAAGGGAGGGGTCAATTCCCTAATCAGTGCTCAGACTCCTTTGGAACACGGAAAGCTCCCAGCCCTGCAAGACACTATGGCCTGGAGACGAGAGAGACTACAACTCCCACAAGTCTTCAACGTGCGCATGCGCCTTAGAAACATGTATGCAGCATCTGAAGAAGTGAGATTTTTTTACCCACCAAAGCTTATGCTCAAATAAAGCTGTTAGTCTTTAAAGTGCCACCTGACTCCTCGTTGTTCATCAAGTCTAGAGGCAGGCTTGTGAGGAAGACTACAACTCCCATAAGACATTTCGCCCATACGTCTCGCAGTGTAGCATGTGACCTTCCCGCTGAGAACAGATATGAGAGAGAGACTACAACTCCCAGATGCTTTTGATGTCTGCGCCTGCGCACTTGTGATCTCCCGCCGTGCGGCCACTGGCCAGGGCCCCAGAAGCTCGATCCGAGCGAGAA